>NC_053416.1:20294459-20635709 GCF_016859285.1 Xiphias gladius | reverse complement strand
GGGGACATTTTTAGAAAATGCCTCAAACACCTCCAGTGGACACACTTTGTAGTGTGTGTTTAGATTAGATGCCAAGTTAGCTTATGTGTCCACTGGGAACATCACTTCAGAGCGCTGACTACTTTTACCCATTGTATTGACTTGAGAGAACAAACTTAGAAATTTCAGAAATTGTCAAGAGATTTGCATCAGCTCCCTTGCTCAGAGCAGATGACTGCTAAAACGGTTTCAACTTGGGAAAAGGATTTCGATAGTTGTTCAGCAGTAATGTCAGCCACGGCCAGCACTTCCTCCCCAGCATCTGTTTGACACTAACAGTTAAAGCAAGATGTGGAAGCAAATTTGGGGCCTCCTTGGCCCATTGATCACCACTAGAAGCAAAAAGTTGGAGACTGTGTTTAACAGGCACAATCTGTTCAGACAGTGGGACAAGAGGAGGAAAATAAAATCAATTGGAAAATGTTAATTTCCAGCTGATACTACCAACAAATCTTCTAACACTGCTGTTCAATACCCTTTGCTTAATGGTGTTGAGAAAAAAAGATGCTATCTTTGTGGGAGTTGACTCAATAATTGCTTGTACAACTTTGTAGTCGCAGCTCTGCATATAAGTTTTGTTTAGTGAAATTACAGAAATGTGTGTTTAAAGTGTGTGTATACGACATTTCTGTCACCCACTCAGAAATCCCACAAGTGAGATCAATCTACTCAAATGTCAAGCTGTTTCTAAATGTACAGCATCATTTGGTGCATATTCCTGTCTACAGTTCAACAACACTGGTCCATCCTCTAAAGCACCCCTCTTTTCATTCGATACACACACACATCCTGTCTACTCCAACCAAACAGTCTCAATTCCCCAGAACATCACCGTAAAAGCTTCTGCCTTACTCGATCATGGATTTTAGCAGTTTTCGCCTCTCTTGTTGTCCTTGATCTTTAACTAGCTTTAATTCACTGTCATGGCAAGTAAGGTCAGAGGGAGGGCAGAGAAATGCCTCTCAAGTGTTAGTTCAGGCTGCAAACAGATACCTAACCTGTCATCTGAAAGGCTTTAGGTTCATACAAAAAGAAACAGTGGAGAAATGTTATTTCAAAATAATGACAGCTAGGTCAGCTAAGTTCAGTATTCCTATCATTACATTTGAAACAATTATTTCAATGTAAGCTTTTTTTCAAAAGCAAACCAGGCTCAATGTGGAGATCTATTTTAAAAAAATGTAATGGTGATAAAGGACATACATTTTGCAAGATCAAACGGATGTTTTATGTAGTAATACAACACCACAATGGAATATGCAAGATAGAACAACAGCCTCCCTACAGTATCAGGAAATGATCTAACATAAAGATATGATCTGAAATGTGTGATATCAATGTTTGTGACACCAACCTACTTTCTGAGGTGTTTCTAGAAGAAAGCCTGGGGCCTCGGTGTCATATGCAGCACTGATATCTACAGAGGTTACAAAAGTGCAATCACCAGCATCAGCAGCAATGAAGAGATCGTTTATAAATGTAAGCATGCTTCATAGCCCGCCATGAAATGGAGAAAGCTACCTTTTTAAAAGATGTGGTTATTTTTCATGGCAGATAACAGGACTAGTAGACGAGTTCATATGGCAAATAATTTACTATAAAGCCCCAGGAATAGTAGATTAAAAACAACTCAAGAGCTGATGATCTTGAGGCCACCTTTTTTTATTCAAAATCTCATTACAATTTTCCAGGAATACAAAGTTATTGCAGCCAGAGGAGGCAGGCCAAACAGAACCCAATACATCAGATAGGATGGTGCTGAGTGTATTTTAACAGGTCTACACATAAATCCTGGCTGCATAGACCATACCACACATGTAATTCCCAACCGGGGACTGCTTGTTTATTTCTATTTATATAGCCTAAATTGCCTTGATTTAGTGATCCTGAAGCCAAAGGTAAAGGGAACACACAACAGTGTCTCACAGGTTTTACAGCCAACATATGTATCCCCATCTGGCAAGGCAGAATATGTCACAGTGTTTGGTCTTTTGTGGCACAAAAACTGAAAATACTGAAGCTCCTCTTTCTCATTACTCGCATCCTTGACAAGCGGTGTTATATGCCTTCATCATATTCCATCTCAGTAACACGTTCTCTCTCCTCATCTCTGATCACTATGCTCATTTCAACTTGATTTCTCTGTTTTTTTTTTCTGACTCCAGTGGAAATTACTCCTCTTTCAACCCAAAAGGACGTTTTCTGTTGAACTAGTACATATTACTTTATTATTAGTAAATGTTCACCTTTTCATGGTAAATATTTACTAATTTACTTTAAATTTTTCATCATGTATTCATTGTGAGGTGTTGTCAGAACTGCGGTAAAAGCCTGTCCGTGGCAATCTGTGTCGGTCACAGCTGTCCGATCAGCGTGCCAACCACACTGCGACATTCAGATGACCTGCCATTCACACAGCCACACATCTACAGTACTTAGAGCAAAGTTAAGAATATATTTAACATAATAGAATGTAATGGGAAAAAATGTGATCTGTAACAAAACAATCTGCAAATTTGTGGTGAGATAGATATGTGCAGGGAAGACGGTTGTAAGCACTTGATCCTGGAGTGACTTACTCATGTGATGGGAATATACAGTATAGAAATTAGGGCTGATTATTATTTTCTCGATTCAGCAATTAATTGTTTGATCCATAAAATATCCAAAAATACTCAAAGATTCCAATGAGAATCACCTAAAACCCAAGGTAACATCTTTAAATTGTTCGTTTTGTCTGACCATGAGGCCAAAACCATAAAATATTCAGCTCATTATTGCAAAGGAGAAAGAAAAGCAGCAAATTCTCACAATTGAAGCTGGAATTTTAATATGTTTGCCTGAAAACTTACTTTTCCTCTCTTTAAATCTATACATTTGCTGTTGGCTGTAATGACGGCAAAGGGAAAAAAGACATATTCTACTCACAATACTGTTCAGAAATCATGTTTACATGATAATGGGTTCCAGCCTTTTTGACGGCCAAAATTGTGACTTGAAATTAAGATCACTCTGAAGTCAGAAGTGTCAAATCACTGCAAGAAGGAGAACCACATCATGGACTGGAAGTTTTCATCCAAATGTAGCTCAAATTTTAGAAATTTAGCAAAAGAAGGACTCTGCGTTTCCGTCCACTACTATACGAATAGTACGAGTTGGATGCATCATAATGGAAATGTGGCATTAATGTCTGTTTCATGTATTAATTTGAGGAAAGTTACAGTCTCCTCGTCGCTCCACACAGATCTGATATTGTTTTCTCTATTGTTTTCTCTCCAAAGGAGGAGATCCCTCGGTGGATTTTTTTTAAGTCTCAAGCTTCATGTATGTTATGATTTATTCGCTAAATTTGCTTCAATTGGACTTTGTTGCATTTTGCTGTTTGAACTTCCAGACTTACCAATGTTTTCATGGGCATGAAAACAGGTGGATGGAAATGTGCTTAATGTCACATCTGAAAGTAACAGCTACCAGCACTGCATTAATGATGCAAGGAAAATCCAGGAATGGGCCCAGTGGACTGTAAACCAGGATAAACTGGCATAATAGCTATCCCACACCTGGGATGCTGTCAAACGCTTCCAGGCAACACTGTAATCACTGCCTTGCCACTTCTGTAAAGACACATATATGCACACATCACACCCCCACTTGTGAGGAGGGTGGTAGAGCAACAGTTACCGCACAAACTGTGAAGGAAGGAAATGCTGTCACAGTACAAACCAACAACCGCACTGCTGTTACCTACTGGTCAGCCATCTGTAGTCTTCTTTATTACTAAGGAACAATAGCTTCCTACTGAACTGCTTCAATATAACAATCGATACATTAGAGTTAAGTGTATATTAATGCAATTGACCTAAGTGAACTACCCATTATAAATTCTGGGCATATAAAGCAGATACAAAACTGTTTATTTTTCCAATTTATACAGTTGTGAGTCATTTAAAAAGTAATAAATAAAAGACAAGTCGTCACTTCTACTTAATTACTGGAGTGCACCCAGCACCAGAACAAAAATAACACGAGTTTCAGATTTTATGTCTCCTGCATCATCTTTTGTTCTTGGTCCACTGGTTTAGGTGCCAACTGTCCCAAAACCAGCATAATAAATCTTTTCCTGCTGGTGTTCAACCATTATGATAATATGACATGAATAAATGTTACTTACACCGGTTGAACAGACAGGGCAGTAAAACGCCCCAGAGTTTATGTTTGGAAAACTGAAGATTCATAAAAGTTTTTATGCCACCATGCTTCCCTTAAAAGAAACGCTATATGGATAGAGAAAAGCATAATATGATCAATTAGAACACTTTTTTTTCATGCAGCCCTCTCTGTTTACTCGAGAGACAAAATAAATACCTTCGGATTTCTCTTTTCCCTCTAAGACTCTGCTGGTGCACTGTAGAATGGATTTCTAAGTGATTTAAAATAAATAAATAAAAAGAGTAATGTCGGCACAGTTGATTAGATTTCATACTGCAGTGAACGTGATATATTGTCTTTCAATTTATGCGATGCCATTACATGTAAGTTTACTAGAAAATAAGCAACACTGTTAACAATCCAAGTCCAACCATCTGCCAAAAATACATTTTTCTAAACCAGACCAAGTTCTCCAAAGACTGAATGGTTAGCATAATGTCAGTCTCAGATGCCATCTGACTGTGTGAAATTTCCAGTTTATTTCAGACTAAACTATCTGGAAATGAACTTTTGCTAAGGACTAGAAACAACTATCGATGTCAAGCTTTAGGTTTGTGTTTGCTAACTTAGAGCCAAATGGTGAAATTTGGCTTTATGTCAAAGCTACTTCAGAACGGCCTGCTTTGGCCTTCTGCCCAGTTTGCGTTCATCTTGTTCTAGACTGTGCTCCATGTTTCCCTCTTTAACTGCTGTTAGTACAAGCTGCAAGTGAGCTGCATTAATACTTCGGATCATGAGACACAAACTAAACACTGGTGAGTAGTTAGTAGAAAGGACGAGTTGGACAACAACAAGAATTAATGGAGTCAACAAAGGGTAATTACTTATCACTTACTGTTATTACCATTTTAACAGCACGGCTATTATAAGTTGTTATTCTGTCAGTAGATCAACAGCTACTGAGCCGTGATTTACTGTCTTTTCTTAGAGAGAACTGACTTTCTTGACTCTGCCAAACATTTGATTTCTAAAAGCACAGGCTGGAGAATCATAACCATCCACCCTGTAGGAATTATTAAATTGTCTGTTACCCAAAAAGCTATTTGATAAACTGCCAAAGAAGTCTGACACATTTTTATTATTTGGTTGTTAAAATATGCAATACAGCTGGTTTGTGTACTACTGAATTCTTTATTGCTGCATCATTCTGTGTCTTAATATTTTATGGTTAAACTTTTGGACACTGTTGGTTTTTAGGCTATGAATCGGGTCTTCTAGCAGGTCGCAAGGTTTTGACCAGAAAACAAACTATGTAGCTTTGAGGAGCAGAACATGTTCATGCAAACAACATTTGAAAAAACTGCTCACCTGTTCTGCGCTATCAGCATAAGGAAATGAGTTTGGGATGTGCAATTGGTTATGACTTAAATAAAACAAATCACAAACAAGTGTTTATTTGCCAACAGCAACACAAGTTTTATACATATCACTTGAAGAAAAAATGGTTTAAAGGACATATGATGCTATAAATCAGACAGATTTGTTTTCCTTGTTTAATTCTACTTGTACATTTTCCATGAAAAACCATTACAAACTCTGTTCACAACACTGCGAGTTTGTGCAACATATTTAAATGCACAGTTACTGTAGGTTTAGTGATTTCCATCTGAATTGAACGGCCTGTTTATCCACAGCATTGCTTCAGACTCATTCATCTTCAGGAGTCGGGGGTGGATGTTGCTTGTGGCAAAGAATATGGGATGTACTGAAATGATTGTGTTTCATAGACAATGCTCCGTGGAAAGTGAGTCAGGGCCATTTCCTCTAAAAAAAGAAATAACCAACATAATCTCACACACACACACACACACACACACACACACACACACACACACACACACACACACACACACACACACACACACACACACACACACACACACACACACACAGATACTACTTCAGCTATGTTAAAACAACTGAAACCAAAATTTAATGGAATAATTTTATGTAGTGGCAGTATCTTGAGGGTTCATTCTAAGAGACATCAGACATTATTTTCGCATTCGTGTATTTCCAGAGCTGAGAGGTCTGCGTCCAGTGTGCACCTGTGCAGATACCTTCTGCGAAATCCATTCTTGTTTCAGTTGGATTCAGGCCTGCTGGGGGATGTCTGCTAATGGTTACTTTGAAGATCATTGACCAGATGGTTACTATATCAATAGGAAATTGAATGAAACTCAAAACTAATTAGTGCACAGATCAATTACATTTGTACATAATTGGGGATGGTGGAAGGATGCTGGATTCACATGACACTACTGTTGCTACAAGCAAAATTTCCCCAGTTGTTTCGAACTAGTCTGCGCTTTCTCTAGGAAATCAAGCTCTTTTAAGTTAGTTACTTTAATGACCAGTTACTACATTAACAAAATATTGACAAGAAGTTAAGGTAATTAGAAAACAGATCAATTAAACTTCAAAAGAATTAAGAAGTCAGCCATTAGCTTCAATATTATCACAAGCTTAATATCTGAGACACAGGGCAAACACGAGCAGATCAGGTTAAACAAATCCACTGTACCCTATTATTTAAACCACTTACTTGTAAGTGAAAACCAAGGTGAAGGTTGAATTAATTACCCCAGCCAGGTACTTTAAGCATCTGTTAGATCTTACAGAGCTAGTTTGTGGTTCTCCTTTGACCAACCGTACTAAACACTAATTGTGGGTGCAGACACTTCAACAGTCTTGCTTTTCTAAGCCCAGTGGTAAAGATGATTTGGGTCCAATGTAACCCTCACAGTTTAAGCTCGTGAGTAGAATGATACAATGCCTGACATGCCAACTAATAAAGTAAATCCAGCAGTAAAAAAAAAGAAAGAAACATTTTTCATTAGATGAAAAATTGGCAGCATATTATTGTTGTTTTTGTTGTCAGTAAACTTAAGCAGGAGGCATATATTGACTGATAATTCATGTTGGTTACACCCAGTGAACCTTTGACTTTCTTCTCTTTTCACTCCAAATGGAAACTATTTGCCTGGTCATTCAATCAGCAAAGTGGCTCAGCCATGAATACATTACCCTTGTCCAGACCTGTGACACATTAACCTTGACAACACTGCTGAAACAGAATGGTATCTGTTGTACAGGTCACATCTCAAAGTGATGCCCCTCTCTGCCATGTTGTGAATAATTCATGTGAGATGGGCTGAGAAAGCAAACAGAGGCTGGGCAACTTCGGAGCCAATCCATAGGCAAAGTGTACATATAGGTCCTCGCATCCTTATGGCTATTGATTATGTGTCTCGTTAGCTAGCAGCTTGGCAATAGATTACAAACAAAATAGACAACAAGATGGCCTGACTGTCCACACTTGTTAAGGGTTGACTGGAGGGCAGGAAGGTGGGGGTTGGAAGGCAGACGAGCTGAAGGAATGAAAGACATTCGGCAAATGGAAATAAACACGGCCTTCTCATTAATATGAAATACACAGACTCCTGGTAATAATAGCTTAATCATGCCCCGTCGTACAGTCTGCGGGAAATTAGGAAATTTGGTGATGTTCAGAATGACAGACCCTTATGCAGAGGATTTGTCTGTTACACCTTAATCCATTAGGAAAGTCTCCTGCCTCAACTGTAGTAAAGCTGATTTGGAGCCTGCTGATAGCATCAGTCTGGCATCAGGGAGGAGGCATTTCACAGGGAGAAACAGCTCTGCTGGTTCTTAGATATTCTGGGAGCATGTGCATTTTAACATTCTTATTTCTAAACTTCAATAGATTGAACCTTGATGGGCAGTTAATATATACTTTCACTTTCAGATACAAATTTCCATAGAAATTTCATCTTTGGTTCAAGTTTGGATTTCTTGAGAGGAAACATAAAAATGTCTTCCTCAAATGAGCTAATGTGAAGCCTCATTTCCAGTAGTACAAGTTAAACTGAATAAAATGTGTTAAGTTGCAGTGACTCTGCATATGTGTACTAGATCATGTCTCAAGCAATTGCAGAAGGATTACCATTTGTGAAAATCCTTGTCACTTGCTGTGCTAGGGCCATGCATAATAAATGATACTGACTATTTGAGCCCTGCTGTAAAGGGTGTGATCACAATTTTCTGTCCCTGGATATGTCAAGACCTCATACATTTCCAATATTAACTGCTGCTGTCATCACATCTAATGAGTTTCCATATTTTTATTCATTAACATCCTGAATACTAATGGCAATAATTCTATCTTCAATCTTCTTTTCTGGCGTCATGCTGAATAATCAAACCAAGGTCAGGCTTCCAGTATTTTTTTAATTTTCTAACAGTGAATATATTAATTAACTATTAATTGTTTTTTTTTGGTCATAGTTACCAAGGTGAAAGAAGAAGTTTAGATAGGGGTTTATCACTCATGGCAGCAAACACAATTTTTATAATGGACATGGAATGGTTTAATCTCCTGTGGTTACACATTTTATGTCAATTTTACAAATAACTATGGTCTTTACCCTGAGTTGATCTACATCAGGTGTTTTCACAGTGTTTCATGTCCTCACAGACAAAAGTGAGTCAGCTTGACTACAGCTGGAGCCCTGTTTTTTTTTTTTTTTAAACCCATATTTGTTTACAATGTGGCAAACTGGCACCATTAAAAGTATGCTGAATTAGCTATTAGCAGGATGTACAGACATCTATCACTGGATTACTTTGATACTGAAAACTTAAAAACGTGATTATTCTCAGGCAAGTTTTGTACTTATAATGAGCATCTTTTTTTCTATCCGTGGAAACTGTAAGTTGCACTGAATCTAAAAATATTGTGTATCGTGTGAGTTCGGATATGACTGATTCATGAGGACAAATTTTTGATGCAAATTGCAGCTCACCGTCTCTCCCTCTATGCACCCCCTTTAACTCTCTTGTGCCCTCCTGTGGAGGCTTGCCTCACACTTTGAAAACCTCTTATCTAGATCGATTTGGACACCTGAACATTACACCTCATTCCAAAACCATGGGCATTAATATGATACTACAACAGCCTCCACCCTTCTGGGAAAGCTTCCCACAGAATTTTGGGATGTGGCTGCAAGGATTTGTTCCCAATCACCCTTAAAAGAATTAGTGAAGTCGGCCACTGATGTTGGGGGACTGGGCTGTCACTTTTTATTTGCAATATCAACATCTGTTCAAACGTGCGGAAATAAATACATTTCATACTGTAATGACCAGTTCGCATTCAAAATTTAAAGGCTGACCATTCACAGCAGACCATTAGAAGTAGTTCGTCTTGTGGTCCAGCAGAGGACCTGTTATCACTACCAGCTTGACATACTGCTGCTCTATTGACCCATCAGTAAACTAAGCATATATATAAAGGAGGAGGACCCTGGTGGGCAAGGCCGTGCTGATTGGATAATCACATCTAGCAGTGTGTCGAAATATTTTGGGTTTGGATTGAATATACGATTCAATTTCCTAAGAAGTTGACTTTTTGAAAAAGTGTCATTCCTGTTGGGTCATAAGGCCTGACTCGGAGTCAGCGTTTCACTTCATCCCAAAGGTGTTGGATAGGTTTGAGGTCAGTCAAATCATCAAACTGGGAAAACTATTTCTTTATTGTCTGTGTGCATGGGGGCACTGTCATGTTGTCATGTTTTCTAACTCAAACCATGAAAAACAGCCCCAGACCAATGGTACTCAAGATTACTGTATGTGGACAGGGGTGTCAAAGTGCAGGTTTGTCCTCAAGGTGTTCAGGTGAACTATATACACTATGTTCTTGAATGGGAAGTACAGTAAGGCCAAGGTACATACAGAATTCTTGTAAAAGATCTCTTGCCAGGTTTGGCCTGCACCTTCTCCTTGGCCACACATCTCTATTTAATATATGTAATTACGAGCGCTGTTTGCTCCTAATAAGCAAAGAGAGCCAAGTGGCACAATGACAAAGCAAACTGGGCTAATCCCTGTCACACTGTTCTGATTTCTTTCCCCGACCTGCTTTCTCCCAGGTTCAGTGAGCCTTTCTTAGCGTGCAAAATCTTAAAGTGATTTACACACCACTGCATCTCCCTGACATTACATCCTACCTTATCAACAATGCTAACCTGGCAACCTGTGCAATCTCTTCGTTTGAAATTGCAAGGAGTGTGATTAGAATGACTTCTAGACATGCTGGAGCTTCTTTTTTTTGCTGACTCTTAACACACAGACTGAAAAATGTGCACAGGAGGCAGGAGTGAAAATGCTGTGAATGGACAATCATAGCTTTGGTGTGCTGCACAATGCAAATTAATTCACCAGTCAGTGAAATTGAGACTGGTGCAGAGGCAAGCACATACATTTAGATG
Source organism: Xiphias gladius (assembly GCF_016859285.1). Lineage (NCBI taxonomy): Eukaryota > Metazoa > Chordata > Actinopteri > Istiophoriformes > Xiphiidae > Xiphias > Xiphias gladius. The sequence goes on along the minus strand of NC_053416.1, from coordinate 20,625,171 downwards.
GGAGGATAAGCTCACTTTATGTTGTGATGATGCTCTTTTTTGGCCTAATATAGGACGCTGTCCAAAAATGTGAAGTCACAGTGCTTTCCAGGAAGTCCTTAAGTGCAAAACCTATCTACCGGGAGGGTAGGAGAAACCACAAAGAGTTCTTTATGTTATCATTCAACACTAAAGGTTTTCGTTGGCAATCCTGCAGCTTTTTGGCAAGACCATTATCGAGGTGTGGTTATTTCATTTGACAAATTGGCAGTCACAGCTGGGACCATCTCACTGTGTAATAACAAAAAAGTCTTGCTTATTCTCCGCTTACAATATAGATGAACTTTTGCTTCTAATGGCTTTGGTACGATTACAATGTCTGCTGCAGCAGTGAGCCTGATTAATGCCGGTATTACACAAAACACATCACCAGAACTTCAACAGCAGAGACAAAGTTGATGGAATAAAATGGGTTGAGAGGAAGGAGGATGGTAAATATCCAGCAGAGGTAAGAGAAACCGGGAGGAGGTGAGATACAGTATGTTGTAGTACCTGGCCTGAGGAAGGAGGTTGAGGAGCAGGAGGAAGATCCACAAGCCCAAGTCCAGCGATTTGGGCTTCCAAAGTGCAGCAGCCATATCAGTTCAAACAGTAGACCCCTGTAGAAATAACAGAAGAGTTAACAACAGCTCGGAAGTGGCTTGACACAATGATCTAAACGTGTTTATAGCTTAACAGGTAAGTGCAGAAGGGATGGACATGAAATGATCAACAAACTGAAGATACTTTATTTCTAATCGTTCATTTAAGGCTCAATTATAGTTAGCCACACTGCTCAACCTGCCTATTCTTTGTCTGGTTTTATATCTTTGATTTATGTGAGTGATTGTGTTTGTTTGGTCTTAAATGGATACACTGACATTTTTATACCTAACGACGTGTGGCTAAAGAGTATTCTGTTTTTTCTGAAAGGGGAGAGTCTTACCCCCCCTCATAGTTGGTTTTCCCTTGTGAGATTTATTATATGAAAAAAAATGGTTGCATTAACAGGGTGGCTTGCTTGTATGCCATGAGTCATAATATGAAGGTGCATTTGACATTACACAGAGGACAGCAGTCTTGTCTCTGTATCAGGGTTTTATTTTCCTCATCACAATCAAACAAGTATTTCGAAGGAGCAATATGTTCATTTTGAGAAACACAGTAAACGTGGAAGTAATTAATGGTTACCTCAGTTTTTCACTAGCCTATACGGTCTGCTCTCTGTTATTCTGCATGACAACAGAGACCAGAACTGCAGTCAAATTAAACGTGCCAAATAAAGTTTGTTTATAATATAATGCAAGTTCAACATCATGAACTGCTGACTAGCCTAGCGTGGAGAGAAACATGTTGATTGATTCTGTTTCTAGTTACTAATATGATCTGTACTGCATAAGCATTTTATTCAGTCAGGGTGTTCTGAACACACACACTTCATCATCAGCCCTTCCCCAGTTAACTAAAGACACTTAAAGCTTCATTGTATATATCACTTTGCGCACAAAACCATATCACCTTGTACGTAACGCGAGAGCTTATGGATAGGGCAGCCCCAAACACAGATATTCTCTCTTGCACGTCAGTGAGCAGTGGACCAAACCATTAAACCCTTTTCTGACGGTAATTAACCATCTGAGTCTCCAGCTGCCGATCCAAAACAAGCCTGGTTAACATGCCTGGTTTTAAAACTCATATAATTGTTTTATACGTGACAAACAGTCAAACAACTAATCTCATATCAAGCAAGACCTCATTTCTCATTCGTATTTAGTTCCTTTATTGGGGGCCTGTTGCCGCCACAGAGCTGGTCTCTGTGTCCAGTTCACTCATTCACAGATAGTGGTAATACCAGTTCAGTCAGTAGCTTTTGGTCCACAAAAAGACTTATCTGGTAAATGGGACGCAAAACGTTATTATATTTGCCATAATTTTCACAATTGCTAATTGAACATGTACTGTGTTTATTTGGTGATGCACATTGTGAACATTAATGTTCTATTAAGATTATGAATGCTTAAATTGAGTTTTAAATTGAGTTACAACATCCTCCGTTTTCAGTTGTTTTGTTAAGGGAGTTCAGTACTGCTACATTATAATGAGAAACTTGGGGGAGGGTTATTGCCCTTTTTTTCCAAACTCAAGGGTAGGGTCCAAATAAAAACAATAACAATACAGGGGAGGGTTTTGCTTCTTTTTTGTAAAACATGCTGTAAGGTTCACCCACCCTCCCCAAATCATGATTTTTTAAAAATACAATCCCTAAGATATCTTTACCTATAACTATTACCATCACAGACAAGGGTATACGTAATGAAGTGTTACACAAACTGAATACATTAAATATTAAATATCCCTGAACCAAACTGGACTGAATACATATACTGTACGTACTGTTTTGTTCATTCATACACTCATTGTGTTTCGTGCTTACACATCAGGACCCTCACTAATCATAAAACTAATCAGAAGAGATGATGTAGTTTACAACTTCCTACATTTTGAGTAGTCCACTGAACACAATTTGACCAAACACTGCCAGATTAATAGTTAAAGCTCTGAAACAAACACATTATACAGCAGTACACAGTTACCACTGCTTTATACCTGCACTCTGTAAATATTACATAGGGACTGCATTTCTGATTATATTGGTAATTATTAGAATGAGGTTGCAGCCTGGCAATTTACAGAAAGATTAAATGACCTCTCGTTAAAAATACATGCATTCAGAAACTGGCATGCCTGCTATTGAATTCAGCCCAAAAACACCAGCAAGATGAGGGAAAGGAAACCAAATATCTGCACATGATTTAGCTACAGCAGTTACATAGCCACTCAAGCAAACACTCGTTTTGTAGCTGCATTGTATTTAAAAGGCTTTCATCGGGCTTTTGTGAGTTTCAGGCCCCCTTTATTGCCACCGTACAGAGAGCTCCCTTTCCTCTGAGGAATCAGCGTGCTCCCTGTGTTAGAGCAATGATCACTACACGAGGAGTAAACAAATGAATGCATATAAAGATACACTTCAGCTTAATGTTCTAATCGGGAAGCTGCACTAATAATGCTCCAACCTGTGACCATTCTTTATGTGACCATTGTTTTATGCCACATTCTTGATGGCTCTGAGGTGAAAACACTTTACAGGAGCCATCTTAATATTGATTGTAGCTGAGCTCCAACTTAAGTCAAGAACCATAAGTCTTTATAGTGGCAGTGAGGCTTGTGAGCCAGACCACTGAATTACCAGCCAATTATTTTAAAATTTCGTAATAGGAGTGATGACCTAGGGCTGCAGATTTCCTTGCAGCTTGCAACCTAAATTATGACTTAATGTGTGATAAAAACTCTGTTGCGGAAAATACAGTGATACTTTGACATCACTATTTGTGTATCAAATTAAACAGCTATAGAACGCTGCATGCTCTATAAAACTGCAATCAACAAAGGTTTGGTAAGGAGGAAGAAGTCAAGCTCAGACAGCCTCGAGGCCAAAATGGCTAGACTGTTTTGACAATAACCTGATAAAGAATAAAAAAAAAAAACGTTCCCTTATTCCTAATAGAGAGATGGTCACGGAGTACTGTGTAGCCACACATGCATGTTTCAGAAGAATGTTCATAACATGGGCTCCATCATTTACAACGAACAAGATCAAGCTTATAGAAAATGTAATTCTGCAATAATTTATTTATTTATTCGATTACATTTAAAAGAAAAAAATGTATGAAACATGTTCATAATTTCACTCAATACAACTTACAGGGGATTTGAGAAGAATCAATATGCATTGTTTTTCTGGATCGTAAATCCAAGCGCCATGAGGTGCTATTGATGTAAAGATGTTTACAGTCGTCGCTTTTGCATCGTGATCACTGTGACTGAGTACTTGTTGCCATAAATAAGCCTCCCATCCATCCATCTTTTATGTGATCAGCCCTCCTTCTATGGCTGAGAAATGCTATAGTGGGTTAGTTCTGTAACATCATGATGGTCCCAGTAAGTAAAATGTGTTCTGAATATGCTTCCGTGCCCGAGCAAACATTTTCCGGCTATCAGGTAACCTTACGGGGATATCTCATCCAGAATTCGAGAATATCCCAAGTTATTCTATATGCATTCACCCAAAACTCAGTTACTTGAGTAGCCACATTAAGAGAGCAAAATCATAAATGTAGCAAGTCAGACTGAGTACGGTTCATGCAAATTAGTTAGTTTTCATAATTTCAGCCCTCATCTCCCTTTGAACAGATGCCATGCTCAAGGGCAGGCCAAGTCCCAGACCGTGTCAAATGAAACCAATCCTACCAAGCTTGATAAATGCTGGTAAACAGAAAACTGCAGATTGCAGTTCGGAGATTTTTTTTTTCTTTTTTATCAAATATATTAGGCATCAGTGTTTTCAACTGCTATCATTGCTTCCTTTTCTTTCTGTACATTTTGGAAACTTGGTTTTTGTTAAAATATATTCCGGATCGTTATCCATTATCTCAAGGTTTTATGTTCCCCAGAAAAACTGCAGGATGCCTGCTGGAGACAGAGGTATCATTTCCTTGTCTTGTAATGTCTGTCTGAAAATTGCATTTCTAATTTCCTGACATATTGCCACTGATTCAAGTCACTTCCCCTTACATGGGGATTTTCATTGCGTCTGCGTCATTTTCAAGGCTCTAAATGTCCAGGATGAATAAATCTTTTGAAGATATTTTGAATCCTTTGCCCTGAGGTTAACACAGTGTGGTTTCACCACTGATAGTCATTATATTTTTGTCGTAGTTGAGAGGGAGGAAGAATTCTCATTAAGGAGATGCAGCAAAGACACACATAGACTCTAATAATGTGCTCAGTAAACAAAAACAGTAAAGTTTCAAAGGAGTAAAGAAAACAAGTGAAGATTTAATTATTCTCATTACTCAGTCTGTAAATTTCATCATCTATCACATTTCCTATAGGATCTCTGTTCTATTCTGTTGATTCAGTTCATGTTTCCTCAACACAAGCACCAATTAGAACTGCAGTGAAAAATCATTCTGAGAGCTTACCAGACAGCACTCTTATACGTGTCGACAAATCCTTTCCATAAAAATAAGACAACAGGCATTAAACGACTGGCTGCCGGCCGCTGTCTACAATTCTGCACCCGATTTACCAATACCTGTCATGCAAACCAGGGTCTCAGCGGTCCCTGAGGCTCAGATTGTGCTTGAAACAGAGAAAATGAAGGGGGGAGGATTCAATGCTTTTGTTGGTAAATTAAAAATAGCTTGCCTAGGGTGACAGTAGACCTAAAGCACTCTCCATTTCCTGCTCTTCTAACATTTGTTTTCAATTCTACTGTCAGTTTATTTTGTTTGGGGGTAAAAAGCATATGCTATGAGTAATGTAATCACATTTGACAGACTTAAAGGTCTGTAAATGCCTTTGATGCAAATTAGCTGAACAATCTGACTGGGTAACTATGCTGAGTGATTTTTTTGAACAATACAAATAATAAGTGCTAAAACAAAAAGTGGCAGGAGCTGGTTTCCGACTAAAAAATGTCAAGTGCATATCAGTTGGAGGCTAGTTTGTTTCCCATTTATTTTTATAGTTTCACTCTCAATCATGACCTACTGAAATTCAAACTGTAATATTATACAGTTTCATGGTATGAAAATAAATCACGATTGTGCAGTTCGTGAACAGTCCAGGATGTCAAGGAACAGCTAAAACACAAAAAACAGAGACTTCATCAGCCAATAAACAGTGCTGATAGCAGTAATTATTGAATTTAGGACATAGCTTTATAGCCATGTAATCCAAGTGGCTGTTAACTAAAAATAGCCCTAAATCCTGTCACATTTGGTTTGATGTGACGGTCATGCACTGAGCATCTACCAGCGATCTTTTGTAGTTTATTATTTAGGCACATGCATAAAAAAGGATTTCAAAGTCGACCGACTTTTGTTTTTGAAATATTTGTGCGAAACACTGTATTGTATTCAGCATACCAGTACGTCAGTCATTTCTGAACTGACATAACTTCTTAGACAAGTTTTGTGTTGTCAAACTGAAGCAGGAAGCTTCATTGTGCCTCACGAGCAAGCTACAGCCTTTTAACTGTGTCAAAAACACATAATTAAAGCAGAGCATATAAAAACAAAGGGAGAAAAAAGGAGGAGACAACAGGCATACTACCGAAGATGGATCATTTTTCAAAGCTGATCCTTCAGCTTCAGTCAATAAGTCAATAAATAAAAGATTTCAGTTAAAAATTACTTTTATCCCAACCAGGGATAAAAAAGTGATGTATAAACAGCTGAAATCATAAACCAGAGGTAATGAATAAACGATTGAAATGGTTAGCTAATGGATTAATGAAAAAGCTAAAAATGAGATGATGAAATAGCTAAAGGTAATGGAGACGCAGTTGAGATGTCCAAACAATATATAAATTTAGACCAAACCACCTAAACACTGACACTTCAAGTGTACGAAATAAGCAGCAATGACTCTGACTGATCCGCGTTGATGTAATTAATAGTGTGAAATAACGTCCAGTTTAAAATCAGTTAAAATTAGCAGGATCGATGTTGTCGATGAAAGGATACTTGAGTTCATCCGATAGGTCTTGGGAGGTTTGTCTGGCCAAAAAAGGTTGGGAACCACTGTTGTCAACCATGCCCTGCACAAGGAACACAGGTGGAACTCTAATGAGTGAGGACATTTTCTCTCTGTTTTGGGACTGGGCATGTGTGTGCGTTATTATAATCATTAGGTTGCATTACTACGAAATGATCAATGCATTGGGCTGCCGGGCAAAACTGTTTCCACTGGGGCCCACCACGATTATATTACGGCAGTGATAATTTGTCACGATTTAGCTTTGTTCCTCACAGACATGTAATGAGAGTACAGTGGATCCATTATGAACAACACCACATGACAATAAACCTCCGTTGCTGTGTTTAGGGCAGAAGAAAGATACATTTCATGCTGCCATTTTCATCTTGCTGTTCCAAGGCTTGGCCGACTAATGTTCAGAGTAAGTACACTATTCGCTAGAATGAACTATAAAACCGTAGAATAAAACGGCATAAGTGGCCCTGATGGCACAGTTTTATCAGAGCTAAACATATTTAATCTCCTCTGAATTTAAGGTGAAGTGATTTGACAAATGTTTTTATTAGTGCTAAACTTGGCAGTCTAAGTAATAAGGTCTCCCACTTGCTGGTTTCGACAAGATCAGCTTTAAAGCTCACTTTCCTCTGACTTGCACGGTCACAGGGGTGGAAAACTGTGCGACGTCCTAAAATTCACTGGAGTTGTTTATTAGCATAAAGAAATTAATAAAAAAATATACCAGATGGGGTTATTTTTACAGAGACAGATTTGGACCTTTCATGCTGTGTGCGTAAATTTACATGACAGCGGAGAAATATGGTTTCCAAAATGAGGGCAAAGTTGTTAAAAGCAAAACAGTGTCACAGCCCTTAGACATTTGTATTTTGATGTAGTAGCTCAAACCTTTTATTTATTTATTTATTTTTTTCAAATATAAAATGTAAACTGCAAGCACAAGAATGTGGTCTACATGTCGTGACAATACAGGGCATGTGACAGTGACTATGACTTGATACTTGATACTTGATAAGGCAAGGCTTTCCGCAAAGCTGTGCAACAGCAGACCACAGACGAGTGATAGAACAATAACAGAAACAGCAGAGAATTGCAAAGTCCTGTAAGTATTTGCAGGCACTGTAATGTTTAAACCCATCCACGTGTCGCCTTGGCTCCCATAAAATCATGATGGCTTACTCCTGAGAGAAATGGCCTTATATACAAATGCTCCCTGGCCTGCATTGTCTATTTCAACCCATTTTTCATTTTTCTTTCACATGTAAAAGGGAGGGAGCAGAATCCATTCACAGTTAGATGGGTTTAACAGTCCCCTCTGTGTTTGTATAAAGCCGATTTTGCTAACACCTTGATTCAATATTTCTATAAGCCATCAACAGTTTGCACCTGTCAAGTTGCAAAGTGGGTAAGATCTATAATGTTTACCAAGTTGACGTTTGCACGCACCGAGCACAGCTGGGTAATTCTCTATAGATACTGCTGAATCTACAATATTCAGTATCCATTTATCAAATCTGCAGAGTATACAACACTGGGGTGCATTCTGAGACACTGATACCAACAGAGCTCAATGAACAGTGTTGACACAATAACTCTGATGAATAAAGAAAGCCCATATCTTATAGAGAGTAAACCATTATTCACAGAATGCTTTCCATTAATAAGTGACAGGTCACAATCAGTGATTCTTAAAGGGATTCTGATTTTGAGTATGTAACTGAGAAAATAGCTCAGATTTGCTTCCATACTAAAAAAAATCACACATGATTATAAACCTGGTGTAATAGGGCAGTTTTCCCTGCAATAATATTTATTATGCTGCTGGGAGGAAGAGATCTGAACAGATAAATAGAATAATCATGTTAATCACTGTGACTTTTACAATTAGAGACACAGCGAACATCGAACTGCTGCCAATCTGCATACAAGTCACTACAGCCATGATTAAAAAAACTGGAAAGCAGCTGTTTAACCAGGGACAGGGTGCCAGCCTCCTAGGCTGAAATCTGTCAGAGTTCATCAGGGATTCCTGGTGTAGAGCAATACCTTCTCTAGCACTCACCACCTGTGCACACTTCTTACCTCAGGTCTTGTTACACTGTTTGCAACAAATGCCTGAACAATGCCGACTGCAGACCTACACTGGGGATGCTTTACATTCTGCTAATTCTTTAAATGGCTAAGTTGTTACATATTTATATTTCCACAACAGAAAGTAACACTTCACATAAGGGGAGCAAAGTAAATAGGCCACATGTGAGCAATAAATATAAGAAATATAAGTCCTCTGAACAGCTAAAGTGCCTCTTTTATACTGTAGTTGAGAGTCATCAAGCTCAAGTAATTCTCTGCTAATGCAGTTTCACCATCATTATTATATAAACAGAAAAAAGATAACTAAGATATTGTACACTTTAGGGTTAGGAGCAAGAATAAGAAGTCCCTGTTTGCTCAAGACAAAATAATAAAGAATAAAATAGCAATACAATTAATGTTTTTTAAATGTGCTGAGGCTCATACTGAAAAAGCAGTGTTCATGTCAGAGCGGTTTAAATAGTTTATGTTCATTATTAAATCAAAAGTAACCTACAAATTACAGTAACAGAGTCATCAAAAGAGATCTGACTCAACTGCAATGCTTTTATTCTGAAAAGGCATTTCGAGCACCATCAGCACCAATAAATTCTAAGCAAGAAAATGGATGTCAAACAGAACATTTGTATAAGGCTTAACCAGACAAGATTCCTTCAAAGCTGATAGCATTACATGGCTGGCAGAGCGGGGACCCACATGTAGCGGAAATTAATATCTCCGTTCAGACTGTGACAAGTTCTGCATCTCCTCAATGGATTATGATTACAGCTGGAACAAGGTCTTTGCCCATTAGGAGGGGTAGCCAAACTGGCTTACAATGAGAGGAAGTGGGCACCAGACGGAAGGGAATGAGAAGTGAGATGTACAACGTACAGTACAGTCCAGTTGGGTATATTGGCCCAGCACTACTGGTAGATTTCCATTAAGGTGGAAACATGTGTTGTGACAATACAAAACCTTGATCAGAACCCCTGACTGTACACAGCACAGTAACAGGAACATAGGGAAACATGCATTTCTTGTTTGAGATGTTAGGTTACCCACACTGCAATAAATGCGTGTAACCTGCAACTTTAGGAGTAACCAGTTGATATATGTATTGCATCTTTTCCCTCATTCTTGCTAAATTTAAAATGGATCCAATCACAAGAAATGTAGAAACCAGTTTTATTATGGTGGGAGTCAGGGGTAGGCCTCCAACATCTGTGGCTGTTAACTTTTCTGCAGCTGCTTCCGTAAAAACATTCTTGTAGAAGGACATATTTGAGCTTGCAAACAGTTAATTATTACGCAGACAGTGCAGCAGAGGAGAGTCAGTCAAAAAAAAGAGAGATTCCTATCTTCTAGAAGAACATAAGAACAGGGATGTTGGAGTTGGATTAAATTTAATATGACAGTGACTCCTCAGCTATACAGAAGCAACAGCAAAATAACTAAAGCTGAACATGGTGAGACTTTTAAAAATGTTTCTTCTCTCTAGTCCCCTGCACGGTCACGTATGCTTAGCCAATCAGTTCACAGTGACGTTGACTCAGCTCGGTTGTGTGCTGGGAATGATGTTGTGGGTCAGCATAGTAACCTGTGTGAGGATGCTACGGGAATACAAATGAGTGTGGCATTGCAATGCATGCAATAGATGCAGCATGCAATACCGCGCCAGTGGGATAAATAGCTGTCGGAAGGAATTGAGATACGCGTAAAGAAGGTAGACCAGGTATACTGTGTGAGATAACACAATACTCACAGGGAACTTGAACAAGTTGATGAAAATGAACAATGAGTTTGAAAGCCTCATGGAGCCAGGCCACAGTGGACCCTGTGCAAAACTACATCATCCCTCAAGCTTTTGTCAAAATCAGGCTGGTGGAAACCTGAGAAATCACATTTGAAGTAATGATGCACCCCACTAATTGGACCCAAGGGTGCCTGTATTATTCATGGGTAACAGCATGTTCCACTTGTTTGCATGGCAGTAATTGTTTTATGATTAACCTGCTGATTGTTCACTTGATTCATTTTCTAAACCATTTCAGCCGTGTCTGATTGTTGCAGCAATCGAGTTTTTGAGGTGCTTGGTGGGCTGCTTCTGCTTCATAAAGCTCCTTATTTTTGAGTTGGAGTTTGAGCATAGAAGTTAGAACCAGCATAAGTTTGAGACTTTGACATAAAATTCAGAGGCACATCAGCTTAACACTTAACTTTAAATAGGCAATAAGAACTATTTCTGAAATGGAAATATTAGTTTAGCTTTCCCCAAAAGGAATTTCACTGCGAAATACCTGCATTTTAAATCAAAATCCATCTTTAGAACCCAAAATAAAAAAGGAATATGCTATTATCATCAAAATTATCATAATAAATAATTTAAAACTAATGAAGACATTATGTGCTCCGACTAATTATCTGTAAAGTCATTTATCGAGAGAAAATATATCTAATACTCCACTACGAATAAACTGTTGCCCGCTACGTGCTAAGCTGAGTCACCACTCCATCAAATTTATCTCCCAAAGAAGCACTGGCCTCAAGCCAGGAAGCAATAAATTATGAACAAGGAATCACTTTGTACATTCTTGTTCTTTTTTTTTATGTTTAGTATCCAGTAAAGTATATTGCTAACAATACATTTCAAGATGAGCCCAGAAGCAACAGAGGCTCAGCTATTTAAACTTTCACACTGTCTAGTTTTGTTAATGAGATGAACCCTCCATGTCACATTGGGGTTTTCGGGCGCTATACAAAGTACTTTTTCCAAATGCTTCACCAAACTGCTCTGAAATCTATATCTTGAACTAATGAACCTTTAATTTAATGTACAGTATAGGACATCTCTTGAGCAATAGAGGCATCAGTTTGTGTTCTTTTGTATAGCCAATAGGTGAGCTTCACTAATTGGTCGAGAACTGAATGGAACCCACTGCCTGGTTAATCCAAAAAGGTAAAAAGTAGTACATAAAAACAGAAATCATAAATCTATCTAGGTCATAAAGTGAGTCTGAAAAGTGTAACAGCATTATTATTCCAATACAACAGTCCATTGATAAGACTGGCTGATAGTCCTCCAAAGTCATCAGAGAAACAGGGATGAGGGCAGAGTGCAAACCTCTGTCTCACTTCATCTCTTCCTTTGAGTCTTGTGGTGTCACTCAGAGTAAAGATGCACCAGTGCAAGAACATGAGATGGGCTGTATATTCTCCGATCGGACTTCCATGTCATTGCCATCAATCAAATGCTCCCCATATCGCTTCGTATCACTACTGTAACAAAGATGGTCTGTGAATGAACATGTCAGGTGTTCTCCCAACATTTATTCACTGTCGCTCCTCACTGTACATCATTTTAGCCATGGTGGCAGCTTGGTCTTAGGGATAGCAATGTCGGTCAGTCTGCCACTTTCGTCCAAGCATGTCAAAGTTTCACTTATTTAGTGTAATATCTCAACATCTACGGGATGGACTGACAGCAAATTCTGCACAGACATTCATGGTCGGCAGATGATAAATCCTTTTGAGTTCGGTGAACCCCTAACATTTCCTTTTGTGCCACCATGGGGTTGACCTTTCTGGTTTTGAGTGAAATGTCTCAACAACTATTAGATGGATTCCCATGAAATTTGGTACAGACATATATATTCCCCTCAGGTTTAATTCTCATCACTTTGGTCATCCCTTGACTTTTCCTACAGAGCCATCCTCAGTTCAGATTTTTCACCATTTGAATTTTCAGCATGGCAGTAGACTCTTAGTCTTGTTATACATGTGTTTTGGACAGGATACTGCCATCCATTGCAGTACAAGTATTTAGTTAATATTGAGGTTATTGATATTGCTAAACTGTTAATGCTAAACATAAAGTAAAGCTACAGTACAGTAGTCCTGTCTCCTTTTGTCGAGTCATCAAAGCTAGACCTGATGGATATTCTTTCAGGTCGGGGGTCAATCAGATATTGATATACCTCAAGGTAAATGTTGATAAAGACTGGTATGCACGTTAGAAAATCAATTTAGAACATGCATACCACAATTAGTTTACATATTACATCCTGCTTATTTTTTCTAAGTGTCATGTGGGTCTTTATACAACGCCACTGAATCTATCCAACTTAAGACTGCGTCTCTGAAGTGGCTTGAGCAAAGTATTCTTGGGCAGGCTGGCAATTCAGTGGCAAGAGAAGCTATAGTCATTACTAACATAAATGACAGCTATATAGCCTAACTGTAATTGGAATGCAAGGTTTCAGTCTCTGGTAATAGCCATAGAAAGAGCAGTAGAGATCAGCACACGCACTAGACTGGCCCAGCAGAATAATTTAAACCATAAATCAAACATACACGATGTGGTTCACCTTGAAGCTCTATAGGCTTGTCTTTGCCACTTAGCTGGAAATTGTGTGGAATTTGTTTTCGTGTTTTTTTTTATCCAATCCAATACTGTAAGGTTTCAAGGATGTGTACTATAACCACACAGATATAATCTTTAGGATGAACAAGTCCTATTTTAAAAGAAACAGCCTTGTTTTCATTTCTGGAAATAAACTGACTCCGATCATATGCTATAGTAAAGTTCAATTCGAGTTTTGCATGAAACTGGAGTTGCATTACAGAAAAAATCTGACAGTATAATGTAGGATTTTTCAGTATTTGGTCAGTTCTATGAAAAATCTGCCCCTCTGAATTTGTGACACATGCATTAGAGGGCAGCACAACTTCAATAAAAGTGGAAAAACTCCTGCCTGAAACAATGTATTAAATAAATATGAAAAAAACAAAAACAAAACAGCAGTAAGCAAGTTTTTCAATTTTTTAAAATTACCAATTGATACTTCCGAAGTATTTGCAGAAATATGTAATCTATTTTAAACTTGGAATGAAATTCAAAGAATTGGATTGAAATATGGAGAATCAGCATAATCTGATACTTTAAACAGGTGATTCCGTGTCATAGATGCTATTATAGATCTCTATATATCAAGCAAATAATGTAATTGGACTGAATTTTAAATAGGCAATTCATATTTTAGCTTATCGTCATTCAGCCAGATATGTCGGCATGTATGCCATAGGCAAGAGTTGGCCACCCATTTTCCCATATGACACAGAAGGATATTACTGATGGTGTTCTTCCCTGAAATAAATTAGGCTTGCAAGAAATATTTAATCTTATCTCAAGAGCAAATAGTGTGCATCAAAAAAAGACCTTACACTGCAAATGTGTGTCCCACAAATCCAGAGACACCCATAAAGTTTCATTACCTTCTTATTACACCACACAGATGGATAGAAGACATATTCTAATTTGATCCATGAATGTTAGTTCAGCACAAAAACGCATGCAAATAAATAAATTCACATCTTTTCCAGTATCCTCCACCATTCTCAATTACATGTCCTTGGTCTGGATGATAATCACCTTTTCTTCCTGTGGGATGGAGGAGTGTGACTTTGGAAAGGGCTGTGATCGGCTTTGGGTCCTGCTTTGAGTCTTTGTGGATGTGATGTTTACTGGGGCTTTTTGTGTGGCCAGTAAGATCCCACTTAGTGTGAATGATGGCAGCTGTGAGGGTGCCTCAGGCGAGTGTGACTCCAACTATTGCTGCTTGGTCTCATGCAGAGTACATTTCCAGCTGCTCAGGCTGCATAGCACTCCAGTGAGCATGACTGATTGTGGCTGAGGTAAGCACGTCTCTGGCGAGAACGATGCTGAACGCAGCAAGGGTGCTACTCTGGCCACAACTATGGCAGATCACGGCAAACGGCAGCTCGGTGCAGCTGGCTACTCGGACTGTGGCTGCATCAACCCAACTGTGGCAAGTGTGACTGAATATCTGTGACGAGCATGATTCTGCATGCTCTGTGTGGGCCGCTGCTGCACAGGCTGACAGACTGTGGTGAGAGTGATTCTGGTGATCAAAGCAGCTTTGACTGCTGGTGCAGCAAGTTATCACTCTGGTGGAGCCTGCTGGTTGGGCAGAGGCTGTGATGAACACAACTACAACAAATGTGACTGACTGCAGCTGGGGTGAGCCAGACTCAGTTAAGCATTGTTCATGCTACTCGGTTTCAAGCACGAATGGAGTGTGGGGCTGACGAGCTCCAGTACTCCTGCAATCTGTGCGCCCACAGGTGAGTATTTCTCCAGTTACAAATCTGGCCAGCGTCACAGACATTAATTTGTTTGCGGTGCAATCAGAGGTAAATGTGTCTATGGCGAACTAGACTTGAATAGTAGATCAATATGCAGCATTTGGTTTGGATAAACCATCAGAAATAATTTAGAGTATATGTACCAATAGCATGCTATTAAACTATGTTGGAGGCCTACAATATGTAGAATCCTGGCTTGGATTTTTGAAGGAAAGGCATGTATATGAGCTAATTGAAAGCAATAACTGAATTCAGCCTATGAATATGACATCTGCACATATCTGCAGAGGCCTCAATATTACATCATAGCTAGCACACCACTGATGAGACCTAGTACACTCATCATCACACTGCTATCTTACATCATTAAACCTCGACTTCAGTCTTTACAGTAGATTTGTAGGACAAGGGACAATCTAGTTTAACAAAGCTCTTTGAATTGTGAATCTATTTCTGTAACCAGCACCTTTAGACAACTTGCTTATCAACTTAAAAACACAATTACCGTCACGCTTAACAGATGCCTTACACTGCTGGCTTGGGAAGGTTTGAATAGCCAGATAATCCAAAATGACATATGTGCATGTACATAAATTATAAAGTTGCGCTATTCTGAGATATTTTGTATATTGTTCTATGATTGATTATTATGAACATCACATTGTGAGTTTCTCTCTACAGACTGTGAGTGCCAACCTTAGTGTCTGTGAGGAGAATTTAAAAATAAGCACGAATGCTCTGACCTGCATGGCCCTGTGTGGCTAAATACAAAAGTCTAATAGAACTTATCAGTTATTTTAAACAAAGCGCCCTGCTCCTGTCCCATAACTGTTAGCACAGTTTTTCATATAGTGGAAAGAGGCACAGTCATACTTTTGCTTCAATGGGGACAGCATTTCAATACTGCTGAGAGATTGTTACATTAATGTTGAAAGTTCTTCAGGCAAACTGATTCATAATTTTTGTCATTCTTTTAATTACTGGCCAGTATCACCATAGACACTGTATTTGATTAATGTGTCGCTTGGGGACAATCTATTTGCATGCACTTCCTGTGATGAGACTTCAAGGCCAATAAAACTCCAACAATCACTACCATGGAGTTTGTATTCACTAAGGCTGTCCAGCTTTTTTCCCCCCTTTCTTTTCTCATTCATAATTGAAAACTGGCAAACTTACTTCTCAAAAACCCTGACCGTCACTCAACACACAACACTAAACACAGAGCTCAGGGTCGTTCCAGTTTAGTGTGTGTGGGCCTTGTAGGTAAAATTCAAGTCTACACTGAAAATAGCAGTGAAACATGAAAACAGGAAGAGATAATATTAAGACAAAAAAATTTATGAGGCGATTAGGTGGTTACTAGAAATGTAAAAAACCTGACTGAGATCTCAGTAAACAAAAAAAAAACCAAAAAAAACCCCACCCTTTTCATCAAAATACTTTTGACACCTTAAAATATGGAATTGTTAACAGCTATGGTTAATTAATGATTAAAATGACCTCACTGGAAATGCCTGAAATCTGAAGGCAATTTGAGAATATATAAACATTCTGCATTAAAAGCTCTGATATACAGCTAGTAATGGGTAGAGAGGTCCACCAATTGAGCAGAAACAGCCAGACGTTGACTGAAGAGACATTAGTCATTTAGCCGGCATAGACGTGGCTACCGATAGAGAAAGTGGCTGGTGAGTGACTGACCAGAAGTAGCTAGCGATGGGGGCATTGTAGCATGATTACAAATGGTCAACCAGTGACAAGAAGAGTCAATCAGAAACATCCAGTGACAATGAAGTTAGAATTAACTAAAAGAAATAAAGCACAAACCTAATTATATGCTAGAAATACCAGCAAAACCACTAGCTACCAAGGCTGAAATATGGTTGGAAAAACCTTCTCATAATTATCATTTGCTTAGAAAATATCAATTAGGACAACAGAATGATCTGTCACATCCTCATCAATATAGTTCCACTGAAGGAAAATGTGTCATATTGAATTACTGCCCAGCCCTACTATTATATGTATGTATGTATTGGAAAGCTGGAAAAGGCCATGTTCTCCAAGGTAACCTGTGACAGGTTTTACAGTGGGACGGAGTCACCGCTGCAAGTCATCCTGTCCACACAGAGAACTGTGTTCACATTCCTGGCATGAAGTCAGACTTGTTCAAGGTGGGTGTCAGAGTCAGACAGAGTTGTCCCCTAGTGTGTTCGTGATGTTCATGGATATGCATCGAGGCGAAACCAAGGTCTGACTTTCCAGCTCAGGAAAATTAGGGTGGCATCCCTACTGATTGCAAAAAATGTAATCCTTTTTGCCTTTTGTCTGACTGTGTCTGACTAGTGTGGTGTGCTTTTTACAGTACATTTGTGCACATCAAAATACTGAGTTACAAGTTATAAATATCAGCTTTTTGGCTTATAATGCTTATAAAGACCATCCTCTTTTTTTTTTTTAACATGTACTCTTGATCAGATACAAAGACAAACTGACACTGCACTGACAGGAATCATATTTGTTCACAGAATACATTTATGTTCATTTGAGCTTGTGAGAAAGTCTTTGTATGGCTCCGTTTTTTAATCAGTATTCATAGGTATGCCCCATGGCTGCTATAAAGGTCTATACTGGTGATTTTAGTGGACTGGAAACTGAGGCTTGTGTCTGTAGTGTGTATATTAATGCAGGATGCAGTATATCGTCAATAAAAGCTCTTCTG
The DNA here is from genome assembly GCF_016859285.1 of Xiphias gladius. Taxonomy (NCBI): domain Eukaryota; kingdom Metazoa; phylum Chordata; class Actinopteri; order Istiophoriformes; family Xiphiidae; genus Xiphias; species Xiphias gladius. Next base: position 20,607,572 of record NC_053416.1, on the reverse strand, counting down.
GCCGGCTGGTACCAACCAGGTAAAAAGAATGATATTTTTTTTGAGGTATATTGCACCTACATAAAGTAGCACTGTCTCTCAATAAAAGTGCTTGTGGGGTCAGATCACTTGTCAAAACCACGTTAGCCCTATTATTGCCTCTCAGTTAGTGCTGATATTTTATGGCTCAGATCAAAAAAACGAGCTCTAAATGATAATTTCATGGCATCTAAAGTGCTCACAATGACTACAGCATACTGCTACAGTCTGTTTGAAAAAGGCTGCAGCAAGGCTTTTAAAGCAAAGAGAGAGGATCACATCTTCCTCTCACTTCTCACCATTTTAGCATTGATTTTTAGAGCTGCTAATATCTCTAGTCTTGAAAGACCCGGCTCCAACTCGTCTCTGAACTTAAGATTCCTTATAACCAGCCTGAAATCTTCCCACATGAGCCTCCTGACAGTTTCTGTGTCAAGGTTAAAGACTAAAGGTGACCATGATGTTACTGTCAGGCCTCTTGAGCTTATGAGCGAACCTCCAGCATAGTGACATCGCAATCAAGGCCTTTCTATCATCTTTGATGTTTATTTTTCTTGCATATCTGTTGCCTTTTCTGATCTCAGTATGTTACAGATGTTGTCCCCATGACTCCCGCTGTTTATTGAGGCATTTAGGTTATTCAGTCATTATAACCTCAACTAAAAGATTTCCTGTGGTAAATGCCAGCAATCTGATATAGTTCTTGACAGGAACATTTTATGCTATAATTTAAATTGTGAAATCCCCTTGTGCATTTAAGATATATTTCAACAGCTACCATCACACCTACACCATGTTTGAGCATTATAGTGCAATGGTGATGTAAAATAATCTGTGAAAGAAATTTCTCTATGCTCTACCAGGTGCAATAAAATGAGGCTGAGGCAGGCCAAACAATACACATATTGGTATTATGGTCTCAGTGCTGTGCTTAATTATGAAGACAGGAGCTGTTGATTTCTGTGCAGAAATGTACTTTCAGTTACACTAAGGCTGTGTCATCAAACAGTGTACAATGAACTTGTAGTATCACTTGTAAACACGGGTCAAACTATGAACCTCCTATTGCAAAGGCAGGAACTTACTGTTCTGTCCACCGGGACTGCAACAAATAATTATTCTTATTATTGATTTATCTGCTAATTATTTTCTTGATTAATTGTTTGGTCCTTAAAATGTCAAAAAATACTGAAAAATGCCTGTCTAATTTCCAAAATCCCATCTTCAAATTGCTTGTTTTGTCTGGCTAACAGTCCCAAACCCGAAGATATTCAATTTACTTTCAGAAAAGAGAAACAAAAACAGTAAATCCTAACAAGTGAAAAGATGGGACTTGGGAGTGTCTTGGCATTTTTTAATCAAAATAGTTGCAGATTAATTTTCTGCCATCCTTTAAGTGTTATCTTAAGGCCAGTGCCATCCCAGTAAGATAAAATGTGGCAGGCCATTTGCACATACACATTTTTTTGATGGATAACATGAAGCCAAATCACTTAACAGCACAAACTCAAGAGGCAAGATCTATGTGAGGAATTACTGTCAGATTTTGTCCTTGCTAATGATTATTTTGCTTTTATAATTTTGCACAGTGATGGGAGCAGATGCCCACTTACTTACTCCAAAGGTGGAGTAAGCGATTCTAATCCAATACATTTTTTGTCAATTTCAGCAAGTATCTCCTCACACTCCGCTAGCTGTCCGTTCTGTGTGTGTGGATCAAAAAAAAAAATCCAGTGTTCCCCAGCAGACTACCCTTCCTTTGCCACCAGACTGTGTGGAGTTTTGAATGGAATTGACTGGGACTGCAAAGAGACTGATAAGGCAAGTAAGAACTTTATGGATGTTCCGCCGATGTGGCGGCCCACCGATGTGGTGGCGCACCAGGATTTCTCCCAGTAGTCTCCATGCCCAATCCAACTATGGTGGAGGGACCTCACAGTTGTGAAAGGCAGAGCTGAAAGGCATTAAGACCAATGTGAGGTTGTTCTGTTTTTGCCTGACAGGTGTGTAAAACAGTTTTTCAATGTTTCACAGATCCAATAGGTCAGTATTTTTTGTCCCGTTTGCTAATGTTTGTGATAGCTAGTCCTAGCTGCTTAGTTAGCAAGCAGGTAACAGTGTCACATTTGTGTATCCGGTAACGTTAAATTACTGGCCCACTGACACTCAGACTACTTTCTAGTTTGCCAAGATATGGTGCTGGAGTGATGTTAGCTATAGTAGCATTATGAGTATCTCTGTCTGCAGCTGGTGTACTGGCTCTGGGAAACCGTCTCATCCTGTCTGCAGGTTAGCTTTGCAGCAACTGTAGAGACAGTTTACTGTCTTGTTGTTCGCTCTACATCATGGTAGAGCGAATGTGCAAAGGGTTTTATAGCCATGAAGACCTAAAAACACAAGTTTGCTAGGAGAGTGGATTTATTTGGTTAGAGGCATAATTCACAATGCTATGCCAGGTAACATTACCTTCCTTGTTAGCTTAGATGCAAACCTATTGTCCGTCTCTAGTTTTGTGAAAACAACCTAAACAACGACAAAGTCTCGCTAGTTTTTACTCCGTTGTGTTTTGGATGCTGTGTCTGTTTGCATGTCGTTTGTTGAAGTTATCTATTATACAGTTAGTTTTGCTTCAGCTATGAAAAAGAGTATCCACATCCACACTGTATGAGATGCTCTGGATTCCGCCAATGTGTCGTTGCCTTGGCAATAAGTGTCCATAAATTTGGGGGGAGCGGAGCTTCTGAGGGAGCAATGAAGGGAGGGTGTATTTGTTTTGCTGTTGATTTGAAATATCAACAGTCTTTCTCCAGAAACGCTTACTCCACCTTTAAGAGTGAATATATCAAAACTACAATTGAATTTTGAAAAGATGCATTGGACAATGCCAAAGCAGGATCACACACATCATGTTCATTGTTTTTCTTGTTTAAATATTGTGCAGTGAGTACCACGTTCTCGCAAAATAACCACAAAAACGTGTGCTTTTGCATGCCTCACACTGGTTGGTTATATCTTGACATTCCATAGTTTCCCAGTTGATGCAGTAAAAATAATCAGTGCTGAAGACTGTGACACCCTTGGGAAAACTTTGACACATACAATTTACCCAGGTCCATTAAAAAGAATCATAAGACAGTTAAAGCTTTTCTCTCCTCTTGACATCAGAGAAACACCTCAGCACCATCGGTTCCCATAATCCCCTCCATATCTTCAGCCAAAAACACCAGGTTATTGTGTACAGGAGGTTATGCAACCATATGAAGGTTTAATTGTCTATTCCTGTGTACCTGCGAAATCGAAAACACGAGAAACGTGTCACAGAAAACATGACTGCAGCACCTTGTTTAACAAAGTTTGTACCCACTGTCTTTGCCAGTAACCTTCAAGTAACATTTCTCCACTTATCTGGATCAGGAACAAAATCTGACCGGTCCTGGTCTTTGACCTGAAAAGCCGAAAATACCTCACAGTCTTCTGCCAGCATCAATCAAAAGTCCAATATTTAATGCTTGAATTCCTTTTAAGTGAAAGTCAATCAAATTAATGCATGACTGGGCCAATTCTTCATTGGACAAACAACATTTTAAAAGGTTTTACAGTTTTAAATACAGCATTTATCCTTCGTCAACACCATTTTAGGTCTTGAATGTGTTTAGCACAGTCTCAGACATTCTAGGAGCTTCTGAGGACCTGCAGACATTCTACCTCTCCAATACTATGCTTATATGAAACTTTAGGCTCCTGGAAGATTCTGACACTTGAGATTTTGACTATACCATATAACCAACGTGTCACCTCAAACGGTCACAGTAAACCTTGACAGACATATGGTTTAGGTGAGTAGATTAAAAAATAATGGAGAGTATTTATATTTTATACAACATTTAGTTACCCATGTACTAATTCAACTTCTTGAAAACCTATAGAATCAAAACTGAGACCAAGTTATTCCAACAATACCTACGATACAAACACGCAGATTTCCTAGTGGCTCCAATCTGAAAAGCTTAATTTACATGCCAGTTGGGATCTGTGATTTCTTGCTTTTTTAGTTTTTAGAACATGATCCTGTAATGGGGGTTTCAATCCTCTCTTTCCTCCTACATAGTACAAACAGTTTAAGAAACAAAAGGTGAATGAACATCTGTGGTGATAATGGATCCTAAGCACGGGTTTTATTAGAGGATGACTGTTCATGAATTCTCTTGGTTACAAGTGTGCTAAATTGTGCAAAATGTTTCACAAATTAAAAAGATTCTACCCACACACAAAAAAATGAATTTGGTAAGTAGTCTACAGCTAAATACAAAAATATACTTTTAAATGACATATCTGATCTCAGTGATGATCTAACGAGAACAATTTGAATGAGGTAACTGTACAACTGTGGAACAAGCCTCAACAGTCTTTCATTAAACAATAGTCGATGATTTGCTCTGCTCATAATGTACTTGTTGAAAATGTTTCATGCAGTTTTGGCAAGCGGTTTTAGTGCCTAAATTATGTACATTCACATGAGAACATTTTTTATCAGGACTCCCCTGTCTGTGCCAGAATCAGTAATACAAGTCATTGGATTTTGGAGTTTTACAAAACAAATTCAGATGTGGCACAAAGTTTTTATAGGATTAAGACCAGTGACAATCACAGAAATGATAATAAATCCTTGGGCATTTGGAGGTAACATTATTCCTATGTGAATGGAGCTTCAGTGATTAATCTTACTCCTATCCTACACATAAATGGGGAAATTTTGAGGTTATAAATGAGGCTAGTAAAATTCTTAGAAGCAGTCAATATTTTGAGTGATTCTCAGTAATGCAAAAGCACTCAACAACCTTAAAATATTCAATTTCTTCCCTACAAATTATGTGTGGTTGTGCTGGATATGTCTGTGTGAAGATTCTCATTCTCCAGGTCATGGTATTTCTAAGTGCTATATGAAGGCAACTGGACTCGCTTGGGGCTCTTAACGACGTTTCACCTCTCATCCAAAAGGCTTCAGAAGCCTTTCTAAGTTATAAGTTCTTTAAGAACTTAGAAACTGTGCTGGATAAGTGAAGTACGTGTGTCTGCATTTCTCCCCGTCGTGGCCTTCTGATTGTCCTGCTTTGTTCCACTTCTCATCGTCTTTGCCCCTGTGGGGCCAAGCTCTACATTTCCCCTCAAAGCTTCTTGGTCATGACTGACATGATGATGGTCAAGGCTTCACCATACTTAGAGGGCTCTCGTGATTACCTCCTGTCAGCTGTTATCATTATCATCATCAGCCAGTGGCTTTATGCCCTAGTCCCATCTCCACTTGAGCTGTGTGGTTGATCTCAGTACACACTGACATCTCTAAAACAATGTTCTGTGAGGGGTAATTTGTGTGTGTGCTCGCTGTTTTTTTAACTGCAGACATGAAACTGTAGCGGAGGGTAACCTATTACTTAGCATACTGAGTCATTCCCAAAACATGTTGTAAACATTAACATTAATTTATGGGCAGAAAATGTGCCTGCTGCAAAAAAAACAAAGAGTGCTTTCCCATAACACTCTGGGAGACATTACCCCCATTTATTTTGTAATAATTTGAGATACTTTGCATTTTACTGCATCATGCCTTACTGTGCCTCGAGGAACAATATAGAAATGTTAATCCCTGCAACAATCTGCCTCTATCTTTGCTACACGTTTTATTTGACTGCATTTGCATGCTGAGCCCAAAGAATAGCAACTACAAACAGATCCTCTAATCACGCCACTTCAGATGTAGCCATCAGGTTCACTAAGTCACGGAAGCACAGCGTATCTAACCGTAACTGTCGGAAAAGATAACACCTCCTCCCTCAAACAAAATCTGCTCTCCCTGATGCATTCCCTGCTGGACAATAAATCCGAGTTTGTTCCTGCTCCATCATCAAGCCATTTGCTGTGAAAAGGGGCCTCTCTGCTCCGTATGTCTCAACAGATGAAGAAACTGGCTGAGAAAAGTAATTTACTTATGGTCACATTCATGCGTCCATGGAGTCATTGCACTATGAGGCCTGTAACATACTGACTGGGAGATGGCAGGGGAAAGGCTGCGAGGAGCTACAGAGGACTGTGCATAACATCAAATGAGGGGTGGGGTTAAAAACACCAATATTTGATGTGCGGAAGAGGGACTTCTCAAAATGTGGCAACTCTGGCAGGCAATAGACAGAGCGGAGGGTGGAATATTATCTTCAGAGTGACATCTTTTAACCTTGACCTGGATGATAGCCAGTAATTAAAACCAGAGCATGGCCTCTGACATTGGCAGGTTGGAAAGCATGAAAAGATTAAGCTGGAATTAATGCAACATCATTGCTCTTTCAGATGTGAAATATCTGCGTGTCAAGCCCACTTCCTCCGCTGTGCACACACATTTTTCACCTTACCACTTTTTAAATATGCAGAACCAGCAGGTCTGTTTGTTCTGTACATCTTGACTGGAAAATTGCCACCAGTTACCACATTGTGCACACAGATGCGTCATAATAATCCTTTTTAAGGGCACGGGTGCTCAGTCAGGGACCCCATCCAATCCTTCAGCTTGGTGGAAACCATTTGTTGCCAATATGTGTGACCCTGTTTCGTCTTGGGTAGCAAACAAACAACAAAAACAACAATGCAATAGTAGTTCTGAGAATGTGCCGTGTTTGCGTAGTCTGCTTTGACCCAATTTTACCCGATTTTTAGGAGGAGAGTTGCATGTGCCTCTGCAAAGGGTGCGATGTTACAGGGAGGTTTGAATTATTTAAGCTGTTGGGTCTGATGTTATCGAAACACCGCTCCAGCTGGACATTGCCCAGCATATGTGGCCACTGGCATATTATACCATGCATGGTCACTGACAGAGAGGAGAGGCCAGGGGGTAGAGAGGGAGAGAGTGACCGGCAGGAAGAGAGAGAGAGAGAGAGAGAAAGAGAAAGAGAAGGAGGAATATTGTGGTTTTAATGAGGCTGGCTTATGTCTCCTTGTTATATGCATAGCACAACACACAAGTATAATGAGTTTAAATTACTAAGAGAAACTGGTCCCTAAAATAAAAACGTGTGGCCACATGGAATGTCCCCCCCTCTGTCGGTATCAGTCAATTCCGAATAATATAACACAAACATGGCACTGATACTAATTTTAGTGGCGGTGTCGTTGGAGGGGGACAGACAGCTGCCAGACCGCTCGCATTTAAAAAACAAACAACAAAAACAAAAAACCCAAAACGTGGGTGGGTGAGTGGGGGGGGTTTATTCCAAGGTTAAGTTAGCCTGTGCTCAACAGTCTTGTCACTGGTTGCAGTTGCTCGTGTCTGACAGGGTTTCCAGCACGTCGGGTCAAAGCACGAGGCTGGAGTTTGACAGTGCAGGTGCAGGATTTTCTGAACAGGAGACGTCCAGCGCGCCGTCGTTGAATTGCCCGTTAACGGGAAAGTAACAATTGCCGCCGGAGCCCTGGTGTCGCATTGTGTTGCCGCTCGACTGTCCTGAGAAGTCGAGTCAAGCCGAATAAAAAAAACCATTTGACAGCGCCATTGTCTTAACTGCATTCCCGCGGGGGGGGGGGGGCAAAACAAAACACATTTGTTGCGTACGCTGCCCCCAACTACACTTCATTCCCAGGCGAAATCTCTAAAACCTCCATCATACCAGGCTGCAGCGCCGCATCCCCAGACCAGCATCCACTTCAGCATGCAAGCGGAGGACCTGTTAAACCGTCAATTATACTGCGGTAGCTACACAAACAGCAGTTGTTGCATGTGAATGAAACATTGCTATTGAGCGCGTTTGCGCCCATTTCCAGCTTTTCATCCTGGCAGCGACATGTGCCAAACCTAACAAATCACGTTACATGAGACACACCGCAGGTAAAATGACAAACATGTAAAAAAAAAAAAAGGGAGAAAAAGATCATGATAATCTCACCAGCAGCGATACGGCGTGTGTTCTTGCTTTTTCTTCTCTCTCCCGACTGGGTTTCCTTGGAGTTAATGAGGTTCAGACGTTCGGTCCGACTGATTTCTCTCTCACCCCCTTATTGTCCACTGGGTTTGGATTTTTTTTTTTTTTCCAGCGGTGAAATAATAGGGAAATCGGCGTCCTCTCGCAAAGCTCTGCCCTCTTCAAACTAACCTTCCCGCCCCCTCCTTATACCCATTTCAGATTGGCGCTGGCCAGGAGGGGCAAGCCCCGGACCCGAGGGCTGGTTGAGAGGCTGTGATCTGCCAAGCGGATCAGTGCCCACATGGACGTGCGGTGGACGTTTGCGGGAGGGCTCTCTGTTAACCGACCAGCTTGTCACTGATGCGCTAGACAGCTGGAAGGGACTCCCCCCCTCCACACACACACACACACACACACACACCCACACCCCCACCCCTCGCGCGTTATTGCACAACAACCTCCCAGGCGAGGAGCGGCAGGGAGTGGGCCCACTTATTCAGCGCGCTCCGCGGTCCGAGCACTGACGCAGGTGCCCAGGGTCCGGGCCGCGACTGGCGAGAGATGCCAAGCCTGTGAGCCGCCACAGACTGTGATATAGCAGTCTCATCTGAGTCACTGCAGCAGCGGATCTTCCCCACTCTGTGACCTTGGGGTGGCGTGGTCTAATCAGAGAGATGAGCTGAGAAAGATCTGGGCAGGGGGAGGGAAAGATGAGACGTCTCACCTCCATCTCAAAATGTGCCCAAGGTGCCCTTGTGCGAGGCAGGCAATGTCACCTCTAACCCCTGCTCATGCAGCAGCAAGTATTAGGAGATTGAGCATGGACCGGGCCAAGACCCAGTTGTGTTTGTGTGAATGTTTGTGCGAGCGGCGAACTGTCTCTGACCTAATTTTGTTCTCTGCTATTTAATGTACAAGATCAAATATATTAATATAACTGGCAAAATTAGAAAAAAAAAACTGATATGAGTGACCTGAATGATACATTAGTGGATCTGAAAATTGCTGCAATCCATTTGCAACATGGATATGTTTTGGATTTAGAGCCTAACTGCAGAACTTTTCCTTCACTAACCATGCAAGAGACCGCTTGTAAACACCCTGCTTTGTTTTCCTAAATTCGTTTACTTACATGTTAGATAACACACATGTTCTTACTTGTGTTATTGGGCCAAGCATGCAGATCTAAAATAGAGGTTGCCTCTTTCAGTATGATTGCAAGACACAGGCATGCGGAATGCTTGTCATTCTTATGTCCCCGCGCCGCCGACAGTTGATGTGTTCAGGTTGTGCGTCCGTCCCATTCTCGTGAACGAGATTTCTCGGGAACGCCTTGGAGGAATTTGGTCAAATTCGACACAAACATCCACTTGGATTCAAGGATGAACTTAAGAGAATTTGGTGGTCAAAGGTCAAAGGTCAAGGACACTGTGATCTCACAAAACACGTTTTTTGGCCATAACTCAAGAATTCATATACTAATTATGACAAAATTGAACACAAATGTCTAATAGGATAAAATAATGAAGTGATGACATTATATATCCAAATCCATATATATATATCCAAATGGTCAAAGATCAACTTCACTGTGACATCGCAATGTTCTGCCCATTATTCGACAACATTAAGTCAGGAACCAAACGGGAGATTGTGACAATATTTCCTGCAACTTGGCTGGTTGATGGAGGCATACAGCTGCGAGGTGGTAATTCTATTTAAGACTTTAAGTATGTCTTCATCTACCCATTTCAGGCAATTTTGAACATGTTGCAATGGTAACAAAAGTATTAACTGGCCTTAAATATACAGCACATCACTGCTAAATATTACATGAAGCATTTGTAGTATACTGTGTGCCAGTGGTACTCCTGGTCATGTTGGTGCTCTGGATGCTAACGCGGTCAGACAACTGCAATGAGAAGCAAACCAAATAAACAATTAACATTCATGAGTAATACATGAGCAACTGTTGCAGCCAAGCCCTCTGATATTTAAGTTATCGTATCAGCTCAGATAAGACCCAAACCTTCTGGTGACTTTAGTAAAAAATGCAAGTGTTTGTGTTGAAATTCATTTAGCAAGATAAACAATGGAAGAGTTAAAGTGTAAGTTCCCTGTTCGCAGCTCTTCTTTGCTTTATTTTTGCAACTCACTCATTCTGCTGCGATTTTGCTCATGTCCTTAACATGGCTCAGTGGAGCGTGGGTTTAGACCTGTAAACGAATGATGATGAACCTCTCTTTGAAAACAAAAAGCTTACTGTACAGTATGGTACATGCATATATATATATATCAATAAAAGGAGGGTCACAAATTGTACTTTCTGTCACATTGTATTTACTATTTGTTTTGAATACATCTGTGCCAGAAATATGAAACTGCGTAACACCATGGCAATAAACCTTTTTTAAATTTAAATTTAAATACAGAACTGAAACTTTCATCACCTTGCAGTGCCTTTCAGGAAGGGAAGGGGAGAAGTGGGATTCCTCATTGTGCCCTTGTGCCAATCTCATTTATCATTTTCATTTATTCTTTTATTGTGAAGCTCTTTGAGACTTTAATTGTAATTACAGGCTGTAATAAACTTGATTTGCTGTGAGCTCTTGGGGGCAAGGAGAGAGAGAGGTGCCGGCCATTCTGCCAAGGAGCCTGTAAGCCATCAATACAGACAGAGTTTGGGTGTCTGACTGCATTTTTTTTTTTTAAATTTTGGGGAACAATCATTCATGCTTCACAAAGTTAAAGGGTTTTGTCTATATCATCAATGCTACCTGCTGTGTAAGATGCATATTTCTTTAATATCTTACTTCATTTGTTTTGTGTGTAACCTCAGTATGTGAGAATCTACTCCTGGTAAATATGACCATCAGGAAGCGTGACATTCTACATCCATGTAACATTTTGTTCAGCTTTTACCTTCACCTTACCTTTAAAGTATGTGGCTGAGCAGAAGAGGTAAAATAAATCAAGCACAATGTTCCAGTTTCATGCTTTTTACAGTTACTATGCGCCTAACATTTACTGTAGCTTCCTTTCAATAATTCCTTGTGCTGGCATAATCACGTCCTCTGGCTAATAATTACAGACTCTGGAAAAACCGACACTGAGATATGTGTATGTCTCGGCTGCTTTTATTAATTAGTCCCAGCTTGTGGACAAAAACCGGTTGGCTTTTCAAAAAACTGTATGCAGAAAAAGTGCGACCGTTTATTTAAAAAATGGCCTTGACAAATATTGTGAAGTGTAAAGAAAAAAGCTACAGTTTACAACAGACTATTTGAGAAAGATTTATTGGGTAGATATTTATAATTCCAAATTTCTGTTTCATTTCAGTGCATTTTAAGACAAAAAATGCCCAGTAGCCTTTGGATTTTGTTTAAAAATGTATTCTCAACCCTATCATCTCAGAGACAAATCTGACAACTAATGCATCTCTGAATCAGTCATTTTTAGCACATTCCTGATCCAAACAGTGTAATCCCCACGGCCACATTGTTCGAGAAGCAGGCTTGACTGGGGGTAACTCTGAGCAAGGCACTTAAACCTCAAGAGGTTCTGCTGGCCAGAAGGTTGCACTCCGCAGCAAGATGTGAACACATGTATCTGAATGTCAAGAAATCTCATTGTTACATCCAACCTTTCTCTTTTTGTTTTCGCTTCTGTTTTCGTCTTTTTTCTGCGCCCGAGTGTGACCTTTTCGACATTTCGTATTCTTGAAAATGAGGGTCTCTTGAAAATGAGTGTCTCTGCAGTTTTTCCTACATTCATCATCATACATTGAAAATTCAACCCAGGGGCTTGTGCTCTGGTTGTTGTCGGAGACACAGGTGCAAGGGTTGTCAGGGCTGATAAACAAATGCAAGATGATTTGAAGACTTGATGCTTTTTCTTTCATGAAGATTGAGCAGCGTGTTGGATTCTTGCAGATGCATGCAGTCTGTTGTCAGATGAGATCACCCACTGTGGAGCCCCCTTGTGGCAGCTCTAAGTAGATGCTTAAATAAATGATCAATTAGTTCCATAAAACTGTTTACGTAATGTGTTAAATATGAGAAGATATACAGATGGGTGACAAATTAAAGGAAAAACCAACATAAAATGTCTCAGTAAGGTGTTGGGCCACCACAAGCCGACAGAACAGCACCAGCGCACCTTGGCATTGATCCTACTGGTCTCTGGAACCCTAGCGGAGGGATGAACACCGTTCTTCCTAAAGATGTTCTCTCATTTGGTGTTTTGATGATGGTGGTGGAGAGCGCTGTCTAACACGTAGGTCCAAAATCTCCAATGGGTGGTCAGCTGGGTTGAGATCTGGTAACTACAAAGGTCATAGCATATGAGTCACATCATTTTCATACTCATAATACCATTCAGCGACCCCTTGTGCCCTGTGCGGAGGCATCTGCATTTGCTATCTTTCTCCACTCATTTATTAGGGTTTTCCCCCTTTAATTTGTCACCCGTCTGTATGTATTTACAGATGAAGCTTTGCACAAGTTCAGGCACAAAACACCAGTTTTGCACCACATTAGCTGATCCTGATTACCACTAATTACTTTGAGCACGTAATTTCAGGCAGTTCATTGAAGCTGTCAGCTCTTTAAGCCATCAGCTGCTGTATCAGTCAGTGGTTCCGCCATACTGCTCACTGTGTGACTTTACCACCCCAGCCTTTTCTGGTGCCCTAGTAATCAAATCCACTTACAGTGGTATGTTGCTGTAGGTTTGTCCCAAATAATGATGTGTGTTCCACATCTCAGCAATATTTGTTTGCAGGGCCCTGCTCTGCGCATCGCTGGTGTAAATTAGGAGATTCGTAATGAAAAGATCAGAATGCGTCGAAATAAAGCAATAAGGCTGCAATGCTCTGAACAAAGGTTTAAATTCTCCAAAACTCAAATGAATTCCATTTATGAACACAAAGGGACAACAAAACACACAGGGCTGTTGAATCTGAAAGAAAAATGCATGATTAGAATTTAACACAATAAGTCAAATTAGTCTCACATGTCCATCTTAAAAAAATAAGGATAAATAAAGTTCTCAGTTAAACTAACACGGACATAGGATATGAACTAAAGAGTAAGAGAAACTCCTCTAACCAGAACTGCCACCCCATGCAAAGGTGAGAAAGTGAGTGAGAGGGGAGGGCAGTCTTTAAATGAGGGATCAGGTGACATTAATCCGGTAAATGAGGGGTGACAAAGGGAGAAAACGAGAGCCAATTAGTGATGAGGAAAGGAGGGGAAAGGAAGTGAGGTAGGGTCGGAAAGGAAGTGGAAAAGTGAAGGAAAATAGGGATCTTTACTAGACCTGGGGCTGTTTGATCTTGAGCTGGGAGGATCTGACAGGGAGAAGCATAGAGAGCAGAATCTATGCTGCCAAATGTGTAAACACTTTAAAAATAATAGTCTTTACTTCATGACAGAAATGTTTCGGATCTAATGTGCACATTTACCACAGAGTCAGTCTTTGCATTTGCTGCATATTGCTTTGGAATTGTCAGCACTGTAATTAATCACCAAATGCTTTGGGATTCGGTAAATGCACACTGTTTGTCATGGTCCGCACTGCAGCTTGATACTAATTGCTTTTGAAAAATATTGTTGCTTGTTAACAAGTCCTCACTCCATCCATCAATCTGTCCACTCTCTGTAACTGTTTTCCTGTCTCCCAGCGTCTCCACACCTACAGTAAAAAAAAAAAAAAGACAAATAGGTTAATAGTTGTTTTACTCAAAAATGACCCAAGGTTCCTATGTACCGATCAGAATCGTGGATAAAGGACAGCAAAGCTGAGCGTTGGTATATATTATGTTCATCCAAAATTCAAGCCTCCACCCATTTATTTTCTGCTGCACTATAAGAACATTGCACTACTTCCTGTTGGGCACGGATGATACAGTAATGTTCAGTAAGTCTAATTTTTTTGTACATATTTATATTTTAAGTCTATTTTTTCATTTAGTTAGTATTTTTTGGGGGCTGATATTTAAATGTATTTTGAGTCCATGACTACCACTTGGTTTCTTGCTGCATGAATGAAAAAGACGGGGCAGTAATCTGAATTCACAACGTTTAGCTCAGAATAATCCCAGATGGGACTCTGGCATTTTCCACACACGATGTGTAACTGCTCTGAGGAGGAGAGGCACTCATGGCCAAACATGTCTATCTACAGCAGTGCTTCTCAATCCTGGTTCTTGGCGCCAGGGGTACAGCTAGTTTTCTATCCCATCACCTCGTTAATTGAAACTCATTGCATTTTCTCAGTATTCCAGTCATTAATCAGTCCTCGATTAGATGGCTGAAACGAATGCCAACAACATACAGTATTTAAACTGAAACCCGTCCGCAGTCCGCAGATGTATACACACAGTGGGCCCTCCTGAGACTACACTACCAGTCAAAGGTTCTAGAACAATTTAAGCAGTTGAAGTCCAGTGAATACATTTAATGATGCAAAAGTAAACTGCTAAACTGCCCAAGGTAAAAAAAAAAGAAAAAAAAGTTTCAGGCCACCAAAAACTGAAAATCATGTAAATTATACAGAAAACAGGCCTTTTTCAGGGAATAAGAAATTGGTAAACTTGCAGCTTTCTTGCAGCAATGGATGTAAATGAAACCTTGAAAACAAAAACCAACACTGCCTTAACAAAGGCAGTGTTGGAAAAGACTGTGTTACTACACACTCTGATGCATTATTAGGACAATACTGGACTGCAGGAAGTACTGTTGATGATGGAAGAGCGGCACGGTCTCCAGACTTAAACCTCATGGAGCTGGTTTGGGATGAACTGGACAGAAGGTGAAAGCAAAGCTACCTGCAAGCGTAACACATTCGTGAGAACGTCTGCATCAGTATTGGGAGGAACTCTGAACAATATTGGATTTCCATTGTAGAAAAAACGCCACCAAATATGTGTTGAGCTGCTTAATGAGTCAAAAATTGGATAAATAGTATCTTCAACAAAAAGATTCCATGATTCCTTGTTTTCAAATCTCCAATTGTTTATTTGTTCTATGCTTTAATTTCAGCAACACAGAGATCTTGAATCATATAAATTTAAATAACAGCTGGAAAAATGAAGTGTGTTGTAACCTATTTGACAGAAGTTTAAATTTGTGTTCAAAAATAGTTCTCAAGAGATCGCACAGTGTTGTGTGTTCTCAGATCAGACTGACTTACGTTGCCAGTTGTGTTTTTGTGCTGTATATTTTACAAAAAACAACCTGGTAAAATATTGTGTACTGCATGATACTTTATGAGCTCAACCCTTCCACTTAACAAAAAAAAAGATCAAGATGGGTATATGCCTGTATTTTTTATATTTAATTAAATTATGTCAAACAAGCATACTTTATAGCTTGACCACATTCAGAAGCTGTACTACTGTATATCAATACAATATTAATACAATATCAATACAATACAATACTGTCTAATCAGTCATCTGCCACATAGCATGTAAACAACCATAAACTCTCATAAATTCTATCTTAGGTGACCCAGATCACTGTCACCACCACTGAACATTACTCCAAAATCCTCACCCTATTATGTGGCACATGACTGGACATTTCTGCTGCTGCTTGAACTATTTGTCATGAATTAATGGATCCAACTTATGATTGTATTTGAAATGTATTGCAATTGTATTGAAATTCTTTGACAGTATCATAGCTCTAGGAATTTTTAAAAATTTTACTAAAAGCACAAGAGGAAAATGCAGAGGAGGATCCCAGCGGCTGAAACTGCATAATACTGTGGGTTCAACCCAGAACTATTTTTCAGTAGTTATATCAATTTCATGTGCTAGCTCTCAGTTTAAGCTGCTGAAGCTAAATAGAATAATAGGGACATAATGAATAATGCACATTTAATGTTAATATTAAAGGAAGGAAATTTAGCAAAAGCTTGGTTCTGTAACAATGCTATGGTAATAGTAATACAATGATGAATACTATTGACAGTGCTCATAAAATTCTAATAATGCTGGAAGACAAGTTACATTACAAATGTCTTTTTTTTGTAATGCAAGAGAGCATTATGAGACATATTCCTCATATTCTTGGAATGGGATTTTAGACTAGTGGGGTGATGGAAAAAGATTTTAAGTTCATGCCTATTGTTTATTTCTCACCTGGCATATTTGACTTTTATTACATGGATCAAAGCAAAGAGTAAGAAAGTATTAGGGGGATGATGCTGAACAAACGTCATTTGAGAAAATTCAAACCAGAATGTCACGTTTGGAAGGTAAAAACATGAGACCATAGAGCCACCTGCATGTGCACAGTGACATTGCATTTTTTTTTTTTTAACATGTGCATGTATGTCAAAATATATTTTATAAGATTTGTCACAACATCTTCTTTCTCAATTATAGCTCATACAGCCTGTATAATATATATCTGTCATTAAGGAAAATTTAGATTTTGCAGCAGTCATACAGACATTACAGCTTTAGATCCATGGATTAAACTGTGATCTGAAACCTCCCTTTAATTTGCACAAATGAATTTGTTTAAAACAACAAATATAACTAGGTATGCCGAAAGGCTGCTGTATGTTAAGTTTTATTAAACAAAAATCACTTTGTAAATGACCTTTATGTAGAACTCTTGTTGTGGACAAGATGTCCCACGTTAAGCAGGGAAATGTGATGAATTCAGAAACTGAAGAGGGAAAGTAGCTTATCTAGAAAGAGGAGAGACACAGCAGAGCTCGTGATGTTTCCTAAGAGGATGCAAAGTTAGTCTTTCTGTAGATACGGTTGGCTCTGGCAGCAGGAGCATTTGCTGCAGCGCATGGAAGTAGTAATTCACAGAAATTAATTATTGATGTGTTATGAGAGACAACCATATATCATTATGGCATTTAAGGTGGGAAACAAAAATAAGAAAGAATAATTGAGTAGGCACAAGTTAGGTCATCCTGGGTACACAAGGGAAGAAGAAGCATACAAAAATCCACTTGCTGTCGTGCAAAAGGAAAACAAACACCAGCCTATAAGACCTGACCTTCTACAAAGGTGCATCATTCAGCTCTCTGTTTACTTTGGAGAGTCCACTGTGCCATAAGACGATGCAGTAAACGCTGTAGATCAGGCATATGGGAGTAAAAAACATAAATACAGGGGAAACACTCTGAGCCTGCAGCCAAGGCGGAACAGTGAACACTTCACAGCTTGAAAAAAAGTGAGCAAGGCTTTCATCAACAGCCAAAGGCATCTTCAGTGGCAGATAAAAAAAAACAGAGCATCGGGCGGCTGTGGTGGAAGAAGAACGACTTTACTGTATCTGGGACCCAAAGTCGGAAAATTCATCTCGAGGGATCTGTGGCTCACAGTAATTTATGATATACAGTAGTGGCAGGTTGTGGTTGATAAAATGCATATACTGAAAGTCTAAGCCAGCCACTTTAATCTATTCCACTCCACCCGTGTTTGTGGGTGTGACTGGAAGCTGATTCTGGTTTTTATTCGGAATGATAAGGTTAACATAAATCACCACTGGATCTTTTATTCCCAAGAAATTAAAAATTGATTGATTATTTCCCATTTTCTGACAATTAGTAAAGGGTGTGATGACTGCAATTGATCATCATGCTGGCAGAAGGAGAGTGATAAGAAGGGTCATGACCATTATGATTCACCAGAGGAGGAATAGTAATGAAAGAATTCTGAGGCAATTATCGCGTGAGCTCTGGGATTCCCTGTGTGGTCCACGGACCAACCGTGCCTCATGTCTTAAGTCACCTGAGATCTTCAGCAGCCTTTTGAATCTGTTGGACCTGTCCAAGAAAACAATGTAATAACCAACACCGAGGAGTTTGCATGACCTTAAGCCCCAATTCAAATGTCACAACTCAAAGCACATCCAAACAGCCCTGACACATCCTAAAGGACAAAGTCTGCGGAACAGTGGCTGTGATTTCTGTCTTTCTTTTTTTCAGCACACACAAACACACACACAAACAAGTGCTGGTTTGTGAAATGTTCATGTGTGTGTCACAGAGGCATGTGTTGGTGTGACTGTAGCTAGTGTGACCACAGCTTCCAGTGAAGCATATTAAATCAACAGAAGCAACTCCGCGCTAGGTCTTCGTCATCCTGCGGTTTCCTACAGAACAGAAAGCGCAGCTATACTTGTGAACAGTGGTCTATGTCACTCAAAATAATTCTCTTACACCTCGGTGTTCTGCACCTGTTTCTGTATTTTTCATTTATATTTATATTTTTATATTTTTTATATTTTTTATTGAGAAATTATTTTGATTTTCTTTTCATCTCATTTTCTTTTATTTCATGTCTTTTCACCAGAAAATGGGGGGAGGACAAAATACAGAATAATTCAGTCCAGTACAACATGAAACACTAAATGCAGCCTCCAAAATGACCATAGGGGATTGAATCACCATCATACCGTGTCAACAAAAAATGAACATTACCAGTAGGGCTGCAACAAACTCATTTCATTTTCATCATCAACTGATTTGTAGACTGCTTTTTTTTGATTAATCATCTAGTCTGAAAAAGTTAAAAAGAAGAAGATGAACGCAATTAAGCATATTTCCCAAAATGCTGAACTACTCCTTCGATATGTTCTTAAACATTTCTAAAGCTTTAGATTTTCATTACATTCAGGTCTGCTGTTTAGCATGCCAGCTCTTACCTTTGTTAATTTCTGTGTTTGAGGATCTGCTATAAATAAATGTGATAGAAAAGCTGCCGAATTATACAAAACCTCACATAGTTGCTGCAAATTTACAGACTGTAGTTGGATTTGAGTGCTTCTTCTGTTTTAGTAGATCACAATGTTTTAATCTCTCCGATTACAGTACTTCACGGAATCAAGAGATTCTGTTTACTGAGTAGAGAGCCTGTAGCTAATAACACTGTCTGGGTTCAACAAAGAAAACGGGAGCCATTATTTCTATTTATACAATCCCAAAAGGGACAATTACCAGCAAACAGTGTCAGGTTTTTACAGTTACTCAGTTGATACTGTACACATGGCCTGACATTTAAGGACTCTCCGTCCTCCGAATTTAATAAATTAGTATTTTGGTAATGAGGCGGCTGTGCCATCACACTGCGGGTACTGTATTTTGAAAAACACATTTCAAATTGAAAAAAATAACCCCATGTTTGCTGTTGGGCACAAAGCTCGCTACAGCAAGCTAGCCCGAAATTTAATCCACTACCAGTGGAGCCGCAGAGCTGTAAAGTCAAGGTGAGAAATGCAGACGGGAACCTTGAAGACATCTACTACTAATGATCGGATTTTCTTGGAAAATATATATGGAGGAGGGAATGAGTAACACTACCCCAGAGGTATCACAGTGGGGAAATTTCCCCGTGGCATGCACTCATGCAGTTAAGACTGGTCTTATTAACCCCACGCTGGAAATGGAAAAGGAAGAATGGATGATTCTAACCAATAATATTTTCCAAATATATATGTCTGGTACAGTGGAAGTGCTCATTTTGGCTGCCAGTGGAACTTTCACGGCAAAGGTTTTTCTGCTTCCTATACAACAGAAAGTGAATTTGAGGTGGTGGATCACACCTTCCACAATTGGCTGCCTTTTGTGTAGTAGTTTACCTGCACTGTCAATTCAAACACACTTTGCTACTTGCTTCTATTGCTGTTGTAGTTTAGTTTCACTTAAAAAAAAAAAATCAGTGACCACAGTTTTAGGGCTGCAAGTATTAAAATTATAATCAGCTAGTAGTGGCTACCATGTTCTTATTTTCAAGTCACAGTTTTTATCCTATGTCCAACATTTTGGTCCTGACTGAAATACCCTAATAACTATTGGATGGATTGCAATGAAATTTGGTACATTCATGTTCCTTTCAGGATGAATTGTAAAAACACTGGGGATCCTCTGACTTTCTATCCTATACTTGTCTCTCTGACTTTTCAGGTTGGTTTACACACTAAAATCTCTCTAAACAGAATCTTCATACTGTCCAGCTGAAATCCAGAGGATAGGAGAGAGGAGTTGATAAAAATGTTGACATGCTCATCGCTTTCGAACACAGTATTACCTAGGGTTCAGTAATTAAGCCTTTACAAGGTACAGTGAGTGATTTGGGAACATGTTTTTTCCTAACTTTTTGCTTCTCAGGCTACACAGAGGCAATAGCTCTACCCCCGATGGGTAGAATTATACCTGCATCCTGAGAGGAAGACCTGCAGTTAGTGCTCAGGGCTTTAAAAACAGTCCAAAGTCGTATGCACATTTTTTTCCAGTAATAGAAAATGGTTTGATTTATGTTGATATTTAGAGTCAATATTCTCCTAAAAGGAGAACATCAGTCAAAGATAATGCAGTAAAGGATTATATGATGAGTAAATACAATATTTTAGATCATATAGTATCAGGTAAGGAAAACTACAATTAATTTTGACGGCCAAATAATTAATTCCGTAATATGTTATTTGCTATACTGATGTAAATTTATATAAGCAGGAAATTCTCTTACAGTTTTCAGTTATTTTTTGACGAACCTCTAAATTCCTGTGCCCGATAAGATAAAAATTTGTCTGATGGATGGATAGATAGATGATAGAGATAGATAGATATAATAGAATCACTGTCCCACTCTTACAGAATATTCTCAACATTCTCTTTCTCTTATTCAGACGAAAAACTGACATGTTGCAGTGCATTTCATCTGACAACATAAGTGCTCTAACCTTGTCAGTGATGCTTCCACAGCAGTGCGGCTGGTGGAACGGAGTGTAAATCGGGAAAGCCTGTCAGTGATCGTGACACAGACAAAAGCACGGTTAGTCTAGTAGGACATACATTTTGATGGTGTATGTGTGGAATGTTACAAGTGGTTATTAACCATTTTTAACTATTTTTATTATTAACAGTATAAGGTGATTTTAACCTAAAGGGGATTTTGACCTACCAGTGATTAATGCACTTAAAGCCTTGTGCTAAAACAGTAGGTGAAAGTTATATTTATTTCAATCTTCAGTCTATTTCAATCAGAAATTTTATGTTTTCAACAATAATTTTGGAAATTATTTATCTGTATTTTATAGCTTCAAGTGACTGACAGGATGGATTGACAGAGAAAGGAGGTTAGCAGGCAAATGGTCCCAGGCTGAATTTGACCCAGGGAATGCTGCTTTCACGGTGCACACCCATTCCAATCTCCGTTTTAATGATCAAGTGAAGAGGGTGGTTCAGTCTCTCTCTTTCTCCTTTATTATCCCTTGCTGGCCTCAAGAAAGCTATCCTTGCTTTTATCTCTTCTTGTCAAGATTACTTGAATTCCCTCTACTGTGCTCTCAGCCAGAATTCACTCCACCTTCTGCAATTAGCACAACATGCAACCACTGTACTTCTAACCATCCAAGAGAGTCAAGCTCAAATCATGCCCATGTAAGCCTCATTGCACTAGTTTTCAGATTGTTTCATAAATTACATTTTAGACATTTTAATTCCTTATTAGCAAGGGTGCAACATCAGATTTACTGAGACCCCAGGGTGCTACACAATCTAGTGTTAAGTTTCAGTTCTTTGCCAGGTCTTCACTTCAAAGTGCCTTTGATAAACAGTAATTTTATTGTGTTATCTTGTATCCTGTGTCAACTTTTCTTTGTATGCCTCTGATCATTCTTAATTACCAACAGATGGTTTACTGGTCAATAAGTGCAACACTGTCTCATATGAATCACAGTCATGCAACTAGTTTCTTCATCTGATTTACAGTTTTCTTCAAAATTATATTGAGCGTAATGGTAAAATGTTCACTGCCATCATTTTTCAATGGTTTAATATAATATAATATAATATGATATGATATGATATGATATGATATAATAGCTCAATATATGCCATAGATATGGACAAGTTTAGGGAACTAAAATTATCTGAAGGTGGGGGAAAGTCTGTAATCAGTGAATATGTGAATGCTAAATCTAATCTATAGGAGACAGGGGGACGTGATCACATGCTATAAAGTGTGCTTTCTTTAAAAAAAGTAACCCCCCCATATTTCACATCACGAGACTGGATTAATCTCATCTGTGCATGCATGACTCTCCCACCAGCATTACTGAGGCATCTGCCAAATGTTTTATCACAACTGACTGTAAGAGTACATGCTTGTGTATTTCTTTTTATCTAATTGGAACAACCCCTCAGCTTGCCAATAGCTTAACTCAGGAGAGGGGCATATGAAGAAGTTTTGTCAGATGCATTAACACATAAAATCATGGCAATTATCGATATCATAATATTCTGTTCCAGTTTCAATTCCGTTAACACAGGGGATACTGCTAGAAAATGGTAGTTAAAATGTAAAATTTCTTGTAATAGTAATGAGCAGGGCTACAACTAATAATTTTTTTATTTATCGATTAATCTGCAGATGATCAATTGAGTTTATGAGGCCAAGTTATGAGGCTTCTAAAATTGCACGAGCTGTTTAACGAGACTAATCGGAATAATTGGGAGGTTTTCTTGTTTTTCCCATTCTGCCGTCATTGTGTGAACGCAACATTAGGTAGAGCAGTGCTTTCAGGTGCTAGATGAAAAGACGGCGGGCTCACCGAAGTTCATGAGGGGGAACCAAGAATGTCTGAACCGAATTTCATCACAATCCACCCAATACATGATGAAATTTTTTCTCTCAAAACCACAAATGCCAACCTGCTGTTGACACTGGAGGAAAAGTCAAAGGATCACCACAGCCATCAGGATTCGCCATCTGGGAACCACGAAAGTCTGTGCTAAATTTCCTCCCAATCCATTGACTTGATGTTGACATATTACACAATATGAGTGAAACCTTGACCTGACCTGCTGGTGTTGCTAGAAGGAAGGTTAGGAGTTTCATGGAAATCCATTCAGTAGCTGTTGAGATATTTCAGTCTGAACCGAAGTGGTTAACTGACCAACCAACATTGTCATCCAATGGTTAATGCTACTAGTAGTTGTAAAATAGTGTTTCTTTTGCATCATAGAAGGCTATATTGCATGGTCTTTTAAGTTATACTGTTAACTTTTTTTTGTCTTGTTTTGTTTTTTAACACTTTGTATGCAATCTTTCGTGGCAATCAAAGTATCAAATAATGCTTGATTTGATTTGAGTTATGAGGCTTTGTCCAGGTTTTAGTAATCACCCACCAAAACATGAATATTCAGCATAAGCGCTTAAAGAATTAGTTTCAGGAGTCCATGTAAGCTCTAGATTTGACCATGTGTAAAGATCTTGCAGGTCTGTAGGTGTAAGAAACTTAGAATGGCAAAGGTTAAATCAGGAAAATAATATTATTTTTATGACTTAATGGCATTTTACTTGGTTATGCAATTACTCCAGCACCCCCTAATCATATGCTGAGCTGAAATGGTGAGGATTAGCCTTGGCCTATTTTTCCTTCTCACGCTACAGTATAGAAGCTCTTCCACTTCTTCATACGTCTCCCTTTTCCCTCTTCATCCTGTTCCCTTTTTGCTTTTTATTACAGTACCCTCAATGATCTTGCAGGAGCCCAACACACATGATAATTTAATACGGCTTTAATGCTAAGCTGTGATGGGAAGCACTGCAAAGCTGAGGCGAAGCTGAAGGTATTTCAGTGTTTGTATGACCTTCTTTCACTGTATTGTTCTACTACAATTCTACCATTTTTCTAGTCCTTTTATTGTGTTGATATTTTCTTTTCACATCACCCAGTGTCCTTTTGCTTTTAACAAAGTGTATCATGGAGAAGTGAGTTTGTACCCTACTGACTGTAAAATTTTCAGTCATCATAGTACTGTGTCCACTCAGGTTGATTGGCCTGTCCTGTTCACTCAGGGATTTTTTTCATTGGTACACTTTATTCTGTGATTGCAGCCTGGGTCTACTGCCTTGTTATTTGTGCTCTTGTAGCACCAGAACGCTTGATGAAATCACTTCCTATAGCTACAGGAATTGTTTTTGCTGTCAGCACTTAACATCCCAAATGAATTAGGGAAACAGCTTTTGTGTAGTCTGCTCCCTCTTTTTTGGACAGCTGATGTGACAGCAGCTTTTTGTACGGTCTCTTGCTTTCATTTTTCAGACAACATTATGATGGATGCGCTTATGCTGTTATGTATTCACCAGTACCTTGAAAAATGTAGTTGTCAGCAAGAGCAAATAGGTTGGGAGTTTGAACTTTATACATCGCACAGTTTACATGTTTCATGACATTCTGACATGCCACAGTAGGAAAAGCACTGGTGTAAATACTAAATAAATGTTGGCTGTCTTGGATGCTTGAATTTATCCTAGCATCCTTGAGTGTGCATGGTTAATGTGAGACTTAGTAATACATTGTCCGCTATGGTTCATTTTAGACCTGGATTAACCAACTAGCCTGCTGGCAGAAAAAATAACTATTTTGATAACAGAACAGAATTTTTCAAGAATTTTCAAGAATATTTCAAGCATAAATACCAAGCACTCGCTGATTCCAGCTTCTCCAATGTGAGGATTTACTCTGTTTTTTTTCATTGTAAACTAAGTAACTTTGGGTTTTGAACTGTTGGTTGAACAAAATGAGACATTTCAAGACTTCACCTTGGGCTTTTACAGCTTGGTATATACATGTTTTACAATTTCATTGAGCGAGACTGTCATCTGTGCAAGCAGCCTATTCAGACCCATAGTTACGTTTTATTGTTAAGCGACCACTAGCAGTAATTACAGCGGGAGCAAAGGAGGAAGTCAGGTGACGTAGTATATAGAGCTACAAAGTCCACGTTAGGAGGAGGTTGGGTGGATGGATGGGTTGACAAAACACAAGACTGTGACACAGGAGGCCGCTGATTGCTTCCCATTTGAAACTGATAGTGTTGTTCTTTTTATCCATGACCACTCCACAACCTTACCATGTGTTTATTATCATAACCATGACGATGAACGTCCTCTAACCTTAAGGAAGTACTTAGTTTAAACAAATCGATAATCTTTCCCTCAACCTAATTAAACCGTGACCGTTCCACAATCCTAACTACGTTTTTATTATTGTTACTGTGACGATGAAGATCCAGTACACCTACCAATGGTACGCTCCTATGGGTCTTATTTTAAGGGTAGGTACATGTGACCTATATGGTCTTTTAAGTTGGAGGTCAATTGATTGAGAAAATAAAAGACAGGATAAGGAAAATAAGTTGTTTGTTAATTCCAGATCTTGTTGATTGCTAACTGAATGCATGAGTGAACATTCAGTCCTGGCAACACATTGCCTACATCACACTTGGAAATGAGCACAATTTCTCAGGTAACATGTTTTGTATCCAAAAGGTAAGATAAATGAACTTTCCACAGCGGAGAGACAAAAGAAACAGAGAATGTTCTGCCATTGAACTTGTGGTTTTGGAGATGATGGCTATGGCTTTTGGACAATGTGCACGTGGAAAAAAAAAACAGACTTTGACTGTAGCTTAAGTATAACTAATAGTCAGACTTCAGATAGATGTTTAAATTCATCCATTGCAAAAACCCGTCTAGTTGTTGACTATATTAAGTTGGAGTAATTTGTCAGGAATTCTGGGTAAATTAAGTCTTCTTTTCAAACTAAAAAACATGACTGAGCGAGCAGTTGCTTCAAACTCTTTACCTCCATTCAGTCCTGCAGAAAATGTTTGCCTTCTGAAAGAATTTAACAGTTACAAGGACATTTTACTGGGAAAATTCACTGAGGAGTGTAAAGATCTCAGCACAGTGCAGACCTGTCCCGTAGCTGAGCTGCTGTGACTCCTTAATGTGGCAGGAATCAGTTCTTTTGTTCAGTCAGGCTCAGGAGAGTGTCCCTGGACAAAAACGACTCATGACATTCTCGCTGCTGTATATTACTAACATGTTAATGCACTCACTATAAACTCTTTCCCTTCTCATTACTCACTCTGCAACATTGTTAGCAAACCATGCATTATGAACCACGTTTTTCTCTTTTTTTGGTGCCACTGATTGTTAACATGGAAACATGACTTTTAGTTAACCTGGGAGTACGTTGGCTAACTTTTTAGGTTTAAAAGAAGTCCATCTTTACTTTTGTGAAATTATCTGCACTAGACTAATCTACGTGCAAAAAAAAGACTGGCAGTCTAAAATATGTTTGTGAAACTGGCACCTGTTCGTGTTGCATACAACTTTCATGGTGGAGGAATTTTAATCTTTGCATTATTCACATCTATAACACTTAATGTAGTGTCTAGCTCCTCAGCTGTGGCAATACCTTCAGGTAATATCTCTGATTAAAGTGTTAACATTTGTAACTACCTGCTGTTTTGCTAAATATCACAGTGTTATAGATTACTGTCATAAAATGTATGGTAAGAAAATATACTGTAGATGCTCGGCCAATAGCTAATTAGGCAGGAGTAACTGCAGTAACATTTGGTGATTGTTTTATGATCTGATATAAAGTGGGTTTACTTACACAGGGTTTACAATGTGGAAAAATGACTGGTTGCATATGGCGAGTGAGTCCCTGGTTTGACATGTACAAGACATGTCTTACATGTCCTACATATCCTGTACATAGGAAATACAGAGCCTCTTTTCCTCCTTTGGGACAAAGGGTAAAATAAAGAAGTCCTTGATGTAATAGCCAGTGTCTCATTAGAAAGATTGGACAGGCTATCTGTTGCATTCGAGTTCAAAGTGACCTTCGCCATGTCTGGAGTGGTGATACAGGAGTGGAGAACTGACAGTGAATGTAAATCACGTACCCCTTTAGCTGATTAGAGTGCCATATGCAGTCGAACAGGAAAAAATATGGAGGACCACCCAAGTGCTAAGGTGCAAAAAAGTGCCACAAATAATGCATCTGCCTCCCAGGAGCAAGTCTTGAGAGAGAATGACAGGTTTATGCGTTGATTTTTAATGGCGTGTGTCCTCCCTAAAGAGAGCAAGCACAGACTGTACTCCGAGTCACTTGGCATCATAACCAATATGACAAACTGAGGTTGCAGCTGGGAATACCAAATGGTAGAAAAGGACAGGCTTTTATCACAGACATACTGCAGGAATGTGAGGAAGTAAATGATGGCAGCAGAGTGTTTGGATGGGTGCACTGTACGTGTGCTTGTACCCATCTCTAAATACTTCCTCATACATAAAGGCCCTGGGGGAATTAGAGCAATGAGAGAAGCTATGGGATGGCTTTTTGCAATGTACAGTAAGCTGTGGGAGACGTGTGAATAGTTGCATTCTCTGAGATGAGGTGGTTCTTGTGAATCTGGCTGTATTGAGGCAGGTATTTAGTCTAGCTGTTCACCAAAAAATGTAATTCTGGGAGTGGTAAAAAGGCAGCTTATTTATTTATTTATATATATTTTTGGCATTCACCATCAATTGTAGAGACAGTAAACTAGAGACTAGAGCCAATATGTGTAATACTGCTGCTACTCTGTGTGTATCTGCCTAAAATACCACCGTTTAAATGAGAGCCTAACTACAAGGGGTCTTCAACCATGACCCTGTAGGTCCCTGCGAAATGAAGAATAGTTTACAACAGCGAACTCTTGTTTATTTCTCCTGAAGCCAGCTCAGTGAAACCATGAATCGCAATCACTATTGAAATCAGAGGTCTACACTTTTATGTCTCCAGTCACTGCACAAAATAAGTTGCTGGAGTAAATCATATCTTACACAAGGTATGTTCTCTGAATCACAAACCTTGGAAAAAAAAGTCTCTCAGTGTGGGTTTATTTCTTCTCTGCACCATTCTTGCAAAGTTACATCTGTGGTGTTGAGTTGGCATTGCACATCATTCATTTGGAACCAGATAACTCAAACGTTTAGTTTTTGTACAAAAGCAAACCAGAAATCTTGTGGCGTTTAGGACTGCAGTTTGAGAGTGTGAGCTCACATTTTGTAAGAATTTGCAGCCAACATATATTCATCATACTTTTCATATTTGATTCAGTTAAACATCAGACAAAAAATGTCAGAGGGAAAGTAAATAAACCTTATACCATCAGTCTTTTATCTTCATTCTCAGGTCGACTGAGACATACTCTTAATAATTCTGCATTTTGCTTTTAGGATTCAGCTGTAACCATGTTTGCCCGATGGATGGATGGTGAAAAGTAACTAAGTACATTTCATCAAACACTGTTTTCCATTAAAATTTAGATGTACAGAACTTTACTCAAATATTTCCATTTTATGCCACTTTTTTACTTCTACTCTCCTACAATTCAGACCCAAATCCTGTACCTTTTACTATGATGAGCTTATAAAATACCTCACATTGTTAAAGATTAAACCAGTGATTTCCAACTACAAAAAAGTGTCTGGTCGGGGCCCCTTCTGTCATTTTAGATGTCAGTGAGTTGTTAGCAGTTCCACCAAAAATACATTTCCCCTGTAAACCTTAAGATGATTTCATTTAGATAACTGTTTGAGGCCCAAAGACGTAAAAATATCCAATATTTGTCAAAACAAACAATGATTAGAAAAACATCCGAAAAGCTAACACAAATTTATGAAGCTGAACCGTGTTCTTTTTTCTTCTTATTTACTCCATTATTCATATTATGACCCCTCAGATTTATCTTGTGACCTTTGGAGGGGGCCTGACCCATAGGTTGGGAGTCCCTGGACTAAGGTAACTGCTCAGTAGTTAGAACTAACTGCAACTCAACCCAATACAAAATGCTACATGATGCACTAGTAACAATCTAATGATATAATATAAAATATAGTAATGTATCAATCACAGGGGACATTTTTCTGCAGAGCTTGGACATTTATTTTCGAACATATATAAGTACATAAGTATATTATGTTGATTATACTTCTCTACTTTTACTTAAGTAGGGTTTTGAGTGCAGGACTTTTACTTGTAATGGAGTATTTTTGCATTGTTGTATTGGTACTATTACTTAAGTAAAGGATCTGAGTATTTCTTCCACCAATGGTTTGCGCCTGCACAAAGGTTTGCCATCTTATTCTTTTACCGCATCATCTTAGACAAATTGTGCAAGTCCAAAACTTAATTCAATGCTGTCTCTTGAATCTGTCAGTCATGATATATCTTTAAGCATGGGAGTTTGTTTCCCATGTCTTTTTTCAAAGAACAGGATCAAAGTTTATTCTTTGGTGTAAAAAGCCTTAACCTTAACCTTCTTTTTTATTTTTAGGATTCTTTGTGCCTAGTGTTACAGGAAAGGCAAAGCGATGCTAATTTTATCTTGCTAAAAATACAGATGAAAAGGAGTACATTGTTACAAGTGCAGCCTTTGTCTGATATCATGAAGGAATAGGGCAAAACCTTGACACACAGAGGATCAGAACATGCCTCCTCTGAATTATTTGGTTAGCAATAACAGTTCTGCTCTAGAATTACAAATGATCTATTTAAATGATCTTTCAGACTCTATTTGCCTCCAAACATGACCCATAAACCATTGTTTTAAAAAAGATTTTCATGCAGAACTTGTTTAAAATTGAAATGTTTTTTTTTCATTTTATGCAATTTGCTGTAAAATACATATCATATGAAAATCTAAAAAATGTTCTAATAATTTGACATACTTTAATCCACATGTAGATTCCCTACTGTGTCCCAATGCCACTTTCTAAGGAAAAACTCTCTAAAGAAACACATGGAAATTTCCACATTGCTCCATAGTGAATTCTCAATGCTGGCCTTTACTAGAATATTTGATGTAATTGTGAATCGTTTCTTAAAAGAAAAGAAAATATTTTCCTTTTACACTGGATCGTATTATTGTATAGAAAATCACTGCCACAGTTGGAGTATCTGACAGCATCACAATTATTTTCATAGGAAAAAAGCCTGTTGTCATCTCCCCCACTCAGGGAGGTTAGAGGTCAGGGTCAGCCTACATTAGTGTCATCCCTGAAAATGTTAGCTCTCCGAGCACAGTGTGAAATAGGGAATTGAAACCGTGAAAATGCTTGAATTTGAAGAATTGCGAACTTTACAAATCCTTACTATCTGAAGAATAAACCCAGAGCTAAACAGGAAACTAAAATTGATTATTACCTATCATGGTTGAACATGGTTTTCTTTTTGTACCATATATTAAAAGAAAAGAACACAAGTAACATTATTTGGAGAGATGGTCCATACTGTTATGTACACATTTGTCTGTCCAACTGCGGCAGAATGAACCTGCTCAGCAGCTTTATTCAGTGCAGTGGGTGGAGGTGAAATAATAACAGGGGCCATGTGAGGGCCGACACAAATCCCTCAGGGAGGGGTTCATCTATATTTGGCAGAGAATAATAGTTGTATAGTTTTAAGAGGAAGAGTGACAATAATGAAACAGAAAAGTATAAGAATTCTGATTTGGTTGTCTGTGTGCGATTTGTGAAATCGCCCAGACCATTATTGAGGAGGAAGGACACAGCACTGAGACACCATCCAGAGGATCAGAGTGGTATTACAAGAGGAGAGCAAAAACATGACTAGGAGTTGACTTTCTTTTTTCCTCATTCATCTGCGAGAAGGCTTTCTGAATCACAGCAGTGGTCACCAGATGGTGCTGCAAAGACAGGTTTGATCCATGTGTTGTTCGTCCAGGCAGGAGGATGAAGGAATGAGGAAGTGGAGGGGCGCTCGCATCAATGTAATCACCATAACTCTGGTGTCTGGCAGGCAGACAAGTGACTGATGGAGGCTATAAATCCAGCACAAGAGAATAGAGGCTATTATATATGCTATGGAGGAGAGTGGTGCTTTGTACTTTAGAAATTAGAGACGTCTCTGGGGACAGTGCTCCTTACTTTTGAATGGAAAAACCATATCATCACTACAGACAATTCTCCCTCTACTCGTCAGTTTGAGCATCAAATGAATGGAAGTTGTTGCGTGGAAGTGGATGGATGGAGTGCTGCTTGAATCACAGCTAAAATGGAAATATGTTCATCAATTTATATATTTATTTTTTCAAATGTCATGAATTTCCTACTTTATTGAGGTGTTTAAATGTTGCTAATGGAAATTAACAAGACAGTAAGCCAAGAAATAAAGAAATTAAACAAAAAGACAGGTACATATCAGACATATCATGTAGATAGCAGAGTGAAAAGACAATTTTTAAAGAACAATAAATTAAAAATGTGAAGTATAAAATCTCTCAAAATGGATGTAGTCAAGTAAATTATATATTAGACTTTAGTAGATGACTTTACAGAATGTACTTTGTCACTGTCCACTGCTGGTTTCCACAAATCTCATCATTTGCCGTTTGATTTCATGCACTTGAAGTTGAAGTGTCAAAAGTTCTGTTGTTGTGGAAGCGGTTGTAAATAATGATATGAGATGAGGAGGTGCCAAACAGCAGGGAAGCTCAGGACATTTTCCAGGAGCCCAGAGGTTGGCGGTAGGATGGGCGGTGGGCAGGAAAACAAGAGCAGCAGATGGGGTGTCCCCTTCGCAGTTGTCCTGTTAGCTAGGGCCAGCTGCCACTCTCTTGGTCTCTCTCTGGGCCCGTCCTCTCCCCAGAGTCAACAGAATAAACCCATTTTCATTTTAGGTTTGTTGTTTTGATGGCTTTCTAGTGAACACAGTCTTACTTCTGCAATCATGAACCAAAGAAGTATTTACTTGTCTTCCACTTTAAAGTGTAACTTCACACCAGGCCTGTTTCACCTCCAGCTACACCTAGTGTCAGTGATGAGTGTGGTTTCGTACAATCAGAGATGCGTTATGTTGCACCTGTAACCACACAACAGAGATCTCAGACCATCCCGTACATCACTGCAGCGAGTTTAGAGGTTAAACCACTGGAGGTCAGTTAAAACACGATTTTCACAGGGTGTTACTCTTTAACCAGTCTGAACTAGCAGGGTTTCCCCACTATGCATATGAACACGTAAGGGATTTGAACTAGTGGTCTACTAGTTCAAATCACACACTTGGTTTAATTCCCTGATCCCAGGATCATATTAGTGAGGGGAATAAATGCCTGGGGCTCCAATTTTGGGGAGGGACCTCAAAAAGCCTGCAATTAAAAGGTTGTTTTTATTTGCAATGTAGAAATTTCACATTTTTTTTTCAGCTTTATAAGTAAACCATTATCCTTGGCTGAGCAAATAGTGTGATATAAACTTTTATACTATAGTATTTGTATAAAAACATTTTAGAGCCTCTCAAGTTACTAAGGATGTCAGAAAACCGAGCTAAAATGGCTACTCAAAGTAATTTCAAATAGTCCTTTGAAGCAGTTTACGCTGAAATCCATACTAACATCAAGTTTTATTTACATAGGTACAGAACTATTATACAATATTTTACAATTTAAGCTGATTGTTTTGTACAGTGTTTCTGAAATGTGATCAATTTACTGTAGTGTTTCCCATCAGTTTTACCATTGTACAAACATTAGTGATGCAAATAAACCTTCAGCAGCATCAGAAAAGTTGAATCACTCTAACCGAGCTGTTATTTAACATGACATTATAAGACCAGTCAATCACTTTGAGAGTGAAAGCAGCTTCACCTTAATTAAGCAAATAAAACGGTAAGTAATACAAAAGTAATAATGTACAGTAATCCTTTCTCAGTGTAGGGGCCAGAGTAGGATGGACGTCCACCTTTGTCTTCCACAGTATGATGAAGACTACAAAACTGTGACAGAAATAATGTTCTATAATGTTGTAAACCATCACATTGAAAGCTCTATTCAGTAATTACAGTATGATGAGAAAAGAGTGCTGAAATATGCTGAGATTTCTTAAATGCATTATTAAACCTAATAACCACGACAGATGTGTGTGTTCACTTGTTGATTCGGTGATTTGTACAGGCATGACAATGGATGTATTAAAAGGAGAAAGGGGCCCAGATTTTTGTGCTATGCCAACTGACAAAATTCATACTTCATACTTATCACAATTATACTAATCATCATAGTATACTGTGTTAGCAGTTAGTATGAAAAATATCAACATATTTTACCATTTTTGATAGCTGGAAATAATACTGTGTGCGTGATATTGGTTCTCAATCCAACTGCGACTTTGAAATGTCACTGTCAATTAAACTTCACAAAACGTCACAGTAGCTGTTTCACCACCACCCACACAATTGATTTTAATTCTTTCCAGCTATGAGCAGCTCCTGGTTTCCTTTGTGCACTGCATTATGGGAGAATAGTGTGCATCAAGAGCACACTCAAAAGTCAACTGTATTTAGTATTTATCTCGTCTGCTTTGTGTGCACTTTATTTTGTCACCTTTCACTTGTGAACACACTGCATATTCAAAAGCTGCTAGGAATCTGTATGTAGTAAGGAATTGGAATGCGGGGACAAACTAAAGCATGTCTGCTGTAATACAACGTGAAGAACTCAGAGACAAAAAATAAAATAAATGAATAAAGTAAATAAATAAATCCGCTCTCAGATCCAAGTAAAATAGATAAAATAGTAAATAATGAAATAAACCTCCTAGGGATAAGAATAGATAATACAAATATAGTTTGTCACATAATACACACACAATTTGTATGATCTTACTAGCACTGTTATTGTTAATAATATTAATAATAATAAGAAGAAGAAGAAGGGAAGAGGAAGAAGAATGATTTACTACCACTGTATGTGGTCATTATTGCTTATAAAGACAAAGCCCGCAACCCATCCCCTTCTTCCTCTGTTGCTTTAATAATGCCAAATGGCAATGATGGGATTTCCTTTACCACACAAGCAGGCTATGCGTCTATCCCTCACTCTGCTCCACCATTTGACAGAGAATCATGGTTGCATGGTGGCTTCACACCATTTCATTTACCAGTCAAACACACACACACACACACACACACAGATACAGACCCACACATTCACTTTTATACACATGTCCCAATTTTTCCACAACCTTTCTTCTTCACCCATCTTGTCTTTTTTTTTTAATTTTTTTAAATAGCTCTTTGTTCTCTGCCTATGTCTATTTTTATCCCAGCATTCACGGGAGGAGTCAGAAAAAATGACGAGGCTTGGGAGACTTGCTCATCTCCATGGCAACTATATTGCAAGCCTTCATTGTCTAATATAGCCTTTTCTTCTATGTTATATACCTTTGTTGCTCTTATCTAATTCAGATTTGATCATGTCCATATTTTACGCCATTTCCTCTCCAGATGCTCTGTGGACATCTTTTTCCTAGGCATGCTTGCTCCCCTGGATCCTCATCTCTCCACGCTGTCCACCCCTCACCAGCCCCCTCCCCCAAGGAGTGGATTGAGCTGTCTTTTCCTCTCTGAACCAATGGGCGTGCTGTTGTAGAGTAATTCCGTTCTAACCCATGCCTCACTCATGAGACACAGTTTGGATGCCATTCGTTTTGCTACCACTGTGAGGCCTACTTTCATGAGACCGTAAAATCTCTGTGGGCTTTGTTCGGTTCAAGGGGGTTTCCCCAGTTTTCCCCCTTTACTGGATCCCGCTGAGAAATGTAGATTTACTGGCATCTTCCTCAGTCAATAACTACAGTATGGCACCCTCTTTTGAAACAGACACTGTACTACTGGCTTTGCTTATGTATTGATTAATACAGGACATTTATCATTTTTCAGTTCACTTTGCTTTTTACACACTGCATGTACCTGGAGATGATGAGATACCAAACTTATATGTAGTTCTCACATATGCATTTTAAAGGTTGTATTAGGTTGTAGTTGTATTTATTTAGAAACATTTACAAATTTGATCTATTTTCTGCTGCAAAAATGATTTTGAATTGTTTAAGTTTTAAATCCTGTCGGACAAACCATCATCTGCATTGTTCCATCACTCATGTCCTAGCCATTTGTCATCTCTTCATCAAAATATTTTCAACCATTGTAACTCACTGTCTTGTTCAGAATCTGGACATTCATTCAATCCCACATGCGGGATTCCTTCAAGTCACATGGCCAGGCAGCAAAACCATAGGCTGTCAGTGAAAGCTTCTGTGTTCACTGGCATTAGGCATTAGAGAGAGAATTACAGACAGTCATAGGAGCTATAATGGTAACAACATGAAGGGGGTGGGGACTTCTGAAGAGGCGCTCCAATGAAACATAAGCAGGAGACAGAAATATACCACTGAGGCGAACAGGAGACTGATGCACATCCTCATATTTAATACAGCCTGCACACCATTAAAGGATAAAAGAATATGCTAGCGCCCAGACTAACAATGCCAGGTGAGATAATGAAGTTAATTATGTGTTGCCTTTTGTGCCAGTCCACAAGCGCCAACAGATGCCAGTAGCCCTGAGGAACTAAGTGCTCACCCATGGTCCTCCAGATTGCCCCTAAAAGAAATCCTTTCACTGGTCTGTCCGTTTCCTATGGCAACAGTCGGCCCCCTCTGTGTCACCTGACAGCGAGGGAGCAGGTGGACCCAGCGGGGCCGGGTGGAGGCTTCACCTGTCACACTTCCAGAGCCGTCCCACGCATGCCAACACAAACATAAATGGAGGCACAAACAGTCCAAACCTGCAATGTTTCAGGCAGGTTTCATTATGCAAAACACACGGAACCCACTGCACACACACCAACACGTGTAAACAGGCATTTATAAATAGGTTTATTTACATGTGATTAGAGCGCATAGAGACTGCAATATATATAACACAGACTATAGGTGCTGATTTAATGGAGTTTTTTCCATCTGCCATGTGTCAAAGTGAATCTCTGACAGTGTAATGACTGTATACACACACAAACACACATATGTGTATATATATATATATATATATATATGTATGTATGTATGTATGTATATATATATATATGTATGTATATATATATATGTATGTATATATGTATGTATGTATATATATATATATATATATGTATATATATATAAGTATATGTATATATATATAAGTATATATGTATATGTGTATATATATATGTATATGTATATATATGTATATATATGTATATATATGTATATATGTGTATATATATGTATATATATGTATATATGTGTATATATATATATGTATATATATGTATATGTATATATATATGTATATATATATGTATAAGTATATATATATATGTATATATATATGTATGTATATATATATATGTAGGTATATACTTAAGAATTTAGCTTTTAAGTGCAGGACTATGTAAGTAAGCGACCAGAGTACTTCTTCCACAACTACATTATATGCTGATAAAATACATTTTTAGTGCATTTACTTTTATGTATATTTATGTATACACAATGAAATCCATTTTTATTTGTAACTCTCTACCTTGAGCTGAAGAGAAAGTATCAGTCGAAAAGAGTACACTGTCGATAATCAGACAGAGTACTCCTCATGAACAATAGGAGGACTGATGTTATACTGGTATTATAGGTTGTATAGGGGCTGTGTTTGACCCTTGACGTGAAGTGAGTGACAGTGAGGCAATCCACAACAGTATCTAAGGTCACAGCCCCCCACCCTGAAATACAGCGCAATCAATACTGGCAATGAGATGCGATGTGACGAGTGGTCTATCAATAACTCCGGGCAGAAGGAGGTAGATTCATAAATCAATTCTGTCTTTCAGGTTCTGACTGTACAAGAGCCCTTACAATGGTAGGACAAGAGGGTATGTCAGCAGTACTCTTTTTTCCTAACAAAAACAAATCTTCTAAGTAGAAATGATAATAAAACTTTATGAAATTGCTACATTTATTAACTGCTACATCATGTAGCAGAGATCTATTTTAAACAGATTATGTAATTTTTCCTCTGCATATACAGTATTTTAGGAATATTGCTGAATGGAGAAAATACAAAATTACACTGTAAGACTTTTATACAACTTGACAAACAGATTGATGATTTTGAACAGTGAAATGACACTGATGGAATATTCCACGATATTAAACGACTGGTCCAGTGAACAGTACTAGATGTTTCAGCATTGAAACTTAAAATAAATGACATATGCTGTTAAAATTATATGTTTTCTTCTTTTTTTTTTATTTTTTAGTCCTTGGCCTTGCTTGCTATCCCTCAGTGGTAATTGCATGATGATGGTGCAGGGAGACAGTCGCATGCCATTTCTGGGCTGGCAGTGTGGGGCGAATGATGTAGTGGCTTCTAATTCTCTTTACCAGAGGAAGAGAAACCAATAGCTTTACTGGACCACTACAAGACTAACCACAGGATGTCAAGGGTTACTTATTGGAATTACATCTATCTATCTGTCTAGCTTGACATTTCCTCCTCATATTAAAGGCTGCTGTTCATTCACTGAACCAGAAGCCCAGCGGACATGAGTGGTGACATGTGTGTACAATGTGATATTACACTTCGTCGCCTGCTCACTGTGTACATTCTATTCCTCTAAAAAGGTGAATATCTGTGCAAGGGCACTGGGGTCTGACCTCTGGTTCCACAGTTACCCTCAGTTGGGAAATCAATGAAGCGCGTGTGCAAGAGGGCTCCCTTAGGACAGTCCACATCTGCACAAATCAGCACTGTTTTGTCACCACCATTTTTTCTCAGCTCTGTCAGATGAGATCAGAAGGCACAAATGTGCAACATTTTACGCACCTACACTGGATCTTCACACACAAATAACCATAAGATACCCGAGGGACAGGTGATGCTCGCTATACTTAACACATCTCGAATGTGTTTTTGTATCATGACTAATAAGACATTGATAAAGATTATTAAAGATTTGCTGCAGCATAACACACATTTATCATGTGGACACTGGCAGTGTTGTCAAATCACTGCGTCCAGTATGGTTGACAAGCTTGATCTTTACCAAAACCTTCCCCACCACCTTAACCTTCACTTTATAGCATCCTCCAAGGTTTCTCTATTCTCTCTCATGCCGCACAATCCATTTGCTTCCCAGGCTCTTTAGTTGGCTCTGGTCTTGTCTTTGCTTGATACTGTACAGTATATGAGTTTCTCCCCTCGGGTCTCTTAGACATGCAGAATACTGAGCTGTGCACATTTAGGTTGACAGATTAGTTTACATTTGGTTTGACACCACAAGAGAAGGGCTTGGCTTGCCTGCAGTAATGACCGCTACTTTCTGGGTTGGTTTAGTGTGAAAGCACGGCCTGCCAGGAGAAATATGGAGGTCCAAACCCTGACCCAGCAGGACCTGCCCATGAGTTCCAAACCTCTTGCCTTTGGAATCTGAGGTGAATCATCTATATGGGAATCCATATATACCAAGCAAAGCAGAAAGAAGCCCTGGGGAAGATTCTGTTTCTAAATTAGTGGCCACTGAAGGCCACATTACGGAAGAATGCATAATCAGGCTTCAAGTGCACTTAATTCAACACTGACCATCTCAGAAAGAGAGAGAGAAAACAAGTCAGTCAGTCATGTGCTTATTTGTAATATTGATTGTGATTATAGTATATGCATTGTGTGCTTAATTATGGCATAAATCATGTAATAGCTTATTGAGTCAGATGCTTGCTGTATGAATTAAAATTACATGATTTTAATCATTTTATGCATTTTTTTTTTCATTTTTCAGACAATGATGAACCCATATAAAACTAATATATGTTGCTTATACATGATTTATTTGTTCGCATCAATGTGAGGCCACCTCTCTAAAAGAATAGCGCAGCTGCTTTGAGATGGCTCAGGTCCCTTGGCTGAACCCTACCACACAAACACACACATGCACTCAGACATAGAGACACACACATACAGAAATGGACACACACACACCTACTTTCCCCTAGCGCAGGCTCCACAGCTGTTCCTGTTGGGAGCGTGTGTGATTTTGGATCACTAGGGCCAGAACAAAGTCTACACGTTTGTAGGAAAAATAAGTGCCTTGAGGAAGATTAGTATGAATGAAAACAAATGT
Source organism: Xiphias gladius (assembly GCF_016859285.1). Classification (NCBI taxonomy): domain Eukaryota; kingdom Metazoa; phylum Chordata; class Actinopteri; order Istiophoriformes; family Xiphiidae; genus Xiphias; species Xiphias gladius. The sequence goes on along the minus strand of NC_053416.1, from coordinate 20,568,774 downwards.
CAGATATTTAACAAAATATATTCCAGACACAGGAGAATATACTTGTGCATTTGTACCTCTGCAGTGATGCATTTGGAAATGTCTTACAAGTCACGCATTGAAGTGTTCTGTAGCAAGGCATTTAACCCTGAGTTGTCCAGTGGAGATCCCTGGTGGCAAGTGCATTAGACTGTGGCTGTACTTGGGTGCTCCCTGCTGTGACTGTGTTTGACTGAATGAAGCTGGGCATTTATAAAAAAAAAAATATCTCAGCTCTGCCATCCTACTCTGAGTAAATTAATGCTAAAATCAAGTTAAATGTTAATTTATTACTTGGATTTATAAAAATCTTTCAAAGTGATGTATTACATCTAATGTCAAGCAGATACAACCAAAAAAGCTGCAAATACAATGATATCATTTTTATGAAACAAATATGTGTAGTTTTGTTAACATCCTAGTACTGAACTTACCCTTATCCAAGCTAATGGTGCAGACTGTGTGCTCAGTCTAGAGGTGGGTTTGGAGGATGGGAGTGGGGAATGATTCCTCACAGCATCCATTTGTTAGAAAGCAGGTACTCACCTGCGCTAGTAGCTAATCCATCATAAAGCTTCATCAAAGTACATTTGTAAATATACTATTATTCTTATAACCTTGTGTCATCCATCTGTGGCGCGCTTTTTATTTTGAAAATGCAGCTCTGAAAGTTTTTCTTCTTTGCCAGAGTCACACAAACTTTTTTTCCTTTTGCCTCTATCATTTTGGTTTGTGTGTGTGCATGTGTGTTTGTTTCCCCTAAACTTTATTCAAAAATGGTAGGTATGACATGTCCCCCCGGGCAGTGCATTCGGCATCATTTCATTTCATATTGTCTTTGGTCACCAGAGCTCAAAATTGACCATTGGAGGACATGTCTCACAGTGCGATCTAGGATCACTGTTTTGGAATGACGACCACAGATTTTACTACTTTTCTCTCACAACTGTCAACCTTCGTCTCAGACAAACCAAAATCGCACAGCGTAAAGAAGCATTTTGAGGGCAACCATACGTGCTGCAGGAACATTTTAAACATTGGATCAGTCTTGTCTTTTTTTTTCCAGCTATAAATATATTTTTTTAAGGACAAGAAGGGACATGTTTAACAGCCAGCGTCTCCCTCACCCAGTGTATCCATATATTGATCTCATCACAATCAGTGAGGCCAATGAGCCATGAACAGTACAGTACATGCTGATTGCTCGTGACTAAAATGGCATTGACCTTAGGTCATTTTATACCTCTGTTACACAATTGCAAAGAATATACAATGTTTCTTTTAACCTCAAATGTAGAGTAATGTTGAACTTATTTTTCATGCATATCAAAACTAAATATAGATAAAATATTATCAGGAAGGCAGATCCATGGACAGAAATTAAGCATTTTTAATTATCTGAGGTTGTACTATAAGAAAGGAAAATTCTCCACAGTAACAATAATTTAGATTATTGTTATTGATTAGATTATTCTGTAGTCATACACGATGACTTTCTCAGCTCAGTCTGACAAAAAATTTGTCTTGCAAAAAGTGCCAGTTTCAAAGTAATAACATAATTCTGTTGGCAAGGGCAATAGCTACAAAGGGACTACATCCCAATCATTATTTATGCAGATGAAAAGAGAGGTTGGACAGAAAATATCTATAAAAAGTGTCAACAAATGAATTGAAAGTGGCAGTATGTCACTATGGCTATGTGTACGTTCGTGTCAAATGTGAGAGCTCTTGGCATGGTTAGCATAGTGTCAAATGGGCAGACAATGCTGGCCTCAGTTGTTTCTCTGCAATTTCTATCATCCAATTATGACAGGAGAGATTAAGTGGTGGATCTGGATACTTGGATTTTTATTTGATGAGCCAGATGATGTGCTTTAGTGGTTTGGCTTTTATAATGAACTAAATCATTTGGAGACCATCCAGTCACACTGCCTATATGAGCAATGTAAAATTAATGACAAGAGTATGGGTAGGGGCAAGCACGGGCACTGTGCAGTGAAAATACTTTTAGCTATGCTTGTTTTATTGCTCTGTGGGTGGCAATTTTAGTCTGTCCGCCACTTTGGTCTAGACTGAAATATAGCAACAACTATTGAATGGATTTCTGTAAAATTTTGTACAGACATTCATGGTGGCCTGAGGACAAACTTCAATAACTTTGGTGATCCCCTGACTATTCTTCTTGCGCCACCATATAGTCACATTTTTCATGTGTCTACTTTGGTTTTTGAACAAATCTCTGGAAAACTAAAAAGATTCTCTTTTGTTTCTTAGTTTAATGATAATTAGCAAATGTTGGCACATTAACACACTAAACTAAGGTGGTGAAGTAAACATTATACCTGTTAAACATCAGCATGTTAGCATTGTCATTGTGAGCATGTTGGCGCACTGGCGTTAACATTCACCTCAAAGCACCGCTATGGGTATGGATATGTAATGAATGTGTATGGACTACATACATGTACAGCTCAGCCTGGCAATTAGATGAATGGTGAGAGTGGGCCTTAAAGGCCTGCAGCAATACCACATGGCGGCCTATGTGAAAACAACAGTGACACTGTTTCTGGAGTAAACAAGTGGACACTGCCGTTTTAATACTTTACACAACTGTGGGACAACTCAAGGTTGCAGTCTCCTATCTGCTAGTAGGACCTCGGTTAGAGAGGGCATCTGGTTTTAAATTAATCATTTCTGGAGTATGAGTGGCCATCACTAAATCAATAGCTTGTATGATGGAAAAAGACCGTGTCCTTGCATGTTTGTTAATTTTCGCTCTGCTGCTTCCATTGCCAGTACATGACAGAATGTGGTACGTGTCCGTTTGAGTGCGCTATGGTCCACTGACCAACGCTGTTCACTGTCCATCCTATAGGCACAGTGTGTGAAGGAGGCATCTGCTGTCACCACTACCATTTCATATAAAAAATTTTGAATTCTCTAAATCAGTTTTTGTATTTGAATAGAAGGACTGAAAAATCCAGACAAAATTATATTTGGCACTAAAAATATTTGCTGTAAAACCAGTACTGTATCTCTGCCATTCTGATCTCCTGTTTCTCCAGCAGGGGCATTTCCTCTTTGAAAGTGACACCTGTGCGAATCCTGTTACGTGGGATCACACAGCTGAAATATGAGAGAAAGGCAGCATATTGTAGTACATCACATAGAACTACTATCTGTGTGATTTAAGTTAGTCGTGTGTAGGATGTCAGCAATGGCACTTGACGATAAACGGTGCAATTCATACCCATGGACAAATTATGAGATAATGGACCTGGTACAGATTCCTAAAAAGCCCCCCATTTTTTGGTTGTCAATATTTTTTTCCAGGGGTCTTTTGACTTGATCAAAGTCAAAACCATAGTGGAAACATTTTTCTGATGATGTCATTCAGGATAATTGCCTACTTACAAGCAAGCTTGTAAATAAATGTTACATCTTATCGACCACTTAATGATTGAACAACTCATTGATTGACTAGCATCTGGTAACCGGTCTTGCTGTGAGATTAGAGGGCTAGTCTGCAGCTATCAGTAAAACAATCCTATGAATAAGATGAACTTGCCTACAGCCCTGGCTGTGATTTAATTTGATGGTGTTCACACCAGTTACAGTAAGAACACAGTGAAAAAGATTAATATGATTGATTGGGTTTACATTTACAGGTTGCTAACAGTTAACCTTGTTATGCTAGTATATATTGCTTTCTATGGCATCTCTGACTTGCGGGCTCAACCATCATGAATGCATGTTTGTTGTAGTCAGGTTGGCAGTTATGGGTAGGTAAGAAAAGTCCAGGGGCTTCTTGAGTGAGGGACATTTTCAAAGCCTGTCTGTGTGTACTGGGGACAGTCAACTACCTTTTGATAGTGGTTCATTTAACAGTCAACCTGGACGAATGGCCTCCAGGCTTTCATATCTGTTTTGGACTTTGTCCATGGCTTGGCTGAATATTAAACTCGACTCCACTGCACTCCACAAGACATGATGGTGGTGGTTATTGTTGGTCATTATACATAAACCATCTGTCACAGTGGCCCAACACTGGTCTCTGCTACTCCCTCACTCATTAAATATAATTGTTATATTAAACAGGTTCTGGATCACAATGGACATCAAGGGCTTGGTGTCCCTCTCCTGTGACCGACCTTTGGTACAGGTCAGCTAGTAACATCATGTACAGTATCAAGTCTGGAGTGCAGTGGCTAAGCCCATTGTTCTGGCTCCGAGTGTGAGGGCACACTAATTTATCTGTCCATCTGAGTGGCTGAGGTGTTACAAAGGCCTTCCTCAGAAGTGTGGGTTTGCCTGCTACCAGACAGTTGGCCTTGAGGGGCCAAAGAGCGAGCCTGCATCGTTACTGTAGGAGGCTCAAGAGTCTCTGTCTCAGCAAAATCTCAGCCATGGAAGGCATATCTGCATTCTTGGGAGTACTCAAGGATGGGTTGAGCGTGCTGGCAAAGGCAGGAAGAACAGGAATAATAGTAACTGAGAATGGAAAGTTTTGGCATCTTCTAGCCTCAGTGCAGGTGCACCAATGGAACAGCCAACCAGGCCAAATGAAAGCATATGAAGGCTGTCCTGTAGACAGATGTGTGACTAATAGCTTCAGCCCTGATAAAACAGCAAGATTGAAGCCTATAAAAGAACTGAAGCAACATGGTAAGTTACATTTTTAGACCCCTTAGAATTGAGTTTCTGGTGGAATTTCTCATGTAGCTCCAGAGGGCAAAAAATTTTGTGTGCCTTTGTTTTAGTCAAAGGCACACAAGGCACTCATGCATCAAGAATTGCAAGCAAGGATTTATTTGCGACACAACCCCTGTGCACCACTGCAGCTGTGTTTCAAATAGGGTGTCTAGCTGCAGCCCTTAAACATGGGCATTTTGACAGAAACTGGTAGGTGTGTCAACAGAAGTGGACATGTTTACAGAAATGGGCATGCTGACAGATTGGCTGTAATTGACTGTTTGGGTTTGGGCAGGGGTTTGAAGGTCGGCAAACAGTTGTGTCTGAAGACATGACTTGAACCGTGAAATAGTAGAACTACCTCAATTTTAATTGATTAGCATTATGTAACTAAAGTCACAATACTATACAAGAAGGGCAACCAATCTGTCATAGCTCAGTGGTTCCCTACATTTTTGACTTGTGACCCATTGAAACACTCCTCAGCATATTATATGTAAATTATCTGGCAATCTGCAAAAAAGGAAGAAATGATTAGCTATGATGCAGTCAGCTTTTGACATTTTTGGATGATCTAGGGTCAGGATATGTGTCATCAGAACATTAAGTTGTATTATTCTTGGAATCAAATTTAAATGACAGGAAAAGGTGATCAGAGCATGAGCATAAGAACACAAAAGCCCCAAATAAATAGGAGAATAAAGAATACAGAAAAAATATATAACTGGCAGGACTTTCAGTAAATGAATTGGAGTTGTTTATTCACACTAATTCACATACAATGTACTGTAAGTGTGGTGCACTTAGCCCCGTTTGGGATTGTCTTGTATACTACATGGATAGAAAAGCTCAGGGAGGTGACTGTTTGCTGCTCTTCACTGGAGGTGGAGAAGTTAACCAGAGGTGCATGTGTCATGTGCATTGTGTTGCGTCAAATCATAATGGGCTATTACAGTTCTCTGAGGCCAGAAAGCCAAAAATACCCACTGGTTTTTGAAAGTTGCTGAAAACCAGACACTTCAACACTGGAAAACAAACTTCAAAATGCAACACAAAGGTGAGATTTATGCTTTGTCGAAAGTGTTTTCAAAATTTTTTCCAGTTTTACGAGAGGAAAGACTTCAAGGATGAGGACAAACAAGTTGGTTTGGCAAATGTACAGTATGTCTGGCTAACTTCCCCATCTCTGGTAGAGAGCAGTACACATCTGCTTCCCTGCACTTTTCTGAAGGAATCATTTAAGACTGTCCCCCATTCAGTGGATGAGACAGTCCCAAATGGGGCTGTGCTGCACTGTTCAGAACCAGTGATTTCTCATTCATCATTTAATAGTATAGATATTAAATTTACAAAATAATGTGCACACACAGAAGTGTATTTGAGGTTTCTTTTACATACAATTAATGTACTAACTACTTCACTTAGGTTCACATTCAAAAATTGTGAAGACAGCACTTTTCCTTCCAGATGCTGCAGACGAGCTACATAAAAAGGCGTAAATAGCTTTAACACTTTCTGAAATATAACCCCCATCAGTGACATTTCACTTCAGCAGAGCTTTTGTATTTTTTACCCTTATAAATTTTGGGGAACACATTTTTGTTAAAAAATAAAATTTTTATTATAAATTATATTATTTATAATTATTTTTGTTTATCATGAATGAAGTGTGGTGATAACACAAAAGCTCAAGGTCAGCATACAACTGGAGCTGATTCAAAACCAAATATCGGGGCTAAATAATGTCTATAATAAATAACAGCTTCACATTACTGTAAAGGGGTAATAAGTAAGATTTTACTGCCCCATCGCACAAAATGACCATAATATATCTTTGGTGGGTTGACAGGGTTATTGGTCAATACCAGTGAATCAACACAACTCACCAGATGCTGAGATTTCCTCTCTGTTTTGGAAATGAAGCTTCCCATTCATTGGAATCTTCTCTCCCATTTACTTCCATTTTCACCTGCTTCAAGATGGAGGTCGGTGCTATGAACAACCAACTGGCATCATAAAACATTTTGTTCTCAAACCAAAAATAGTGCCTTTTGACTTTGCACTGTATTACTGTATATTACCTAGTCATTATACTTTTCTCTTGCAACCCCACTCCCCGGTGTTTTAGTATCGCAGAAACAATTGGGAATTCTGAAAATGTGACCTCGTGACAGTCACAACTTTCTGGTAGTTCTGGAGGTGTAGACGATAGAGAACTGTGACCTGACGATGTTGGTGAGAACCTCCTGCCTGCTGAAAGACACTGAGAGAAGTCGCAGCAACTTCTAAGGCTGTGTAAATCTGTGTCTTCGTAATGTAACCAAATACGTTTTTGTTTTTCTGTTACTCTGACTGCTAAGGTGCTAAATGCTAAACATAGCAGCTATTTCAACGATAAACATGGTGAGTTTGATTTTTGATGAAGATGAATAAACAGAATCTCTGATTTTTGCTTCGTTATGTGCATTTTAATTGAGATTTGAAAGTTCCTGTCAGTTTAAATAAGAATTAAACATACAGCAGTAGTAATATATAGAGATTTTATTTTTTGCTAGCTACTCTTAATGTCCAATTCGACAGTTTCTTGGAGAGCAATGTGTGCCATACAAAGCCACCTGGAGGCAGACCTACAATTGCTCAGTTCATGGATTAGAAAAGACATTAAAGCTAAAATATGTAAGATCTGCAAGTCACTGAGCCCAGCAGGAATTAGAGGTAAAACTGTCTGACCAGTTGAAAATCACTCTGTCAAATCATTAGTTTGCGTACTTGAAGGAATTCATCAATTCGGGAAATACTCTGTCTGTCACTAGCAGCCAGTTATCTTAGCTCAGCATAAACATTGAAGTGTAGAACTGTCACATTGTGGTATTTTTTTTGGCCTGGATCAGTGACTCCCTGGAGTCATTGCTGATGACCTGGCAACCTCAGAGACTGTCCTCCCAAGAAGAACAACAGCATCAGTAGTTTCAGCCAGTGCCCCTGTATGTTTACATTCAAGTGATGAAGCCGAATTACAAAGAGCAACAAAGTCCGTGTAGGGAGGAGGACAGGGTGGATGGACGAGTCGACAAAATGTCGGACCAGGGACCACTTTGTTTGTTTCCTGTGTCAAACTGTTTCCTGTTTGTTTTTTATATTTTTATTTTGTATAACCATTATTTGTAATGGTTTCGGAAGGCACGCACAAATTATGTTGTTCTAGCGTCAAATCAGAAGATGCTGTGTTGTTCTAGAGGGCACGGACAAACAACGTATTTATTTGTTTAATTTGGAGGACATGCTGCAACCTCATGGTGAAGACAAGCCATCAAGAAGTCATTGCGCCCACCTAAGAAATAGTCTGGCACATAACTCTCCCTAAAACCATAACATGTTGAATTAACACTTCAGTTTTTGTGTCGATTAAACCTGCAAGATATTACATATTAATTAGTTAGACTTAGAGGTGCTGATTGGTGGAGTCTGTTATCTTCAGACAGATTTGACAGTTACCTTCTGTTTCCAGTCTTTAGGTTAAGCTAAGCTAACCTGCCTCTGGCTGTAGCTTTATATGAACTATACAGGCATGACTGACTGGCATGAATCTTCTCATCTAACTCTCAATCAGAAAATGGACAAGCACAATATGAAACTATTCCTTTGATATTCTTATGTTCCCCTCAATTTTACTCCCCTTAAATTGCAGATAATTCTTGTGCTTCCCAGTGTAGACATGTAGTGCTCCAGAATCATGATCATGAGTTTTCTATGAGCCGAGTTACATCCTTCAATGCTATCTCCTAGAAGCTACGTTTCCATACAACTTTTACGTTTTACGTTACGTTTTGTAGGAAATGTAATCGCTGGCTGAAATATGTTCAAAGGCAACATATTTTTTGAATGAATGAAGCACTACATTTATTAACAGCAGTAGAGATGGTGGGCATACAAAGCGCACGACTGTCACACTAGAGACAGGGATTCGTTTCCAGAGTCCTGTTGCAGTTTAGTTGCACAGAAACATAATTTTTAGGAGACATGTTTACATCCTTAGTATGCTGAGTGTTTTGGAGAAAACTTACAACAAAACAATCTTGTATATTTTTTTCAGAGTTTATTTTTTTATGAAAGAAAAGGTTGAATTCCTTCACACTGTCAGCACTGAGTTTATTAGAGACATGACGATAATATTTTAGACTGAAAGATCCTAGGAAATGTACCTTTAATGTCTTGCCTGCATGTCACTATTAAAGCCTGCCTTGTAACGCCTAGCTATAAAAATGATAATGTCCATCCACAGCTCATTTAGCAAATAAGATAATATCTCTACCTGTCTGACAAAGTCACAGAGCCTCCCACTAATTTGCTTTATGACTTACTTGTGTGTGCCTGTGTGATAAGCTATGATAGTCACCTAATCTTGTAACTTCTGGCAGCTGTGAGCTATCTCATCAATTAAAAAATTCCCAGTGGAGGATTGGATCCCAAAAGGAATTGCTAAAAAATTATTATCCAATTATGATCTGCTTTCAGCTGTGTAATTATACTTGACCACAGTTCGTTTTGCTGTGTGACGAGGGGATTGCTGAAGCCCATCTCTTTTTAATTAACCTGGATGAATGTGGCTCAGAAACTTTACACAATAGGCTGATGCACTGGACAGCACAGACAGCAGAAACATCACAGTTTACTGGCGTGACTCTTTCAAAGCTGGTTTCCAGCAAATTTTCTTTTTTTGTAGAGAATCGTAGCGGACAGTACAATGGACACAACAACACAAAATAACAAATACATTAAGTGTCGAACACTTATTGAAGACCTTTTTTTTTGTTTTTTTGTACACCTGCACAACATGACATGGCCAAGTTGCTTTTAATGTAGAGCATGAAGAATGTTGTTGCCATACAATATAGTGTATGTATCTGAAAAATTGGAGCGTACTACACACTCAACATCCAGCGTAATGGACAGGACACATGCTGATGGAATGTGGTTCAGTTCCTGGGAGAATTCCCCGCTCTTGTTTCCAATTGGAGGAGGAAAAAACACAAGCTCAAGTGCATGAGAACCTTTTAGTCCGAAATGGACAGAAAGCCACCAACTGTAGATTTCTGCAAGTCACAGGACAGGCTCTACTGTGTTTTTGTCCCTGTTTATCTTTTGTCTTTCTTTGTTTGTTTGTTTGTTTACTGAACACTCCATGCTCTATGCCCGCTGCACCTACAGTTCCTTGCGTCACTACGCCAACTCCTCTCTATGGACTTAAAAGCTTTTCAATGCATCTCAAAATATTTATGAATCTAAATACAGTTATTTTGCTTCAGCAACTGAGTGCTGGCGGTGAATGCTGCAGAAACCAACCTATTGAGTCAAATTTGCAGACTCAAGCATAAAAGTCCATTTGGGCAGTGTGAGAGACTATTGACTCGCTATTGGGAGGATGGCTAATGGCACTAAAAGAACGTATTTTTGTGCTGAGATGGATTAGGTTATCCCACCAGAACATAGCGTACTATACCACCTGGTTCAAAAGGACAGCCAGGAATGTATAATCTTAAGGGACAAATAATTATTGCATGTACATGTGCATTGTATGTGTATGTGTTTGTGTGTGTGTGTGTGTGTGTGTGTGTGTGTGTGTGTGTGTGTGTGTGTGTGTGTGTGTGTGTGTGTGTGTGTGTGTGTGTGTGTGTGTGTGTGTGTGTGTGTGTGTGTCTGGTTTTGCATATTTGTACATTTCTTTATTGAGAGTGTAAGCAGCATCACGGCCCTCAATCTATTTCTTCTTTTTCAGCTCAACTGCGAGGCACATTGCCTAAGGTCCGTATCATATTTTAAATTAATTATTCTCTGCTGGAATTGTGTTAGAGCGTGTGTGTGTGTGTGTATGTGTGTGTATTTCTGTGTGTATGTGTACTCTCCTTATTGCAAAGGAAATGACAGAGTAGAGTATTATTTACCATCTACCAACTCCAGACCTCATATTTTTGAATGTATTAACTCCATGGCTATTCCAAATGCATCTCCAATGCCAATCACAATTTGAAAGATGGAGAGAGAGAGAGAGAGAGAGAGAGAGGGAGAGAGAGGGAGGGAGGGAGGAGGACCGGGGTGAGGTTGCAAGGTGGCTACTCCTTATTTTTGGTGGCTCTGTGCTTTATATATATATAAAAAAAAAAAAAAATCTTAAATGCAACTATGTGCACTGGAAAGCCTCTGCTCACTGAATTTTAAAATACCTTTGGCACCATTGTTTTTTTTTTTTCTCCTGTGTGTATACAAGCTGCAAGCAGTCACGCAGCTGTTTCCATGGCAATATCTATCTGTGTGAGGAATTCATTAACCCTTTCTCGTAGGAGTTCCGTGTAGAAATCCCACGTAGAATACAGATAGGAAAAGAGGAAGGGATGCTACAGTGCTATTTTTGACAAAATGCTACTGCTTATGAAACAATACATATTTTTGATGTATAGTGGTGAATCCATGTTTACTTTGGTGTTGACATCCATCGTTTCTGTGTTATCAGGACAACAAGGCTGTTGCATCAGGCTTTGACATCAGAATTGAAGGAAATCTAAAATGCAGACACTTTGTATGCAAATAAGGGCATTACAAGAGTTAGGAATAACAGAATGACCAAATGAAGCCTTTACCTTGCAGCCTTAAGTCATCCTTACAGGGAGAAATACTAAGACTGTATTTGATAAAAGATAAATGAATGGCATGCTGAAATCAGCCCAGCTGAAAGATAGTGTAATATAAAAGATACACAGAGTCCAGAAACTAAAAGAAGTATATGACATATACATGCAGACAGGATGTACCTACTCACACATGCAAAGACAAAAAAGCACGCTTACATACACTCACTCTCAGGAGGGAGAGAGAGGTAATGCTGTTACTGACTGAGGACTTTGCTGGACAACATATGTGTCACAGACGTGTTGTTTTGATATTGATAAACCATTAAGAAGATTAACCTCAAACAAAACCTTTACAGACACTTAATTATTCATTTTTATTGTATCAATAAAAGGTTAATATGCACCACCCCAAATGTTTCATAAATGAAATGCACTGAGAGTTGCAAAAGGACATGGGTGAGGTAAGGGACAGAATTACAGATTCATATTAGTGTTTGTCCTCCATCAATAGCTATTTAGCATAGAGTGTTGCGCTTCATCCATGCTAATTTTGGAGCCGGCGAGCGATGTGACTGTTTGAGATGTGCACTCCTCTGGTGTAGAGGACAGATGAGTGTTTCAGGTCAATTAGTTGGGTGCTGCATGCAGGGTGGCAAGCCTTTAGTTTTCTCACTTAGAAGGATGAACAGTTAGAATGTGTGTTAAGCTGCTGGATGGATGTGGACTCTGTATTACATGTAACTGCACAAAAATACAAACTGAGAATTATTGTACAGAGGGTGATGTGACATATCTAACCTTGTTGCTTAGACTGATTAGTATTACTCTAACCCCCTGTTGATAAGCACCTCATGTTATCATTATTGATCTTTTAAAATATATATTACATTTGCCCTGATTTTCTTCGAGGGCCATGACTTTCTTGTTTATGGTCAAACAGCACATGTTCATTCATTTCCCTTTATGCTAGAACAATGGTACGTTGCTGTGAGCAGTCTAACATAAGAACTGAACAATGAGCATTAAGCCAAGTAGTAAATGTTGAAGCTGAATGTCTTTCATTGTTATGACCATGTTTAATAATCATGAATCATGAACCTCAGACCTCGCCAGCCTTAGGTCATAAATCACAAATTGGATATTCGTCTGCCATCCTGTAGTATGTATACAAGACCGCATGTAGCGCAATTATCGATAGTGGATATTATATATGTGATGCATCATTCTGGCTTGTTTACATGATTGCTTCTTTTCTGTGGAAGGCTGAGGTGGACAAAGCGGAAGCATTAACATGCACTTTGCTCATTTCTTGTGTGCTATCCATGGTTTGAGTATAAACAGCGCTCATCACAAGTATTAGGAACATTGCAGTGCAGTTCAGCCTCAACGAGCAATGCACTGCACTTTGATTGGGCTTTCTACGGTAACATAGCAACAATGGCCTGGTAGCCTGCTTCCAGGTAGTGCTTCAAGTCTGTGTATTTTCATAGCCTCCAATCTCATCACTGCAGTCAATGAGTGGCATAATGTACATTGAAGCTGAACCTTCATTTTCTCAAAGCTTGTCAGGTGTGCTGTCACAAAAAGGGGAAGTAGTATTGCAGTATTGCTTTGACTTGCTAGTGTGATCACATAGTACGATACCATGGTGAACGGTGGATAATCATACAACAAAGTCATACAGTACATCAAGTACCCCTATACAGATTCACCTGCCCTCAGGGTTCTGTTTACAGAGCCTGGCACAATGCTTGCATAGATCAGGTTTTAACTTCACTCTGACTTTGCCATGAGTCTGCTGGCAGATTATGCGCCCGACTGCCTATATTTTGCTTTCCTCTTTGGTATCTTTCTATATATATTTTTATTTTTGGTCACCCACTCTGACGAGAAGACTTTTACTATAAGCCTGAGCGCTGAACCTAAAGGAGTGGGCCGGTCTTTCCGCTTGGAAGCAGCATGATGGGGCCCTCAGTGGTTTGCATCGTACTAGTGAGGTCACATTGCCCACTCCTCCCATCTAGTCTGGATAGGTAACGGAATACAATAAGACACACAGATCATCAAGTCATCAGGCCAACATTTCACTCTCTGTATCTCCAGGGAGATCTCCTGATCTGCTTTCCACACTAAGTTGAGACAGCAGTGGTACAGATTTGATTAAACTAAACTAGTAAAGGAAACCCCTTTCACAGGGAGACTGCCCAAACATGAACTTAAACTGTCATTCCACCTCATTGTTTTTTCATTTACTGCACTGCTGTAAATGAAACTTAACTTCTTCACTTCCTTGATTGTGTTCTCTAATCAGAGGGAGCGCACAAAATGCCACAACACATTAATGTTAAGTGAACTCTCATTAAGTCACCCCCTTTTTTAAAACACATACTGTAGATTCACTTAAGTCACAGACTGATGTTGCAGTTGCATGAAGAAAGGATGAAACATGTTGAAACGTCTCTAAACACATCAGTTAAATATATCAGCTGTTGCTTCGAGCCGATTGGGGTGTTTGACAAATATGAACAGCAAGAGGCAAAGCAAGTGACTGGAAGGCACCAATGCATTAACCATGTGATACTATTTATATCAGAGGAGCAAGGGTGACCCAATAACTCACATGTGTTATGCAACATATGAATGGAGCAAAAAAAAAAAAAAAAAAAGAGAATGGTACATGCACATCTCAGGGGCTTGGATCTCCTTGTCATAGATGCCAATTAGTTAATTGCAGCAATCAGGGAAACAGTGAAAGGGAACACCATTGTGAGTGAAACCATCTATGGACTAAAGCAGAGACTGAGCATGCCTGGAGACTGAAGGGGTCCATGTGGCATGCTGTCACACATATTCCAACTCCATATTACACTCCATTATGTACTGACGCAGCTCTACTGTGACTCTCACCAGCGTAACTTATGGGAGATGGACTGCTTTCAAAGAATACATATATGGAGAAGTCTGCTTTTTCAGCCATTATCCAGCACACACAATTATGCAGGAATAGACTGATTAAAAAATGAGAATACGTTAAAGGATCAGTGTGTAGGATTTAGTGACATCTAGTGGTGAGGTTGCAGATTGAAACCAACTGAATACCCGTCCCCACACCCCTCTCTTTCCAAGCGTGTAGGAGAAACTACGGTGGCCTTCTGGTAACGTAAAAACATTTCGGGCCCTCTCTAGAGCCAGTGTTTGGTTTGTCCGTTGTGGGCTTCTGTAGAAACATGGCGGTGCAACATGGCGGGCTCCATGGAAGAGGACCTGCTCCCTATGTAGATATGAAGGGCTCATTGTAAGCTAACAAAAACAACAATTCTTAGTTTCAGGTTATAATAGACTATGGAAGCATAATTATGAATATTATATTCCCTTTTCTGCCAATACATCCCCCTAAATCCTACACACTGGTCTTTTAAGCTAATTAAGCTAAAGCACTGAATCGCAAGATTAGATAAGATAAAATAAGATAAGATGTACCTTTATTGATCCCCTGTAGGGAAAATTCAACATTTTCAAAACAGTGTGGGAAAATATCTACCACAAATTCAAAAGTGGAAGACCAGTTGACAACTAGGCTCTCATGGCTATGGTTGCCAAAATTATAGTAAAGAAATGGTGTGTTGTGCTTACCCAGCATTCTAGAGCTGCTAAATGAACATTATTTTATTCACTAACGCTGTCACTGAATAAGTGAATGGGGTGCAGGTGACAGCTCTGTGGTTGCTATGGGGCTCCAGCACTCCTGCTTTACCCATTAGTAGAACAGGTTGGCTTGTGTTGAACATGCATTATATTAAAGGTTAACTATACATGATACTTTCAATTTTACTGTAGTTATGTTATAAAGCAGATTAAGTGAAGGCAACTGTTGGCTAGTGAAAAGACGGCACCCTCTTTAGAGAGATATTGTTCAATCCCTACTAACACTGAAGAACCACATCTGCTGTTTCTAAAAACTGACATAGTGGTCTGACAAGCAAGTAGGAAATAAAGCCCCCAATATGGAGACAGGATTGTTGACCCATGCATATGGCAAAATACACCTTTATGATCCATGGTGCTAAAAAAAAGACTGTTTTTGATGTCAACTATTTTGATGTATCTGTTCAATCAATCTTTACGGTAAATCATGCAAGAAAAACTATTAAAACATTTTGAAAACTGATTGATCAAAAGTTAAAGACCCTGCCTTGCTCTCAAAGAAATTCAGGCAACCCCTCATTAGCAGAAAGAAAAAATACAGAACCCTCCCTCTTTTCTAATCCCACCTGAAGACCTGAATAATTACATTAGATTACATTACAAATAAACTGAATTTGAAGATGCGCGGTTCATTTATTTGTGTCGGGAAAAAAACTTTACAATTTTAGAATAAAATAATAAAATAATTCCTTTGTACTAAATGTTGCAAATAGCTCAGCATTTTGCATATGAAGACAATTATTAGTTCATGGCATAGCTTTAATTTCTAAATATAATATAATACAATAACACAAATTGTCTTCAAAGCAATTTACTAACAAACAAAAAAGTCCACTACTTAGCTTTTGCCAGAACTTTCAAACCCATGTCAGGGTCTTCTTTGGTGTGTTCATTTAGAAAGGTAGTTAGTGGACCTTTTTTCTTTTCTTTTCTTTTCTTTGTCAAACTATTGTGGTGTAAGTGCTCACCTGTGGGTGCCAGGTCATGGCCAGTCATGGTCTTGCCCTTTGATGTACATTATGTAATTGCAATGCCATTATATTTAAGATTTCCACATTATGCCAGTCATACGATTGAGGGATTAAAGACAGCACTGTTAATAGGGTCATGAGGCCACAATACAAATGCATAATCGATCTCCTTTCTGTTTTATGTTGACATTCAAGTAAGGGTGACATTATCATCCACACCAGGAAACATCACCAGAAAACCAAACTGAACTGTTATTTTTCCTGCTTTGCCATTTCCTGTCCTTTTTCTTCAGTGCTGTGACATCACCTGTGGGAGGGATAAAGTGAATTCTCCTTATTTCTGGGTATGGAGGACAGCAGAGCGTGTTCAATTGCAGCACATTCCTGTTGGGCATAACATGTTTGAAAACTGAGGGGAAAAAAAAGTCAGGCTATGGACTGATTGACTTGGGTGTTTGTCACAGTGCTTGTGGCCCTGACCGTGATGGTGATGGTGATGATGGTGAGGAGGAGGAGAACAATGATGATGAAGCAAAAGCAGAGAGAGTGTGATATCCCTGACACGCCACATTTCTTTTACATGTGTTATTGTAAATGCCCCCCACCCACCGCCCTTATCATAGCAGAAACGGCTCCACGGTACATCCGTTGATCAGTTTACTGTCTGCTTTTGTCCCACTGACACCACAGTGGTGACAGCATCGGGTCTACTCCTTTAAATGAGCCTTTGCGCATAGCCTTCGAATCACCACAACTGCATCAGTGCTGGCTGGGTTGCCTAGCAACTGGGCAGCACAGAGATCCCTGTAGAAAACCTCCTCCTCTGTATAAAACACAAGCCTGTGTGATTCTGGAATTGTGACGTGCAGCTGTTAGCAATTTCCAGTAAGGACATTTATGTTTTCAAATCCAAAAGGGTGAATCCTGGTTCTGGACGAGGAATTAAATAATAAATTAATTAATTAATTAAAAAAGATTGTGCGTGTTTATGTTGAGTATACATGCGTGCGTGCGCGTGCGCGCGTGTGTTTCAAAAAATGTGGCAAAGTGGGTGAAATGCATGAAAACGCACCGGCACACACTCGCAGCATCCTAACGGTTTTCAGAGAGAATAGACAGACAATTCAGCGCATGAACAAGCTGTCGCTAAGGAATTCACCTTAGGTGCCCCCCCGAACAGGACATTATTTTAATTTCGACCAAGAACTAAAAAAAAACAAAACAAAAAACAAAACAAAAAAAAAGTCGGAAGGGAGAAAAGACAAGATTTCCTCATCATGTCTCTTTGGACTATTGAATCTGTCATTTGTTCAGTGTTTGGAGGAGAAGGCGAGCGGACGCTATTAACGTCTTCAAACGCCATTTAACGTTGGACAGCGGAGGCAGGTGGACTTTCCAGATAGGTTTGCAGCTCCGACATGAAATCAAACCTTGTGCTACTTGCATCGGCTTATCAGGGGCCATCCGTATTTCTCGGCATCTAATTTTTTTCACCAGAGGAGTGATATAGCCTGCTCTGACGTCTGCATCAGATATTACCCAGTGCTTTTTCAATGTGCATTTTCCCCTCAGTGACTTTGCGCTGATCTACATCATCATCAGCAGCAGCAGCAACGGGGGGGGGGAAAGGAATGAAGATTTCATTTTTCTTTTTTTTAAACCCACCGCTCCCCTTCGGCCGACCAGCGTTTCCAGCTCCAACAAATATCTTTTAACAACATCACGTTGTGGAATAGTCTGGCGCCAGAGCCTCGCTGGAACCATGCCTCTTCTGCAGATTTGGACTGGGAAATTTCATCCACCAATTTGATCATCAAGAGGCTGCTGCTCAGTCATTCATGTCAGTGTTTGTTTTTTAAGGGGAAGAATACTTGTCGTCACTTTTTAAACTGTTGTGTGTGCTGCCTTTTGAGCAAGATGTCTGATCTTCTGGTGTTGGTCGAGGGGCTCTGTGACCTGCACGGATTTCCATAGCTGGGGAAAACAGCGGGGGCCAACTACGAGATTTTTTAAATCGAGAAGCCTATTTTAATGAAGACTTCGCATGCGTAGATGTAGGCTAGTTTATTCGACATTTTTAAAAGGCAATTGTTTTTTCTAATTGCCAGTTTTTACTTTGTGCATTTTCGGGAGGACCACTGGACTGGTTGGATTATAGAAACTATATCTAAGGATTTGTGGAGATGTTGGGTCGTCAAGAAGATAAATTATGTGGAATTTTCTCTGCTCTGGCGGCTTTGTCCTTCGTATGCTTTGTTCAAAGGTAAGAAAACGTCGCCTGGAAAAAAAGGGAGACCTGTCACAGCAATAGACGCGATTGCCGGGTCAATAAAAGGCTGAGATCTGGCAGATGGCATTAACGGGGTGCCCAGGCCTGCTTATTAGGGGCATTGCTGCCGATATATGCTCTATTAGACGGTGCTGGGGCGCACGCGAGCGTAAAAACATGCGCGTGCACGCTATCAAGCCTATTGTGAAACGTAACCTACTCCCGATATCAAAATGGGGATATACATATATGCATTGGTTGGGGGCTACTCTCAGTCTGATCGCACTTCCAATGACAGCCCCTCAGTAGGCTACAAGAGGCTTACCCATGATTAGATGATAGGACCGGTCATTCGATCATCGATTGACTACGCTATGGTAAGCAGCTAGATGAATGGTTCACAGCGCTGTAGCCTCTCGGCCTGCAAGCCCACTTATTTTCCAGCTCTGTAAAGGCAAAGTAATATTCCTATTCATAACATCGTCTTAATTGCCCATTTTATTGACCGGAACCCAATCGATCAAAGTCGAAGGAAATGATCACAGCAGGTCATCATCAACTGCTGCCCCACAAGATAGGTGACAGGGTACAAGATTGAACGTCTCAGCAAATAAGCTCATGTAGGCCTTGTAATGTTTACAGTATGGGTCGCTGCACGAGCCTTTGTGAACATCACCACAGCCAGAATCTCCTGATCAGTCCCTGTATTGTTTTGTTGATAAAGGCTCTGATAGCTATATATCCCTTGTGGCCTACTCTTCCTTGTCTGCAGTAACCTACAGCCTCAGTTATGAGATTTAAGTGCTCACTGAGGACCGGGTCACACTTTCTGACATTTTGATTCCACTATAATATCCCCGAATAACAGATGAGAGGGCGTAATCTTGTGTGTGTTTCGGGCGTCAGTGGTATTCTCTCGTAATGATGCTCTCAGGTGTCAAACCCACAAGTCCTGGAACTGGCCAGCTTGATGAACAGCTGCACTAGCTATGAGCTAATTGAACAGTGCTTCCCTGACTGAGCCAAGGGCTAGTGCTCCTATCAGGGGAGCAATTTTAACCCACTTCCTCCCCTTACACTCATTCCACACCCTCCCTGTAACAAGGAACCTCAGCTGGAGAGCCGCTCTCGGTCAGGTGATGCAGGTCGTGGCCCCAATGTTATAGGCGTCTGTCAGACTGTTGCGGACTATACGTTCCTGCTGGGGATAGTCTCTCTCCGATGAGGCCTCTGACCTTATGATGGCAGGTTGTGATATAACCCTGATCTTATTTAAATACATGCACATGAAAAAGAATAGGCTCCTACCTGAACAGGTTAGCCAGAGAAACTATGATGCTGTCCCTTTTAGTGCCACTACTTTGAAGGACCAACATCAATAAACTGCTTGACAGGTGTATCATCATCCCACCCCCCTCAATTGATCAGATGGTTATACTGTAGGTGGGGCTACAAGGGGAGTAATGCATACACAAGACACATTTCTAAACCTTTGTCGTGACAACAACAGAAGAGTCAGTATGCTCTTCAGATGATGTGTAATTATGTCTTATAATGTCTAGTTTTAATTTATATTGAACTACTATGCTGTTAGTTGATAACAGCCAAGAATTCAAGATTAGAATTGAAGTTGACGATACTGAGAGTGAAACAGACAAAATATGACACGTTAGTGCTTACTTTACATGAACTGGGATGCATGGAGGGATGGATGAACTTATGTGTTGTTTAATGAATCCTAAGTCCTCTCTCCCTTTCTCAAAGCATCTCGGGCAAGTTGGTGTCAGTGCTCCCTCTTCAAAGGTAGCATTCATGCCATTAATGTTGAGAACAGAGAGTAAGTGCTGTAATAATTTTCAGGCTTCATCATACAGTAGGTGTGCTGTAGAGAAACAAAATGTCCATGTCTGTAAAGCGGCTCTTACACTTGTGGTTTCTGCCCTCAGCTCCTCCACTGGAAGCACCGGAATGTCTGTGGCCAAGACCACCGTGGACAAGTTGCTGAAGGGATATGACATCCGTTTAAGGCCGGATTTTGGAGGTACGTGTTGTGACTGCATCTGTTTTGGGGGCTCAGCTCCGTTGTCGAGGGTATTTACAAGTCAAGGTTTGTACACAATGATATTTATGAGTCATTCCTCTGGAATCTGTCGAAAAGTTTTCCTTTGGCAAAATATAGGAAATAGCTTTGAAGTGACTGCTACCATGTCATTACTATGCATCTATTCACATATCAAAGATGGCTGCTTCTCGAGAATTAGGACATACAAGCAGAAGAGCAGTCAAACACTATGTTTTTTAATATCGAATAGTGATTGTATTAATTTTAATACTTTTGTGATTAGAGATGTGTTATGGCCTTTTTGTAATACATAGCTGTGTTTCCGAGCATTTGATTTGCGGATAAGGGAAAACACTTTTGCCCCATTAACTTTATTGGAAATTGTGTATCTTTTACATCCACTCATTAGAATAATTGTAATCTGATAATTGCTGAAAGTAGAAGGCGACGGGGACAAGTCATTAGTGTATGTCATTTAGTTTGATTGGTTTACTGAAACTGTTCAACCACAATAGATGTTAAGCAGTATAAAAGTAGTTTCATTTTTGAATAGTTTACCAGTCTGTTGCTAAGGACTTAGCTAATTGCAGGGATACTTTGATGTAAAATGAAAGGTTTGGTAAAATTTTGGGAGGAAAAAAAAAACAGTTTTTCCAAATTAAGTAAGGCATCTGTACTTAGCATATATACGATCAGTTTAAAGAGGACGTTTCCTGTGTCATCGTTTTGACTTATAGCATCTGGAGCTTGGTCTGTGCAAGGCCGCTCATTGATGACGTCATAACACTGACTGACAGCCATAGTGATGGTTCTAATTCAATACAGTGTACAAGGTTGTGCCCAATAATTTCAGCACCAGCTTTATTTTTCCTGCTGTGCACATGTATTAAAAAACTTTGTATTCAGAAAAGCTTATGGCCGTTTATAACAGTTAGTGCCTGAAAAAAAGAACGAAGGAGGCTTTTCACTACCAGGGCATGTTAACAGACAGTGATTTAACAAGAGCAAATAACAAAAAAGAATGTCGCCGTTTAAATTTGCTCCAGCTCCAGTGCTGCATGGCCAAAAATCTAGAGTATCTGGAAATATACTGACACACTGAAAAACCCCAAGCTTGCAAAAGTCATGATCATCCCATGTTCGGCCACAGTTACTTAAAATTTTAACACTGCTCCTTTATTAGTTTGACAAGTATTTATGTTTTTATTGAATTAAGAGCAAAAATTAGCAAAGTAAGGAATGATAGATGTGACATTCAACTTACTGTAAAAATAAACTGTAATGAATGGTATATAAAGATTATGTGGCATGACTCACCTACAAAATATCTGAATATGCTATGTAGCCAGGTTATGTATTAAAAGGCTGGACTACATTAAACAAAATCATGAAATGATTACATGATACATGATGATGTTCATTGCCTCAAGAACTTCACGTATCCTTATTCAGAGGGGCACTTTGGCTCTTTTTTCTGCTAACTAACATAATATGTTTAGAATATTGAGTGTGCTTTAGTTTAGTTATAAATGTAGAAGTATATACATTTACACTGTGTAGACATAATTTATCTGATTATTGTGAAATTTAACAGATTCAATCTAAATGGTGCTTATTAAGTATAGATTATTCAACAGTATCTTTTTAAATAGGCTGCAGGCAGCAGCCTGTCAGTCCTGTGACTACACCACACTTGATGAGAATGAGAGCAAGCAGTGAAAAACATATAGCAGGTGCGCCTCCTCATATAAACGTTCCTCTGGTTGGGTGCTCTGCCAAAAACAGATGCTCTGATGAAGGCTTATGTGTCAAAACACGTTAGCCTGATGTTAGCCGTTGTAAAAATATGTTATAGTTGAGGTTACATCTTCGTTTTGTGGTTTGGAGTGCTGCCATTCCGGAGCTGTTTCAAGATTCAGTGGAAGAAAATGAGAGCAATCAGCAAAGAAATGGATCATTCACTTTGTTTCAGTCTGCTGAAACAAGCTTATAATGCTCAGCAGTTGTTTTGAACATTTAACATTTAAGAATTTTCTATTTGCAGACTATTTGAATCCGGGAGTTATCAGCTAGCAAGGCCCAGTCCTTTTTTTTAAAAATATTAAATATCACTCATGTGCAAACAAACAGTCATTCAAAGTCAGTGTTTCTGCAACATTTTCGCACATTACTTTGGCCGTTTAATGTAGCTATGTAGACACATTGCTGGTTTTTGCAAATGCCATTATTTAGTGTTTCTCTCTGGCGTTTCAAATTGTGCCTTAATAACAGCTTTAACTCATCTTTACTGTCTTCCTCACCAACAAATGTATAGCTCAACAGTTATACAAATGAAAGCAGATTAAAGAACTAAATGTGACCAAGAACTAAGGAGCACATTTTTGTTAATACATATTCGACTAAAAACAGCTAGCTGATACAGAAAATACTTCAATTTGCTATACATTCATGCATAACAATGCAATGCAAAACACACATCTTGTGCACAATTAATCATCAAACTATGCATTAACTACGCACATAAGATTTGGTACAAGATGAAATCCTGTATTTTTCTGTATAAAGACAAAGGAGCAAATTGGCTTTTAATACTTTTTATGTGCAACAGAGAAAGAAAAGGAACCCTATTCTTACTTTTTATATATACAAAATATCAACGGAGTTGGTTATCTGTATTCTTTTGCCATTGTGCAATGGTTTATGTAGCTATATCGTACAACAAATGGACTAAGCAAATCATGCAATAGTATTGCTTTGTATCACATACATTGCTGTAAATTCAAAGCAAAATGTCAGGAAACGAATGAGGAATTTTCTGATTTCTGTTTCTAGATGAAATTATTGTTAATATCTACATAGATGTTGGTTGCTTAAAGATTTGTTTGGTATAACCCACTATTGTCTAGCAGCCTGTGAATGCACTGGAGTGGGTAGAGAAAGTTTTAAAGAGTGAGTATCCCAGGCAGAGAGTAGCTGTGCTTTACCCTCAGGCCAGGGAGCTGTACTCCATCATGTCTTGATATTTCCAACATCAGTCAGCTACTTCTGTCATGACACAACTGCTGACGACCTTCAGCTTTCAAGATTTGACAAAGAGGGTTTTAATTTAGCACAATGCTGGACGCTGACTGTGGTTCCTCACAACCTGACCCACACCCACATTTGAAATAAAAAGTAAGTGAGCGGTGTACATCAGTGGGAAACCACTCTCTGGTTTGAATGGTCAGAAATGGGTTGCCAAGAGGGATGCCGTATGATTTTACTGATGTGTGATGGGCTTACCACCAGTATATGAAGATGAAAAGCCCACTCTATAGTCACTTTGTTCAGACCCTCCCCTCTTCTTCCCATTGATCTGTAAGCCAAACTGGAATTCAAGAAATAGAGCTCTGTACTGGTAGACAGACCCAAGTGGCAGCTATCAAATCATTTTGGATTTTGCAGGGGGGCTGAATTATATTTGTCTTGCAATTATAGTTATTATCGCTACTTTGTAAAGAAAAAATACAGAGAAACTTGTGGCTTTGTGATGTTTTTCCCAACTAATGCATCAGTTGCAAACGGTGTATCTATTTTTTTTCTTTCATTATCTTTTTATTTGGATTATAGCCCTTGGATGAAACTCCCTAACAAGTTGCTCATGGTCATAGAGCTGAATCATAGACCACAGCCCCCATATGACCTTAATTATGCATTACATAGATTTGGATTCAGCAAGGTAACCAGAGCATTGCAAACCTGGTTAACAGAGTATAATTTGGAGGATAGCACCAATGTTTTTTTTTTTAAACACATTTGCCCAGTTTGAATCATTATACTTCTATATTATATTAGGCTACTCTGTACTTACATTGTTTTGGAGTCATTTGAGATATGAGAGTGTAAACTTTAAACTGATACTACTACTTAATTTAATTCCTGAAATTCAAAATGTGCTGTGACAGGAGAAAGGCAGTATGTGTTTGGATTACACTCTGCCTTTGTCATCAACATGAGGTCTCTGTCTTCAAGTTTCACTTTGGGAATGTATGTTGGTCACTGTTAAGGGCTAATATCCATTTGTGGACAAAACTGACTCAAGTCGCTGTTCAAAATGTCTTGTTGACTGTGTCACATCCGAAAGCAAATGAAATAAGGACAAAACAAGTTTTAGTTGCAGTTTATGTTTAGTTTCACTCTCTCACTCACCATTGTGTCCTGTACAATCGCTCTTTAGTTCTATTTTTTAAAAGTAAATTACAAATCCTTGTTTTAACTAGGTAGCAAAAGGGGAAACACGTTTTAGAGAATTAGATCCTGTGTGAAACCAAAACATACATGATTGTCAGCTTGTTGAACATGTTGATGGTGTGTTATCAGATGATTTAAGGGGATGTGCAAGGAGGAATGGGCTACATGGCAATATGGCCATTCTGGGGAGTATCAGAAATTGATGGAAAACTAATGCTTGGATGGGGTATAAAGAAAGATTGGGACACTAGGACATAGGACATTGCAAATGGAATTACAGATTAAGCTAAAAAGAGCTCTATTCTAGTAGGTTTTCCTTGTGTGTATGATATTCTGTGTTACGGACTGATCTTCAAAACACCATGATCCGCAGCACTCCTTGCGTTGTGTTTGGCATGCTCTAAGGCAGGCTAGCCATGTTCAGGATCATTAAATTTAAGACTAATTTTGGACATTATTATCAGTCATCAGTGAGGAGATTTACAGGAAAATATGGACATGTAATCCACCACACATTAAACCCAAAAAATAAAGGCTGATGGTGATTTCACTGGATGTTGTAGCCAGTGGTCTGTATGCAAAAGTCAGGTCAGTGAAACGTAAGCTAAAGGTGTGGGTCAAGTATGCCTCTATATTTAAGGAGACAGTGACGTTTAGAAAGAGAAGCTATGCACACTCAATGGCATTACAAAGAGGCCGCCTGTCAGTGGCACAGCACCTTTGCTAACCTGGATAAGGTGTTGAAGAGGCTTTTAGATGTTGGAGTGTGCCTGAAAAGAAAGAAATGGATGTTTCAGGCACCTACTGTGACATACTTGGCAGTCACAGCTATCGCAGAGGGTCTGTACCCACTGAAAGATAAAATCATAGCCATCAAAAGAGGCCACCTGTCCTAAGACCCTTTTTGAGCTTAGGTCATTTTTTCTGCATGGTAAACTACTATGGCAAATTTTTAGATGCCTTCTCAAATTCTGGCCCTGCTGTACTCACTACGTCACAAAGATGCTAAGTTTGAACAGGGATGGTCTTCCAGTCAGCTCAGCTGCCTGTTAATTATGATGCTGAAAAGAAGATAGCCCAGTCCTGTGATGCTTCCTACCATGATGTCATTGCAGCACTTTCAAGTAGGATGGTTAATACAGAAAACATGAACTCTGAGAACAACTGAACATGGTTAGCCTGTCCTATTTGTCCTATGTTGGTACACACATTGTCTGGAAGATGGATGCATTCTGTCGGAGCCCAGAATGGTTGCACCTGGTCACTGATCATGAAGGATATACATGAGAATCATCTGGGTACCTCTCGGATGCCCAACATGGACAAAAAGGTAGAGAATAAATTGAAATCCTGCTGCCAGACTTTGGCAAATCAAAGACAATCTCCAGCACCCCCTCACATGCCTTGAAGGGGCTAAACTGCCTCCATCCTGAGTTGGATTTTGCATCTCCATTAATTAGGCAGATGTTCCTCATCTGTCCCTGGGATTGTGCAGTAGATGTTCACGCAAAGTGGCTTGATGGCCCCATCACAGCAAAGTGTTTTCAGTTCCTAGCGTGTTTGATATGACAGTGATAGATTACAGGATACCATTCACCATGACCTTTGTAGTGAGTTTATGGAACAGATTGGCATTCGTTATGTTGGCATAGCTCCTTCACCATGATGGTTTAGCAGAGTAAGAAGTTCAGAAAGGGAAAGAGGGCTTAGGAAGGTGATGGTCTTGCAAGGAAACCTGAGACTGGCAGACAATTCAGACTCAAAGGGTATAACCCTTTCGCAAAGATGAACAAGACCTTTTATACTATTAACCCCTGATCACCTGAGCCTTCAGCACCTGGTGGGGTTCCTGTTTCACTGGAGTTCCTGCAGTGGTCTCACTTGTAAACCTTCTGCTATTGATTTAAACATGTCTTATTGTTAAGGTATTTCAGGTGTTGATTGCTGGTCGGTCCAATGCATGATTTATTCTGAAAATGCTCTGCGACTGCTTTTCTTTGCTAGTTTACCCAGCTGAGAGGAATGAACTATAGATGCCTTTTTGTTTGTAATGAATATATCACCCAGAAATCCAGAAATCCAGATGCATGCTCTTTTACGTACATCTGGATTTCCAAAATACTCTATAGCACAGAGGCATAAGTTACATCAGGCTTTGACTAGGCAGGTGCTATTTGTTAGGAGGATAAAATTGTTCTCATTGTGGGAATTGGTGATAATAATAAAAAGATAAAATAACAGCAGCCTAATTTTTGATTTTTGATTTTTGATTTTTTTCCCCCTTTTTTTTTCAAGCAATTTTCTTCATTCAGGCTTTTCTGATTTGCATGTACAAGTACATTAACCTAATGTTCGGCAATATGTACAGTATGCTACCCAACAAGTACCAAACCAGAATGACCATATACGTTGTTTGTACCATTCCTCTGATACCACCCATAGGAGCGTCTTTTGAAATAGCATCACTATGGCAGCAGGCACACCAGACCTTCGTTGTAATAATAAATACACAGTTAAACTTATGGAACAGTCACAGTTTGGTTAGGTTTAGGCAAAAAAACCCACTTGGTTAGGTTTAGGAAAAGTGGTTTGGGTTAAAGTAAGTACTTCTTTGACGTTAGACGGCCTTCGTCATCATAGTTACAATAAGAAACATGCAGTTAAGGTTGTGGGAGAGCCATGGTTAAAAGAAACAATGACAACTATTGGTTTCATAGAGGAAATGAACCAAAGTAGCTGGTGTCAAAGTCCTGTGTTTTTGTCCAATAATAAAATGTAACTATGGGTTGTAATTAGCTGCTGGCACAGACAGCCTGGGGGCTTTTTTACAGGACTGACACATGTTCACCACAATGTATATATGCAAATATGTGATTAATCACATAAAATCACAAATTAATTGCAATTTCGATAATCATTGTGTAGCTACTCAGAAAGTCACTACAACCATGTTCTTGTCCCAAGCGAACCCATTTTATTTTCTGCTGTAAATACTGTTTGTTCATATTTTCTGCATTCCTCCTTCCATCTCATTTTTTTGTTCCTTCTCTCATTCACACTGCCTTGCATGCATGCAC
Source organism: Xiphias gladius (assembly GCF_016859285.1). Lineage (NCBI taxonomy): Eukaryota > Metazoa > Chordata > Actinopteri > Istiophoriformes > Xiphiidae > Xiphias > Xiphias gladius. Next base: position 20,541,124 of record NC_053416.1, on the reverse strand, counting down.
ACACACAAAGGCATTCAAGAGTGCTTGAGACCTTGTATGTCTATGTATCAAATGATTATCCCTCTGTCAAGTTGTGTGCCACTACAATACAATTACAACTACAAAAATTGCCTATTCTGGATAACACAGCCCACCTTGGTATCTCCAAATTGTTAGAAATACATGGCATGGTCGCTCAGACACATGGCCATATCTACAATTTTCTTTGCTCTGCTAGTTTACCCAGCGGAGACGAATACAGAATACAGATGCCATTTTGATTGTAATGAATATATCACTGAAATGCAACAGTTTTGCTCTCTTAGGCACATCTGGATGTCCAAGAAATTCTATAGCAAAGAGGCATAAGTTACAGTATATAAGGCTTTGAATAGGCAGGTGCCATTTCTTTGTCAGACACATGGCCCCAGTACACACATGATCTTATGCTGTATGATGAAGTGGTCATAAAAGCAATGACCCATAAAATGTTTCTGAATAAATTTATTAGGTAGAGTAATCAAATACATGACCTAACTAAATCAGTTTCATAAGAGGCCCATTTATTTATTAATGATTTCTCTCAATACATTTGAAAATATCCAATTTACAAGTATCAGACTGTAGTAGATGATTATTTGAATAATTTTTATAAATAACAACAACATCAGAATGAATGTTTTATGGCTCTTTATTTTAGACTGTGGTACAGTCAGGCATGCTGCTTTGGCATGTGCAGTATATTGAGTTTTATAATCGGTTTTATAGCATGTGTTGTGTTAGATGTAATGTGACATTTCAAGTTCTTCTTCAGACATATTTTGCATTTATTCTATCTATACAACCAGAGTATTCTCTGCTTATTATCTCTGTGTGCATGAAAAGACTTCTTGTTTCCGGAATTAAAAAATACTGCCCATGGCCATGATGCCAATCAATCACTGGATATAGTTTATATATTTGATCTAGTACGAGATATTATTTGCCTGCGTCCTCCTTCTACCAGGGGTCATGGACTGTGTTGAGTAGGGTTTGTATTGTTGGTAAGGAAAAAGGACAGGATGGTCTGATACTGCCTCTGTCACCGTTATTGATTTGTACATGGGAACTGGAAACATGTTAAATAATGAGCCACTAGTTTGCAGAGTTGCTCAGGATTCTAGTGAAAGAAATCACCTGTATTGATCTCAATATAAACAAGAAAACTCAGAAAACAAATGTGACGTCCAGCCAGTTGGAAGAGCTAAGAGGACCCAGCTCAGCTATCACCTCATTCACACATTCGTCCTTCTAAAGGACATATTTCAAATCAACCTGTTCTCATCACGGGAAAGGCCTTTATGATCTCAGGTTCCACCATTAACAAAGCATAAAGTGAAGGATGGCATATCAAAAATGCTGTGAACATGCCAGTCTTCCTTCTGAGTCCTAAGTGGAGGGCATTTCTAGACTACAAATTTGTTACAATCATATACATGTACACTCTGCACTGCAGAATTTTATGGATACATACACTGTATACTTAAATGTGCTGTGCTAAGATATTTTAAAATAATATTTTTGGCCAGTAGACTGTACAGGTCTGGTACATAGCATAGCAAAATTTGTTCAAACACAAGTAAGCCAATTTTGTATGATAAACATTTTTAATAAAATGTCCAAGGTTACTGAACAAAAGAAAATAAAAAAACAAAACTTGCATATTAGTGAAATAATACAAACAAAAATTGTACCCCAGAAACTTCACTAATATTTGGCTGAAGAACCTTTGGCAACAATGACAGCCTCTAAACATTTCTCTTAGCCATCATGAAGCTTCTTGCACCTGTCTGCTGGTAGTTTCTGTCACTCTTCCATTGGTATTTGTGTAAGCTCTTTTAAGGTTCCTTTTTGCAATGGCAGATTTCAGTTCTCTCCAAAGGGTGTCAACGGGATTTAGGTCAAGACTCATTGCTGGCCAGTTTAAAACAGTCCATCTTTTCCTTTTCAACCATTCTTTTGTACTACTGGATGTGTGCTTTGGGTCGTCGTCCTGCTGAACGAGACCTTTGTTACTAACCTAGTTTTCTGACACTGGGTAACACTTTTTCGCTCTAAAATGCCTTGTTAATTTTCTGATTTCGTCATTAATTTGATACATTCAGTGCCTCCATTCTTGGGCTTCACTTCGTTGCCTATAAACAAACTGACGCACTGGGTTCCCAAAGAGCTCTACTTTGGTTTCATCTGTCCATAGAACATTATCCCAGAAAGACTGTGGCTTATCTATGAAAGGTTTTGCAAACATTAGTATTACTTTTTTGTGCCTTTCTTTCAATAGAGTTTACTTCCTTGGCTTTCGCCCACGGAGCCCTACTTGGTTTAGTGTGCAGTGTATGGTACGGGCTGGAATCATCACTCCAGATGGCTCCAGGTCAGCCCCAAGCTCTTTAGATGTCTTAGGTGGTGTTTTTTCCACAATCTGCACCAACCTTCACAGTCTTCTCTCATTGACTTTCTTCTAAGCTCCACATCCTGTAAGCGTCTTAACAGTTTTATGACTGTGAAACTTCTTAACATTAGGAACTATTGAAACAGGGATTTCAAGATCTTTGGAGATTGTAGCCTTGTAGCCTTTGGAATTGTTGTTTTTTTATAATAGCATTTCTAATGCTCTCAGACACCTCTCTTGTCTTTACTATTGTAAAAAGGAACTGGAAATGCAGTAAAATTATCATGCATTGGTTAATTCAGGTCATGTGTGCACTGAAAATTAAGCACAGGTGAGTCTTATTTGTTTTTTTTTTTGGGGTTTTTTTTTAGGAAATAATTTAAATTTATCAAAGGGGTGCTAATAATTGTGTCAAGTGTACATTTTATGTCTGTAATAGTTGTTCAGCAACTTTGGACATTTTATTAAATATTCTAAATATACAAAATTGGTTAATTTGCATTTATTCTGTACTTAAAATTTCAGGGTGCCAATAATTTCAACCAAGACTGTAGTATCTATAGTTACAGTCAAGTTGTGATAGGCTGGATGATGTTTTTGCCATATACAGTATTTTTTTGTCTACTTGTCCAAATAGAGTGTTTCTCAAACTGGAACTACTATTTTTTATCTTGCAAGACTAATTGAAAGCTGCAGTGTTGCATAAACATATAATGAAAGATTTAAACCAGAAGTAAATCACTATTTATGAATATGCTGCATAGCAGTAATGATAGTGTTATATGCAGCATGTTTATTATAGCACTAATATACACTGCTCAGGAAGTTGTAACTGTAGTGTATGTACTTTAGTTTATAGGTCTGTTTCATACTATTCAGCTTTTCTGCAGTGTTTGTTGATTATCTCAGCATTTACATTGTCTTTCTCTCCTTCCTATACTGAACATGAAAAATAATTTTGATTATCAGCAGAAATACAGTTCTGTGATGCTTTCCTCAGCTACTCTCCTTCCTCTTTTTGTCCTTGTCGGACGTAACAAACAGTGATACTGGCTTAGTATGTCTTAAATGGTATTCCGTCAATTGTGCGGCAGAGAGAAAATGAATTTCGCCGAGCATACTGTAGATGTGCACAAACAGGATGACAAAGAAACTGGAGAGCCTGTAAATTTCTAACAGAAGGTGCTGTAATGGGAAAATGTATGAAGTGTTGTCTTTTGGTATAGCTAGCCCTTCATATTTTAGAAATCCATGTGATTGCTCAGAATTGCAATTGATAATCTGTTCTGTGATTATTAGGATAACTTCAAATAAAGGGCTTCGGAGGTGCATATGGACATTGAAGATGCTTCTGTACTATATGTATTAATAAATGTTCATTTGTGTACCTTATTTGAGAGAAAGGACAGAAAAGAACAGGTCCTGTCCTAGTACTGTAATGCCACAACAATGTGACATATCAGTTGTAAATCCACTGAGAATAAAACAAAAAAGAGGAAAAAGGTGGCTGTGAGATGCCCTGATGGGTTCTCTTGGGTCATTGGAGCATTTTCTGTTTTATAGCGGTTATCACCTCGATGAAATAAAATTATTTTGATCAAAAAGCCTAATGTGAACATCCAATATTCCTCTGAATTCCTGTTCATTGTTTCATCAGTTTAATATTGCCTTGTTGTAGATCAAGACATCAGACATCGACATGGTTTGGTTAGGTTTATCATGACTTCATCATCAACGGTCATGGTTAAAAAAAACAATGCTGACCGTCAGTTTTACAAAGGAAACGGACAGAGGTTTCCTGTGTTTTGTGGACACATCCATCCACCCCAACCTCCTCCTCCTGTTGCTGGCTTTGTCGCACAGTATACTACGACACTGGACTTCCTCCTTCTGTCATAATTACTACAGCTGCTAGCTAACAACAAAATGTAACTGTGGGTCTTAATAAGCTGCTCGCACAGATGACCTATGGGCTTGTTTTTTTACAGGAGGACAGTCTCCTTTAGAAATGTTGATGTTGGTTTTGATCTCATGATACTGTCAAGATACTGTGTTTGGATGTTTTACCCCCAAAACAATGACAAATTAAATGTTTTGTATTCCCAAAATACATTTGAGTTTGATACAAGTGATTGAATACAAAAAAAAATGTAATTCACATTCATAAAAGTCTGATATAGGGGTCTCTAGTTTTGTGTGTTCAAATGTGCAAAACAGGTTGCTTCTGAGAGGGAGAAGTAAACATCATTAGTTATGACAAGGCAAGTTTATTAGTATTGCATCTTTCAACAAGAAAGGAATACAGAGTACTTTACATAAGCCAAAGAATAATGTCATTGTTATTTCGTTTGGATCTTGTATGTTAAAGGCCCAGTTTGGTTTGGTTTGGTTCTGCACACATTGTGCATATACAGTACACTAAATATTAAATGATCTATTCATATGCATTGGCAACCTCAGCTCATGTGCAGATAATGTACAATATGTTGAAAGTCACATTGCCTCCAGTGCTGCTCATAATGCCATATTTGTGTTTCTGCACAACAAGACTATCGCAATGGAATCTGACATGTGCCTTAAATGGTTCCAACTGAAGTATCATTAATGTACGTTTAACAATGTCGACCATTAAAAAGCATCAATTGGTGCCAGGACCACAGGAATGTGAGAGCCAGAGTCTATCTGTAAGGCAGTTTGTGGCCATAACTGTAAGCACCTGATCTATTGCTACTGGCTTCATTCATTTTACCAGTCGGATGCAGCTCGGTGCCAGTTCAGCCTGCAGTCATGTCACCAAAGTATGGTCACCTGTCCCTGTCTGCCATACGCAGCCTGGGTTTTACTGATCTCATTTTCCATTGACCCGAATGAGTCCCAGCTGCAGCTTGATCTTGTTTGTAATGGAAAAGCAGTAAATGTAGCCATGAAACTGTAGATCAGTTGAAGTGAAACTGGTGAGTAGAATAGACACTTAATTGACCGAATATGAAAGGGAGAGCCTGGACATGTGAGTAAAAGCAGGAGCTGCAGCACTTTATATTCATGTATTATACTGTATGTTATAGAAGTGTAATTGATCGTAGGATATCCTTTGTGTCCTGTGAGATAACAGACTAAATGTTGTTCACATATGTGTGCAGCTATTTACAGAAACCACTTCCCACACAATCATTTTACCCTCTGTGAACATGACCACTGATTGATGTGTGTAAGACATCAGTTGCAACCTGCATTTGGCAGCCGCAGCTATTAAATGATATATGGAAGCACTTCTATCAAGACCAGTGGACTCTTTTGCAGTACTGAGGACAATCTCTTAGTCTGTGCGCTGCCACGTGTCAAATGCTGGGCTGTTTTGCATATGGGCTGATAGCACAGGCCATCGTAATTCAGTCTCAAAGTAATGCCTATTCAGCGCAAAACAGGAGTGTGTTGTCAGAATCCCAGGATGGATGTTGGGGCATGTACAAGTGATATCTATCCTGATGAGGAGAGAATGCCCAGTGATTTATTACATAGGAAACAAAGAAAAAATGCTCAAGCTTGGCGCTTTCCCCTTTTCCCTTCACTTAGATTTTCTATTCGAATTAAATGAGGTGTGTATGTAGACAGGCAAATGGGCGCAAGGGTGGTGAGAGATAGCATGCAGGAGAAAGGACATACTTCATCTTCCCATTCAAAGTGTTGTTTTCAGCAACTTTGAAATGAAGGAGAAAAATGCTGATAGAATTGCACCAGAATGCATTACGGTGGACTACAGAGTACGAAAACCCTAGGTCAGACATTGGTGAGGCATCCTGCATGCGGGGCATTTTTTCCCCCCGCTTTTCGTCTCTCCTCTTAAGGTCCCCAGTGATTCACTTTTTGAACCTGCAGTGATTGATGGGAGGTGTGCCCTTGACAGGTCCAGGATAGGCTGGCCAAGGGCAAAATACAGCAGCTATCTAATTGTTTCACAGGGAAGATAAACAGGGAAAGAAATGTCATTTACAGCATCTGGAGACAGATGCTCTCAGCCTCACTACTAGGAAGTGTGCTTAAAAAGCCCATCTCATTATTGAACTCCAACAGTCAGCTGCATAAAACAGGTGTCCACATAAAAATGATGTGAGCATCATGCAGGGCTGGAGGAAAAAACAAGATGGTAGAGTGTAGAGATCGTAGTCAACAATATTAGACAAACATTATAATGATAAACTGGGCTTTATTATATGCTTATGCTGTACTAGAGTTTTAATATTAATTGGCCTTTGTTGTTGCATCTTTTCCTACATTTTGCCATGTCTACTACTCTACTAGTATCTAGAAGTTGTACCACTCTCTAATGAGTGTGTTGTGTTGTCTCAGCATAATACAGAAACATTTTGCAAAACAGGAAAAGATGAACTGTTTGTAGTTCATCTGTAATTTTAATCCATATGCAGTGTCATGTCTTCAATATACAGTAATATTTGGGGTGCTGATTACTTTTATAATTTACGTATTCATTTAAAGATATACTCATTTCTGATGAGGTATCCATGAAAGTCGTATAACAGGGACACCTCAGACAAATGGTACGTTCCAGTCTACAGTTTACTTAAATCAGTGCACAGTGTATTCTCCACTACAGGTAACCATGACAACAGTACTTCTTCATCTGTGTAGGCCATCATAATAATCATGATACTGCACTCTGAGGTGTTCTGGTGTAGAAAATAACCTCAAGACCATTTCATGTTTCATCAACTACTTGGAACTGTTCTGCATCAACAATTATTTGCAACAACATTCAGTGTCAGCGCAGGAAATCGAGTGATGTTTGTGTAGATCCTCATCTGTTATCTGCGTAATGAACATTTATGGTATAAGATCTATTCCCAGTAACTACTGTACACTGCAGTAACAACTGGGCTAGAATAATGGATGTTAACTTGCAAAAGGCCCAGAGCTCAAAATACAGAGCTCTGTCATCACAAGAAGTGAAGAACTTATGTAGCTGGCTGTTTATTGGCACTTTTTTTTGAAGTGCATGCTTTCAAAACATAATCCATTATTCTAGATTTTTTGCAAGGTGGGTACATTGTGGCTCTGACGTTGCAGGTACACTTTGGCTGCTCTTATTGAGTCATCAGTTTCAATCAAAGACTGCCATACAAACATTTAGAAATTAGTTGAACATGTGTCATTGTGTCAACTTGTTTTTCTGCTGATGTGGTTCATAATCAGATGGTCTCCAAACAGTCGGACAATTTTTCCTTTTTGTCCATTGTGTCAGAAATACTGTATATTTATTCATAAACTGGAACATTTACTGGACTACATTCATTTACAACCTGCTGTGTACGCATTTGGTATCTAATTTATAGTTTTTGGTCTTTATTAAAAGCAGAGGAATGCATAGAACAGATCCATCCAAATTGTCTATGAGGTCTCATACCTCATACCTCTGATACCTACAGTTCAAATTAGACATATGTATCAACTGACTGAAGTTTTCCTCTAGTAGCACGACAAACCTCTCTTTCTCCCTTTCGCCTTCCTTCTTCCTTTGTGTCTCTGAACAGACACTAGCACACACTGTCACTTTTCTTTTTGATTTCATTTTTTTCATTTGGTCCGTGTGAGTTTATTTTGTTTTCCTAACTTTACATTTATGTGTTTTGTTTTTTATATACTATTTTTTCCTTGTTTTTGAGTCTGTCATTTAGTCTGTTATCTCATTGTCTTTTCTTTGTTTTCTTTGAGGTGAGATGTTCTTCTATGTTTCTTTTTTAGACTCACCTCCACAATGTGACTTTTTCTGTTTCTTTGGTGTATCATCATTTCATGTGCTCATAAATGAACTCTAAACTCTAGATGGCAGTGCAGGAGAAGCAAAGAGTACTAAGTATTGAGAATTATATGGGTTAAAAAATAAGTGTAATAAGTGAAGCACACTCTTCTTGGTTTCGCACACAACTTTCTAATAACTCTTATATACCTCAATTATATCCTGAACTGGAACTCATATACAAAATCACATTAGTAATGTTCATTTTCTCATTTTTTTGTCATTTGTATTTTTTATTTTGCCCAATTCTTTATGGTAGGACTATGTAGATATGATGAAATTTACAGGCCATAAGGTTTGTTTTATGTAAAGGCAACACACAAAATGGAGTTTTATAATGTCTCTTGTCACGGTGTGTTACAAATTCTGATTTTCAGGGAGCATTTTGTGCCTTTATTTGATAGCCCACATTAGCGATACGACAGGAAATGAGGGGAAAGAAATCTTTGGCCAGACGTTAACCCCCAAGCTTCCATGGCGTCCCACTATTTCACATTTCAGTGTCCATGGTTGTCTCTTTTTTTTTTGGTCATAAGAGCTTGAACGAGAGTTAAAAGAATCAGAGGTCATTTAAAAATGTATTTGTCAAAATGGCAGCCAACAAGATGATCCCCTATTTACTTGCATGCACACCAGAGTTAGTGTAATGGTCACAAATAAATATATGAATAAAGAACTAATTCATGAACGCTACTCTCCTGAGACATATTGTCCATGATCTACACATAATTACCATGGGTTAATAGAATTATGCAGGCAGCTTCAGCAGGACTTACCAATACATGGCATGCCACTGAGGTAACTGGGATTTACTGCACATGTAAGGTTACTCAGGAGATTAGTTTGGAGACATGGCATCAGTTGAAAGAAACGAAGACAGCTGTCCTTTCAGGGAAAAATATATTTATAACAGCGTGTTAAATAGCATCCTAAACTTCTTTAGCTTTTCTACCTGTCTAGTGTTTCAAAAATGTTATAATAATAGCAATAGAAATAAATAGAAATAAATAGCATAAATAAGAAATAATAGCATTGATTAAAACTGTCAATCTGTGACTTGCTGAATAAATTAGGCCTATAAGTGAATAAATTATAAGTTGGAGCATAAAGTACTATTAAATGAATTATACACTTCTTTTGCCAATAGTTTCCTAATGGCTGCAGGATAAAATCCTGCAGTGGGAACACTTTGTCCTCAAGTGCCAATACTGTACATGGGTATGCTGCCTTTTTATTTTAATATGAATAAAGAGATTACCCTTTAAGAGTCTTTAGTTTTTTTTCTTTTTAAATTTTAGTTTAAAACAGAACACGACTCAAACCCCATCTTGTGTGCACACTGCCCTGTGTGTCTACACTACATGCCCATCGAATTCAGCTCTGCACATCCGTTGACATTATGAAGCATCATTTTGAGATATTTTAATGTTGTGTCCAATGACTGTGTCTCTGTCCAAATCCATTTTGCTGTCCCCAGTAAAGAACTTGTGGATTAAAGCTTACTGTTTGACCTAAAAGAGATTGGGCACACATTTTTGATTCACTTCCATGTGTAGGTTTTTTTCATAGAATGGACTGATTATTTAGCATCTCAAACATTACAATTTTATTAACTTCATACATTTTAACTGTAATTTGTTTTATGGGTACCCAGTTAAACTAAAATCCTCTAAAATAGATTAAGTTAAACTAAACCTTCTAATTCACTCTTCATCCTTTTGGAGCACTTTAATAATGTTCCTCTTGGGATAGTGATTCATGAGTTGGAATGTCCGCTGGTAATATGTGCAGTGTTGCATAATTCACTGACAAAATCTGTGTATATAAGTAGGAAGCATTGCTCATGTGCAGCTTTTAGTGTGGAATCTAAGTAGGTTTCATATATCAGGTCCAAGGTTTGTGACAGGATAGGACGATAAGATGAGGCCACCTTTACTTTATCCTCTGTTTCTCTGACTTCCTGTGATGTACTGCCTCTGCTGTCCTGTTGTACCTCATCATTTTCTTTTGCCTTCTCTTCTTCCTCCTCGTGCCGGAGCTGCTTTAATGATTTCCCTTTATTCACCAGCGATCACTAATCTTAACATGCTGTTTCTTTATCCATAGTTGCCTTAACACCGTACTGTATATTCATAATTGCTCAGCATAGTTAGTGCCAGCAATTTTACAGGTAGATTATTATTCTCTGACAATTGCGAATGTTGGCGTGATGCCATGTGACCTTTATTTTATCAGGAAAATCCCACTGTGACTGAGATTTCATTTTTAAGGGGGGCAAGAATTCATGTATAAAAAAATATAGATAATAAGATAAGATAATAAATACCATAATATACATTAGAAAATAGTAAGTGAGTAGCAAAGTCAAAAATCATAAAGACAATACGGTATAATTGACTGTTGCATGAATGTGACAAACATACAGTTCAAATGACAGATCAAATAACATTATTCATAAAAATTGAGTAAATTTGTAAGCTTGTAAAATACATTTCTTTTAATAATGTTTTTGTCGCCATAATGAATAGAATAGGGTTAAATGTTACACACAGGACCGTACAGTATTAGCAATGAGGGTTCAAGATGGGACTTAGAGAAGTCAAAGAATTGGTGACCATAATCATATCTTATTGGCTAAAAGACAAATAAGAACGAGACAAGAGACAAACCTGAAAGCAGAAAGTTTTTGTAGTTTTGTTTTGTGAAAACAACACCATAGCAATTTCATTATGGAAAGCTGAAAAAGATAATAAATGGATATGGAAATTGTCCAGGTTAAATGACTGAAGTTAGAAATATATGGCTCAATTAATTAGGCCTCAAGAAAAAAAACATTAAGCAGGACTGCAAAATGAATTGCAGTGTCAAGCCGGTAGGTTTTACACTGGGGACATTAATATATTTATGCTGAAATATCTAGCATACCATTGCCAGCATTAACCTTTTTACAGCAGACTTTAATTATTAAACAATAAGAGCTTTGCCCCGTTTATTCATTGAATGAGTAAAAGCAAACATGAGAATGTATTTCCTCCTTTTAAATTAGGCTTTAACCAGTGTCTAACAATTTATAAGCAACACGTTCCCCCTTACATTTCCCCATCTGTCTCAGCCTGGTCATCTCCATCTTCGTACATCCCCTCATCGGCCTCATCCGTCATGCAAATGCATTAATGCAGTATAATGCTGTGCTGCATGCAGCACACAATACAAGCATAATTTGACAGGTTTAAGTTAAGATGCACTTTCTTGAGGCTTGAAATATAAGAGTCTAAATTGTGACAGCTATCTTTGGCAATTATACAGTCGCCTGATAAATTATGTTCACTGTATCTTCTCTCAAATTACATTTTAATCAAGTTCAAAGCAAAAAAGGTCTTAAACTGGTTTGTACATGGAGTCTTCCATTTCGAAAAATGGAAGAGTCCACCGATGTGAGCATGATTGAAAATAATGTTTTAGAACTGGAGCAAAATATATATCTTCTTTCTATATTTATATTTGTGTTTGAAATACTTCAGTACTTTACTTTGAAAGAGAGGACATTATCTAAGTGACAAACAATGGTTGCTAAATGTCCATTTATGAGGAATACATCAACTGTGTTGCGTATTGTAAACCAATGACAGTCGTGTGGTTATATTATACTATTCTAATGTTTTACCTGCTTTACTGCCAAAAAGAAAGTGAGCATTTTATTTTGAAAGTAGTTTCTGACGGTTACAGGGGGCCACGTTGGAGGAGAGACAGTAACACAGACATTTTGTTCTAGGCCTGAATATAGTGCATTTGCCTGAAGAAATGTTTTTTGTTGGTAAGGCAGCTTTTTAAATGTCTTTGAATATGTATTAGGGTGGCATGGTGGCTCTGTGGGTAGCACTGTCGCCCCACAGCAAGAAGGTCCTGGGTTCCAATCCGCCGATCTGTTCAAATGTGGAATCTTGCTGTTTGCTTCATGCCTGTATGGGCTGATATCAGAATGTTTTCGGTGATTTCTGAATTTTGCTTTGAACATAGGTATTCTCATTTTGTGGGCCTGTGGGGACATTTAAGGTCTTCAGGATGAATGAATTTGGCCAACACAGTCAACTACAGTAGTTCCCTGTAGCGACCTAAATAGTTTTTAATTCATAAAAACAATCTACATTCACAACCTTGTGGTGTACTAAAACTGTAGACCTACCTCCCTCTCGATGTTCTCCAAATGTATGCATTCCCCTGATTTAATATCACCACCTAGTTAACAAGCCTCACATTAGACGCTTTTTAGTCAGATATTATTGATATGTGCTTGCGATAATCACCTGATCTGATACATTCCAGTTTTATTTACACATGTGAGCAACCTTTAGATGGCCTATACTCAAGGAAGTGCTTTTTTATGTACTGTATGTGTCAGTCATGTGTTAGGGTATGCTGTTTAGATATTTAGAAAGTAGTAGCGCAGTAGTGAATGGCAATGGAAAAATGGTGTTATAATAGAAATGACCTATATGGTGTATAAGGCCATTGTATTTAAGGACTTAATTAGTACAAAATCAGTGAAGTGTAATTGACAAGTCATTTTTATTTTTATAATTATTTTATTAGATTAAACATCATGTCATGTATTGTGATCGCTGACATTATTAAGAAGAACCCAAGATTTGGTATCATCTAGTAATTTAGTAATCTAAATGGTGTGTTTAATTCGAAATCATAGAATTCGTGAGGTAGAAAGCCTCTAATCTTTAGGGTAAATTCGTCAAAGCCAAAGGTAGATACGTTCTTCTGAGTGATCATGTTCACAAAACTCTCTTAACAATGGTAGAGGGTGGACATGATAACCTGAAAATCGGTACAATAATGGAGTTGAAGTCATTAGACCTGCCACAAACACTGTGTTCATTAATTGAATTTTAAGGTGTCATTCTTACTACTTGGGTATTTGTTCACAATCGATGCCAATCAAAGACATGTTTTGGGTTCGTAGGTTTAGGTTTTGTAAGCATTTTCTGCTATTGTTTTCGTTGCTCTTTGCCAAGATGGAAATCTTGGCAACCATGAGACCTTTGTATTAAATGCAGGGAAAGAATTCAGTGCGACATAACATATTGTTCTGTTTGTTAATTTCTCGAGAAAGGGGCTTCATAAGAGCAGTAGCCATTGAAAACAAAAGCAAACACAGTCTCGACTGGATAAATCATCATGCTTCTCTTGCAACACTGTAGGGAAAATGCTGCACAGTTGCTATGGAACCCTCTGTTGCTAGGCAATGGGTTGATTATCAGAGTTTTTATATAAGAAGCAGAGTGGTGTTTTTCTTTGCTGTCCAGCAAATTTGTTTTCAGAAGGCTTTACAACAGACAGGATCTGTGGAATAGTATGATGCTACCCTCGATTTTAATGAAATTTATCCAGTTCAATATGTTTATACTCTGGACTGAAATTTGTGACATAATAAATATTCAAACTCTCCATATTAACATGAAATGTAAACATCATGAAAGATTTCACATGTGCGAGGGAAGAGCAATACTTCTCTTTCCTAAGTATACCATACGAAACAATATTTGTCTAGCTTCCTTAAGGAGCCTCTTTAATCAGATTCCATGTGCCGATGATGTGTGGGGTGCCATGAGATGTCTACTCATCTGCGGAAAACTTATTTTTCTTGGCACACGTACAAAATCAACCCAGATATTCCAAAAGAGTTAACTCGGCTCCTAGTCTCAGCACCTGTTTGCTGGTAATTTATGCTGCTTCATTTATGAAAATATCCAATTTATAAGCAGTGGAGATAGTGAGGGGATATCATTATGTTGCCCTCTCGTGGTTGCATTCAGATATCAGACTGATCACACATTTTATTATTAGAGAAAGTAATCCATCTTTTTTTTCAATTGTTAATCTTGATTTTTTTTTAGAACTGCTTTTGGAGTGCACATTTCTTTTGTTTTCAGACACGTCATGAGGCTAAAGGGTGTGCTGAAAAGGTCTGCCTCCCTCTGCATCCTTCTGGCTCAGTCTCGGCCTTGGTCACATTCACACATGCTTCCTGTCCGTGTAGTATATTTAACATCAGTAGTCTGATGACAGATTTACACAAACCTGTGTTCCTTTGTTCCTCTTTTTATGCACAGTCCCTAGTACACAAATACCCTGCTCCCATTACATCTGATAAAGCCTGCCATTATCTAAATGGCAGACATATCTTATACCACGTTTACGAAGCTAGTATTAACACTGTTAACCCTAACAAATGCCAGAGTACGCACTGATGTATCCTGTCCTGTCCCTTGGGGAGAATGTCATGCCAAACTCCATTCAAAAAATCTTAGTTTAGTGTTTTGTTATCACTAAATAATTATACAGGTTATGTTGGCAGTCAGCTGGTTACTCTCTGACAGGCTAACAGACTAAGGGGATCAACATTAACTACGTAGTATGACAACCCAATACATCATTCGTTACAATCTGGGTACAGCTGACATTGTCTGTATGGGGGCATACAGTAGAGTGGCTTTTTAAATCTGTCTAATTTTGTTTACAGCTAAACTTTGAATGGTTTCTTTTTGTCAGATTTCTACAACACCGACAGATACCACGGGATACTACTGGGAGTTCTGGTGCTCCCACAGTGACACTTCTGTGCTGCCCTCAGTTGAAGTTGGGATACATCTTTTAAACTTATGACCTTTCCCGGCACTGAACTTACATTGTTTAGCTATAAAAAGCCATTATCAAAGAAAACATTAAATAGAGCAACCTTGCTGCCCACGTCAGTTTAGCTTGTTTGTCCTGAGGCTAGATAAGACTGTCAGACTGGAAGTTACAGGGCTATAGTTATTTACACTAACCACATTCTCCCTTAACCTAATTTTTTAATATAAACTTTTGACAAAGACTTTTGGGGGGCGCTTTAAAGATTCTCTTCATCTTTAGACACAGCAAAAACTGAAAAAGAGAGAGAGAGTGGAAAACATGGAACAAATGTTAGCCTCTAACCTCCAGAACGCCTCAAACTAATAATTTCTTAACCTGCTTTACAGTCAATATATTTAAAAAATCATGGTTTCTAAGATTTTAGGATTTACTTTAACCCATTAAGGAACTCACAAAAGCAATCGTCTTTAAAAAACATCAGATAAAAAAGAAATGTTTCCGTTTACAGTGTGTAGAGGTTGTTTAACTGGTCATTTAGTTCTGTCATTTAGTTTATTAGTTAGGATATCAAATGTGGTAATCATATCCACTTGTTCCCATTTGGGGTCTTAGTCAGTCTTCTGTACAGGTAGAGTTACAAACCGCAATACTGCTGTAGTACTGTATAATGACTAGCACCTATGTGAAGCTAAGATAAGCTAAACACCTGCGGGCTGGCTTAATTTAGAAAAACATGAGCTCTGCTTAGTCAGCAAGTGTAGGAATCAAATCCCACAGCCATTTTATTGACTTACAATAGTACTACCACTCTGTCAAGCTGGAAGATAACAATGGCAATTCCTCATCCATTTTACACCCAATGATCAAATATCCTGTTTGCAGAGAAACAACAGTGTGAACATGGTGGTGAGTTTCTTCATGTTGACTGCCCAACCATCAGCTGAGTTTTCCTGGTTGCAAAGCCCTGTAGGAATTGAATGTGCTTCAGATGACTTGACTGTGTTGCTCACAGTATTTTTTCTCACAGTGTGAATTAATAATAATCACCTCTGTTGCATTAGAACGATTCAAAGAGGAGGGTCTCCTGTTTGGTTGATAAATTTGGTGACAAATAATGCTTGCGGGCTTAAAGCTTAAAAAAAAAAACTTTCTTCATAAATGGGTTTTTGACATATACCTGTCCAAAACAGCAATTTGGACATTTTCTTTTACTTTATTCCTCTGGGCAGTCATGAGTGAAAAACAAGAGTGTGAGAGGCCACCCGGGTGGAAGGGGTTAACTGAGTGATCACTCTGTCTAATAATTTATCTGTCTTTAAATCATTGAGCAATATATTATAAAATAGTAAGTAATTTTAGTATAAATAGTATTATACTGAAATGCAGGGTGTCACCTTTTGTTGAGAGATAACTGTTGAGAGTGTTGAACACCTGAAGGCACGGCTGGTTGCCTGGCAACCTCACGGTGAGGACCAGTCTTATGTTACTGCTCCCGGCCAAGAAATATCACATCACATAACCCAGTGACAGACGGGCCATAGGGCATACTGGTACAAATCCTGGTGGGCAACCGCATCGGTGGTGCCGGTGGACCGTCAAAAAATCCATAACGTTTTCCCCGACCCTGTCTGTCTCTTTACCGGCCCTCTGTGCCTCTACCTGTCATTTGGGGTGCGCATGTGAGCGTTCTGCGTGCGTGTTCCGGGACTGGGCTCACTGGCCGATCACAACCACGTTTCAACCCTCACCGACCCGACCTCAGCACGCATAAGTGTATTTCCCAAAATCTCAAACTATTCTTTCAAAGAATATAAATGAATCACAGCAAAAACTCATCTCATATCTTAAAGCTGTTAACTAATTATTATTAGCTGTTGAATTTACACATGTCTGGATAGCAGTCAGTGTTGGTTGTCCACTCATGAACTGATAAATAGACACTAAAATGGAAATGCTTTACCTAAGATACAGTCCTTTACCTCTTGAAGGTACCTTGTGGAGTCTGACCTCATAAAACATTTGCAAAGCCTTATTTAGCCTGCATTAGTTACCTTCTTCTCCTCTACTATCTGTGCACTGTCTGTGATTCTACAACATTACCAGCTACTGTTACCACCCTTTGAAGTCTGTTTGTGCTCACGGTGAACATGCTCATTCTCATGTGCATGCTAGTAGAACATGTAATCATTACTCCGCCGCGCCGCTAGTGACCCAAAAACCCCACAGGGAAGCTTAAATTTAGTAAAACTCTGGTCAATCAGCTCTAACCGCTGAGCGCTGTCCCTGTGCCCAGTTTTGCAGGGTGCCACACACAGTCAAGAGGCGAAAATGGTAGATAATTAACGATCAGTGCATATTGTTCCTTTCTCCATTCCGTTTTAATGTACCACATCTACATCCAGCCCATCCTCAGACATCTTTTGAAAGGTGTTCCTACTGTGATGTTGGCCGACATCAGTCAGCAAACCAGAGCAGGTAGATACGTTCAGTGGCTTCGTGGAAAAAGTAGAAAAAACTGTTTACACACTGACCTGCTAATTGTTCACAGACAGTGTGGTTTGCCTCGGAACATTATGATGTCTCTCTCTCACTCTCTCACTGCTTCCTTTTGTATAAAATCCAACTTTTAATAAACTGGCAAAAAGACAGATTATAGGACGACTGTTGTCAGCACTTTCCTCATCAGTTATTAGTATTGTTTTTAAAGAATTCACAAATATTCAGTGGTGAAAAAATAGAGCATTTTCTTGGCAATGTTGTAAATGTTGGCTGAAAATGAACAGAGAAATGCTTATTTAAAGATGTAAAGTTTTTTGTTTTTTTTCAGACAAGTGTTGTACTTGTGAAGTGCAAATGCAGGTAGTGGTTTTATTTTGAGAAAGCTGTGGTGACAAAGTGAGTGCTTCAGTTTCACTACAGCAGGGTCAAAATATGCAAAGAGAGAGAGAGAGATTTGTGCTGCTTTCTGTTTTCATCTAGCGAACGAATGTACTTTGACATCTCTGGGGAAAACTGTTACTGGTTGCCTTCACAAAGTGCGATGGAAAATGGCCCTACAACCCCCCCCCCCCTTTTTTTTTTTTTTTTTTTTTTCTTTTTTTTTAGAAAGAGACGGGAGATGGGTCAGGGAATATGACAAAGCTTCAGGGCATTTAGTGGGAGTGGGAGGAGTGGTGGAAGAAATAGGATTACAGAATGTAAGAGAGAGGATGGATGTGCCTTTTCAGTCAAGTGGTTTGATGGTTAATATTTTAGTACCAGTATTTGAAAGGAAACATCATAATTAACCAATGTCTCCAGGAAGGGCCCCATAGAAAGAAGTCATCTTCGAGCCATTTATAGTGGATAAATCGGGGTATATCCAAACAGTAGTAATGGATTTCATAAAATCATAGTTTTCAGTTTTAAGTTTCTTTTCATTCTCTGATAGACATATTATCGTCAGTGTCCAATCCAATTGTACACTAAGTAGTGTTGAAGCTAGAGTTTTACAGTAGAAATTTTATATCTCTCTTAACTCTGTGATGTCATAGACGAGTACAGTCATGACTGTCTGCCTTCAGGCTTCGGGGGAGCATTTCCTGACGCTAATACCTCCGGATTGTAAGGAAAGTACAGGATAGTGCACAGTTTCGTTTGGAGCAAGGCTTACAAATAAGGACGCTTTTATGATAAGTACTTTGTGGAGAACCATAAATTAGCTGGAGAACTCAACTAACTTGCACTGTGTCCACTTGTTAGCATATGCATAAGCTGCCCACCACACAGAGGGTTTTCCAAGCATTTAACAATGTTTTACTCGTGAATGAAGTGCAATAGGATTTAATGAGAACAGTTTTGGTGCAGACACAGACTAAACAGTCGTCGTAGTTCAAGGTTAGATCAGATCCTGGCGGTGTGCCCTGCTGGAGGCCTTCTGAGCCTGCTCAAGCATGCAAGCGTGCGTTTGTTAAACCATATGTTTAAGCCTTGCTCAACGATAACCTTGGCTTCACCATTGTTCCGGATCAGTGTGCCTTTCGATTCCAAATTGTATGGGGTGCTTAGACCCCATTATACTTTCATTCAAGTCTAGTTTTTATTTGTTTTGGGTTCTGGGAACACACTGAAAAGCCCCTGATGCAGTGTAGAACGAAATGTTTGAAGAAATGTTTGTAATTAGCCTTTTTTATAAGACAAAATGTTTCTGGTCAAATGGGCTCATTCAACTCATATTTCATACAACAGGTGGATGTACAATGAGCTCCATGCTCTAAGTAATTGAAACCAGACATACAATTTGTCGGTCTATTCTGTTATTATGGTGATAAACAGTATAGTTAGTGAGGGTAAAGTGCAGACTGACAGCTCTGACTACACTGTATTTTTAGCCATGTCCATTAATCAGAGATATAGTCATATAGCCTTTCCCTGCTTCTTTCATCTTTATTTCAGGGTGGTGAAGGTATTTGGACAGATTAGGGTTATATTAGGAATTTTTATACATCAATCTGCATGGGCTCTGAACTGTGCAAGTTTGCAACTTATAAACATCACCATGACTCCTGCTGTCTACAGTACCTGTCAAGATCTTTTTTCCATTCTTTTTGCATTTCAAAGCTTTGTATTTTGAGAGGATTCAGTCGAGAAGTGGTAGATCTGATCTGGTTAAAGAAGACTATAAGATTTTTTTTTTTTTAAATAACAAAATCTGTCTATTTTTTGAGCCTTTGCAGTATACCTATCAGCTGAGCATAGAAATGAATCACCCCATCTTCTGTGAGTCACAGTGGTCCAAAACTGTCTGTACCTAATCCTCATTTTTTCACATGAAACATGCAAGCTATATCACATTATTACAAAAAAATTAAGAAATGCTGTCTAGTAACTCCTACCTGACACATTGCTATTTGAACTTCAAAAATATAATTAAAGCTTCATGCACTCAGAGTGAATATAGCTCATGGATGTTGGCAGTCACATTGTGCAGATAAGATTGTGGAAGGAATGAGGCCTTGCTAAGTATTAAATCTGAGAAAAAAAATATGAAAACAAGTGAGTTAAACAGATGTTTAAGAACACATAGGATAAAGAGCAAAACTAAAATCTAGCCGCTTCAGACCAGGATGATATGAAAACTGCTCAGTACTTTTCTCATCCTTAGCGTCTTCTGTTTTGTTCTTAATTTGTGAAAGTCAGTGAAAAGGACATAGACAAAGAGAGTGGCAAAGACAGAAGGCGTCTAGAAAGACGGAACAGGAAAAACGTGTATATACATGAACAGTAATGCAATCACATATCCATCGCCATCCTTTATATGAGGAGGAGGTCACAGGCTCTGTTCCTCTTCAATGTAATGATATATGTAACATTCATACTGTAGCAGAGCTGTTTTATGTGCTCTTTATGATCCTTATGCTAATGTCATTTCCACTATAATACCATGGAACATTATCTGGATGTACTGATTCAGCAATGTCACATGAGCCAATCACTGAACTGTTTCTGCTGTTTCTGTTTTCTGTGTCAGCAATTCATATTTCGTGGTCTGATGATTCTGACCGAAGCGATGTGAGGCTGCCGTGGTTTGAAGAGGAAGAGAACGGGGAAGGGTGTTAAGGATGTTAATGACTAAAAATATATGGAAAGACAAATTTGAGTCATTGTCAACACATCTGTTCACTCCCAAAGGCCACTGCCTCGGGTAGCAGCTTCCCAAGTGGTGGGTGCTACTTTTCATTATTTTGCTGCTTGCTAAAAAGAGTATCAAGTAAAGAACAAAAAGAAAAAAAAAAACAGCAAGTAATACTGAATGTCGTTTAAACAGAGCGTAGTCTCCAGGCCTCTAGGCAGTTCTGCATCTAGCTTCTTGTTTGTTACAGTCTGCGTTGACCAAAGAGGAACTATGATGCTAATATTCCAAAGTTTGTTTGGATGAAACCTAATCTGAAAAGAGCTGACACCAACAAACGTAATAAACCCTGGGTGAGCTCGAGGCTCAGGGTATACCCCAGCACATAGTCAATGGTAATTTATCCGGGCAATTATTTAAAGTATATTGTAAGTACAGAGACGTTAAGTACGCATTTTTTTTCTTAATATTATTGTTTTCTGTGTCTCTGTTAATGATCATATAGTCTCACATTAAGTCTGAAGTCACTGACTGCTGGTTACAGTGACTGCAGGTACATGGGCACTGTGAATGGATAATCCTTGTAAACCTGAAGTTGTCTGAATATTGTAGTGGGCTAAGTGTTTAGTGTTCATGTAAGGGAGTTGATGTGCATAGCTGTTTACATGTCTACAGCATGTACTGTAATCATGTAAATGGGGCACGGTTTGCTCTTCCTGTTCCTTAACATGAATTTCTAGCCTAGAAATTAGTATGGATGAGTGCATTTTCTCAGCGTTGTTTCATAAGCTTCTCTGAGCAACAGATCTTTCCTTTCTGTTTTATGTACTGTGTCTGAGCAGCAGAAACAGATTTCAATTTACTTTGTCATTGGCGACTTGTACACTACAAGGGTAGCCTATGTATTTGAGTATTAGTACACTTAAAAATGCCATTTTTCATCAATATATTTAGTTGAACATGTGGAGATGATGCATATCTATCTGATGTCGGTCTTTTAACTGGGACTATTGCACAGCTGATGAATGAGTTTGAGTTGGAAAAGACATCTTGCACATTGCACACTGTATACTTGCACACACACAGTGGGTTCCAAAAGAACAAAAGTCCGATGTCTGAAAAGACATTCGGTGACCTAAACTTTTTCTTCAACATTTGGCAGTTTACTGCTGACCTTTCTACCATTTAAAGTTATTCACAGAACTTGAACTGCTGAAATTTCAATAAAAACAGGAAAGACGGGGGCGTTCTTACATTGTCACGACTCAGTCTACTTACTCTGCTTGGTGAACACAAAAGTGCTTTCTAAGTTGCATGTAATCCTTTTTCTGCTTTTGTGGTGACCTCAGTTTTTCCTTTGTTCCCTTAGGTCCTCCAGTCATCGTAGGAATGAGCATCAACATAGCGAGCATCGACTCCATCTCAGAAGTAAACATGGTAAGTTTTTATCCTGTCTTTTTTTTTTTTTTTTGGTGGTAGTGGAAGACCTTTTTCTTTCTCCCAAATTTGTCCACTTCACCCTCACTGCTGACTCTACTATTGACCTGGGGAGGGCTGCAGTTCCCACACACCTCCATTCAGCCATCTTACCCAACAAATACATGGTCCCTCACTGGCTCCCCACCCACGAACGCTGCCAGTTGTGTTTGTCGGACGGGTTTGATCTGTGTTGGTGGTCAAGAATTGCACACGTTTTTACCGAATGAAACCTTGGTTTTTCACAATAAATAGAAAAATTGATTAGGTTTGTTTTTCTCTTTGTCTGGAACTACTGATAATTCAGTTACAGTATAATCCCCTCACTGTTCTGCAAGAAATCCAGCGCGTATTCTTTGGCTCTGGCACATGCTTGACAGCAGTCAGAAATGCAGGCTGACTAGTGAAGGCAGTCTGGCTCGAGTCTGATCGATGACGTCATTATGTCTCTTAGCACTCTTTTTATTTCAATCAGTGACAGTCACTCACATTGCAGCTCACTCCTCCCACATGGTTTTCTATTTTGTGTTGTTTTCTTTCACCCTCTCTGTCTTTCTTTCTTTCTTTGTCTCGCTTTTGCCTCTGGAGTGATCAAATGATTCTCAACCTGTTATTAAATTCTCAGTGACAATAGATACTGTGTTCAATTTAAATTGGGTGACAGTTGAGATATTAAAAATTGCTCTTACAGATTAAACAAAAATCAGATCCAATGTCGATGTTTGCAACTGCTCGTCGTTTTACTAGATAGTCAAGTGTCAAAAAATGTTTGTTGTCTGTGTTTTTGTCAAACCAGTTTAGAGTGCCTTTCCCAGAGTCCGCATTTGAAATTGTTCATTTTTAATGACAAATACGATGAGCGGGTTGATGGATTTGTTTACCGGTAATATGGCTGAGTGCTCATTAAGAGCTTGGTGTTTATTCATTTGTTCACAGGTGACATTTTTCAATACAACACACTTTGTATTATTAATAATAAATCAGGACGTAAGGGATACTAGTTACCTTAATGTGCATAATGCTCCAACATGTGAATTGTGGCTGAACTTTTTACTTTAACTGTTATTAATAATCCGAGATGTATGGCAGGATGTAGTGCGATGGAATGGAGGAATCAAGGTTGCATGACAATATTTGATAAGAGAAAAATTGCACTAAATGGAGTGCTTATAGTCCATTTAAAATCTCTTTGAATCACTTTAACCATTTTTTTGGACTGTATAGGTTTTACAGTAACCCAGTGTACTGTCATGTGTTTTTCATGGCACGGAATGTAAACAGTATAGTACTTTGACTACAGGGGCAATGATGCATTAGCTTGCAGACATTATATCTTCACCTAACTGCTTTTCCTGTTAGATACAGTATTATACAGGAGCACTAGTACAGCTGTATTTGATGGTTTGCTGCCCATGTCCTATTCTGCAAGTGTTGAGTAAGTTCGTTTTCCTGATGGTGTAAAAAAGCTGAACAGTTGTAGATGTGTTTATTCATTGCTGACATAGTTTTTATCAAAGTAACCTTTTTGCTCTTTTAACCCTTCTTCTTGTGGTAAAGAACCGAATAGAGGAATTATTTTTTTTTACATTGTCATGTCTTTTAGTATGCACCACGTTGTTGTTTTTCTACACAACTTATGGTACTACATGTCAATTGTGATCTTTCTTAAACTTTTTCGTTTTTGCCTGTGATAAGTTCATGTGTTACTGCCACTTTGACAAACCTTGCCCACTATTTCTGAAGGGGTCAACCCACCCTCTATGTCTAGTTTCATCAATCAATGACAGGAAACACTAAGAAAAACATACAACTTAATAGCAGTTTTTGCTAAATTGTTACTGAAACTCATGACTTTGTGTACAACTGAATTGTTTTTTGTCTGTGACTTCATCTAAACGTTTCCTTCTCCCCAGGACTACACCATCACAATGTATTTCCAGCAGAGCTGGCGAGATAAGCGTTTGGCCTATGGTGAGCTGAACCTAAACCTGACTCTGGACAACCGTGTAGCAGACCAGCTTTGGCTCCCTGACACCTACTTCCTTAATGACAAGAAGTCTTTTCTCCATGGTGTGACAGTAAAAAACCGTATGATCCGACTGCACCCTGATGGCACTGTCTTATACGGGCTGAGGTAAGAACAGCAGAGTTTCTTTCACATTTATCTGCATTGATTTCATACACTCTATATGGCTGGTCCATTTTACAATGTGGCTAAACACACAGACACACATTTTATGTTGTTTTACATCTGGTCTGGTTTTGTTTTCTCCATTTCAACATGTATCTACCAGGTGAACCTGAACCTGTGCAAGTGTCTATTTTCAGAGCTGGTTTATAAAAGTAAGCAATTTTGTGTTAAATTCACAGACGCGCACCACAAAAGTCAGTACTGTTAAGAAAAAGTTTTCAGCAGCAGATCCTCAGTGGTCATTCTAAGTGCATAACTGCAACTTTGTTCTAAAATAATTTGAGTTAAATTGATACTATATGGCTTTTTAAATAAGAACTCATACATTCTTCCTCGTACAACTAGAAATGATGAATTCATGAGCAATAAAAGGCACCACTGCTCCCTTCAGTGCACTCGGGGGTTTTGCTGCTACAGCTTTACATGATCTGGTATGACCAGTAGCTTATGGCGGCTAATGCAAACTATTGGTAGACATTATGGTTCACTGACTTTATCACTCTTCTCCACTTGTGCTACTGTCACACTACACTTGAGTATTTAGCATTATCCCATAATTGTTACTTGTAGCCGCAGTAGCCCCTGTTCAGCCAAATTTACAGTCTCGCTTAAATATAATTTAAGCACATTTCTTCAGGACTACTTCATACTCCATAGCCTATGTCTCCAGTTTGCTCTTGCAGTTCAAAGACAAAGCAGGCCGGGCGAATTGGACAGTCTAAATTGCCCCAGGGTGTTAATGTGAGTGAGAATATGTTTGTCTGCTTGTTCCCAGCGACTGACTGGCAACTGGTCCAGCGTGTTCCCCTGCCTATAACCCAGTGCATGCTGGGAATTACCCAGAAAAGGAAGCTAGTACAGTGAAGAGACGGAATGGATTTTTCGTGTCTTTTTAATTTAACTTTTGGAACAATTTAATAATGCAAGGCATGCATGATGCCTCCGAAAGAAAATATGGACATACAGGAAAAATATTTCATCCATGGTGGGAGAGGATTCAGCCCCTCTGTCCATAATCAGAATTAGAATTTACAGAAAATGGAAGGATGGTATCACAAGTATTTAGAAATCTATATCAGGTAAAGCAACTAAACCAAGCAAATACTCGATGATATGATTTTTATACCGGAAAAAAATAGCCATTCCCACAGCAGCCCTTAATTGGCAGATGGGAAGGAGGGATGATTTTTGCCAGCAGTAGACAACTGAAGACCCAGGAATATGATAACTTCTAGTTAAACAACTGCTATCTTTGTCATTGGCCTCTGTCATGTGGCAGTAATACAGCAAGTAAAAAATTAGATAACAGATGATCACATGTGGCACCAGAAAAACAAGATCACTGCTGCCACTATGGGGCCATCTGGTCCTGTGGCAGGATGAAATATGATAGATTTATATTTGGTAACAATAAACAGACTTTAAAGTTTTATTTATAAAGTTAATAGTCTACAAACATCTAAGTGTGACTCAAGAGAAACGATAACAATGTTTTGGAAGGAGTGAGGGGTATATTAAATCCAAGGTTCATTGACCCAGAAAGGCTATAAAAAGGTTCAAAATGCTCAGCACCTAAATGTCCCAGATCACTGTGACAAACTAGACAAATCAGTCAGCAGTAAATGGGCACAGAGGGACCCATCTAAAACCCCTTGGGGATGGCTTAAAGTAAGAAAGCATCCTGAGGTTTGTTCAAACCCAGAATGGATTGCTGCTTTTCTTAACACAAGTCATTAAAATAAAGTAGTTTGATGGCGGCAAGGGAGCTAGGAATGTGTTTTGTTGAATAAAAGAAAATGGCAGTGACGAGGTTTAGATCATATGAAGTTATGAATTATTAATGCAATAATCAGGATTCTGACACTCTGAATTACTGATTTGACTCTGACACAAAAGG
Source organism: Xiphias gladius (assembly GCF_016859285.1). Classification (NCBI taxonomy): domain Eukaryota; kingdom Metazoa; phylum Chordata; class Actinopteri; order Istiophoriformes; family Xiphiidae; genus Xiphias; species Xiphias gladius. The sequence goes on along the minus strand of NC_053416.1, from coordinate 20,515,082 downwards.
AGATATGATGGCAAAAGTTTTCCTTTTTTCCCCTTTATGACTCTTCACAAGACTATTATCAACACAGTAGAAATGCAATCTCACTGCAGTTGAAGCTGCAAAATGTCTGTCTACTGAATGAATCTTTACAGATCCTTCTTTACCCTTAGTGACAATTTCTACATGGGCGTGGCAAACTAATTTTAGCTGGTGACCAGACGTCCATAAGCAATCTTGGAGCAGCATGGTGCAATCCTGAGAAAGGTCTGGAGCAGGATGAATACATTATTTCTAAGAGGAATATGTTATCAGCGTAAAGAGTTGGGTTGTGCTTCAATAAGGGCCAATCAAAGCAGCTTCTGTCATCCCCCCTCTTGTGGCTGTTTGATGGCTACAGGGATTAAATTAATTTAAATAGAAGGGCCTCATATCTCCCACAAGCAGTTGTGGATAACATTATTAGCAAGAATGAACCACTAACGTAAGTACAACTCTGCCATTAAAACTGTAAGTCTGATTTTTTTTTTTTTTTTTTAAATGTTTACTGGCTGAAAAACTCCTCCAAATGAAGCAGGTGGAAACAGGATCCATTTCATGCCAAAATGGTACCAATATTACAACACACCACTAGATCTGAATAAACATTCCCAGCTGCTCCACTTGGCGGACCTCAGCACATGCGGCTTTCACAGAGGCACCAAGCAGGCACAAGCATCCTCAAATCAGAAGAACATGGCATTGCACCTGCATTTGCACCTCCACTGGTTTTGTGCCTGCATGAAACAGAAAGCTAGCTGCGTGTTGCGAAGGACAGTAGCAACAGCCATTCCTCCAACATCTCATCTTCAAACTTGCTGCACAGGGGTTCGTGGAGCAGTTATCATTACTCACTGCAGTAATGGCGTGTGGCAGATGGTGTCAAACCCCTGGATCCGTCTTCCAGACCATTGTTTCAGCAGTGAACAATGATTAGAAGCAGTGCATAATCTACATGCAGCGGTGATTCCAGGACCTTCTGTAAGCATGTAATTAAATCGCTTTGTTGAGATGTTTGACTTTGCCCAAGGGTTGTGTGGACATTTTTCTCTAGAACAATAGATGAAATTTTAACAATAGATGTTGTAGTCTCAGTTCATTTTAATGTTGTGCCTCGCACGTCTGACCGCTTGAGGTTTTTTGTTGTCTTAAATGCATTTCCTTGTAAAGACCGCCTGTTTGAATCTATCCCCTGAGCTACTCTTGAACACAGTAGAATACAAACTGTGGACAATCACATTACACACACTGCTGCACCTTGTGCTGGGCTCTCACCTATCCACTCACTGTGTAATGTGCTGATGCTGGCGTTTGTCTTTTTTTTTTTTTTCAGCCTTTATTTACCTTGATTTCTACTGCTTACACTGATTTTAATCTGAGCTGTGCTGATTTGTGTTGATCAACCAATTCTATTTTTGTGTTCATTTTAAGGACGAGCTAGCATTGTGACCGCTTCACAACTGTGTCCTCTTTTTTTACCCATTGATCCCCACAGTCTTTATTCTGTTGCTTAACTAGTCAGATTGCATCAACCTTTTAGATTGCACCAGTTTTCTGGAGAATTTTCTTATTTTTCCACGTTCAGAAACTGGGATTTTTTGCAATCAGGTTTTTTCAAAAGATGCTGTAATCACATAAAAACACACTCATAGTGATTTTAAATGAGTCCTTAAAATCATAGTGCTGATTGCTGATTTTTCCATATATGAATACACTGATAGAGTTTTCAGGATTGCAGAGAGCACAGCACTCAGCTCTGCCCTTCCAAAGCAAGAAGTTCCAGCGACTCAGATCATGGCCCCAGTCCTTCCAAGGTGACTGGTACCTGTGGTTACTGTATGTGTGTTTCTATGCAGATTAGTCCCACAGTCCAATGACCAGTGGTGGGAAGTAACTAAATATATATACTCAAGTACTGTATTTAAGTAGAGTTTTGAGATATTTGTACTTGAGTATTTCTATTTTATGCTACTTCAACTCCTGTACATTTCAGATGGAAATATTTACAGTTATAGTTACTAGTTACTCGAGGAAAACAAATTTGTGTGTTTTTGCTTCTTTCCAACCCTCATTAATCATCTCACAACCCCCCATATTTATCTTGTGGTCCTTCAGGGGGGCCTCATCTCGCCCATTAGGTTTGGACTGGACTAAATTACTGAAAGGTATAAAGTAATTAAAACTAGCTGCAACACAACCAGCTAGAACAGTAAAATGCTGCATACTTACTTGATGCATCAATATTAACAATCTAATATGTCATATAAAGTAATATATCACTGACAGGGGCCACTTTTTCTGCAGAATTAATCATTTTGCTTTTGATATTTAAGGGCATTTTGCTGATAATATTTCTGTACATTTACTTAGGATTTTGAATGCAGGACCTTAACTTGTAATGGAGTATTTTTACATCGGTGCACTGGTACTTTTACTTAACTAAAGGAGTTGAGAACTTCTTCCACCACTGCCAGTGACATGTAAATAAAGCGGATCTGAGACTATAACATATGGATTGCAGTCCGTAAGCGTGCAAATTTCTGCCCATAATTCCTTTCCCCACCAGTGGCCATTGATTGTGCAAATCAAAGGATGGAACTATGATGGTGCATGTGTACTGCAGGTCCAAAATCCAAATCAAATCCGGAAAGCTGCCATCAATCATCCCCCCAGACTTTATTTTATTTTTGAAAACCTTGCTTAAATTGTCATTTTTGCATATGTCAGATATATCATAGCTAGATTTTAACCTTGTGCTTTATTTATACATAGACAGGAGGGAGGAGGCTGGTTCTGAAGACTGCTGAGTGGTGCAGGAGAGAGTTTGCGTGTTGCAAACCAAGAAAGTAATTCCAAACATCGATAAAAGAAGTCGGTGTCAGTTGAAAGTGTAGAGCCTGGGGTGCACAATAGAGCAGCGTTTTTCTAACTTGCCAGTGAGATGAGAGGCTGAATCATCGTTAGCAAACTGACTATCTAGTTTGGTCGTGCACTGGGTCCTGAGAGCATTGAGGGCTTTGTTGAGCTAAGCTTTCACCAGATGGTGTTTTCTCTCTTCCCATTCCTGTAAATCTGCTCTCTCATGTTCCTCTGTAGTACAATGATCTTTGTTTGGTAAGCAAGCTACCTCACAGAGAAGGATACTGAAGTAGACTGTGTAGGTGTCAAAACTATTGCTCACATATCTGAAAACCTCCCTGTCTGTAGTGCTGAGCCTCTGGGATCCACCTCCAGGTTGCTTTTAGTTGTTGTGTTATGCTGGCACGATACATGGTCAGAGAAGCCAAGAATGGCCTGTGAAAATGAGTGGAATGCACATTTAATTGTAAAATAGAAATTTATACTTGCTTAGGTGTTAGGCCTGCTACTAAGCTCTTTGTTTTGCCTGTTTTGCAATGCATTTGCATTGCAATGAGATTAAAGAAGTTACAACTCTCACAAAGGTTTCTTAAGGTTTCTCTGTCTAATTTGCCGACGTAGTCGTCTAACACATCTAAGACATAATACCAGTCCAGTGAGAGTACAAAAAAAAAAAAAAAATATTACAAAGCAACTAATATTGCATATCATCTCGAAATCTACAAAGTCAGGAGACTGCTGACTGGTGGACTGTAGTGCCTGTTGAGTTCTGAGGCTGCTGCTGACCATTTCTGGTGGGACTGTAAGTTGCTGACCTACATCTGCTGACATTTCCAAATCCCAGGCCCTCAGTGTGAGCCATACCAACTTGTGCCTACTCAACGATGATTCTCTCCTGACTTGTTAATTGTCACGTATAAAGTCAGTTTTATTCGTAGTGGGGTTTTTCTTCTTTGCCAATGGGTGAAGAACCCTTTTCTGTCCATTACTCCAAGCTGCTGCTTCTGCCAGGATTTCACCAATTCACTGCTCTACTGTACCAGGGGTATCTTCTTTTAAGCAGTAACTGTAACTCTTGGCAGTGTTGTCTTGTCTTCCTGCATATGATCACAGAGGACACAGTCTCTCCATATTTTAGTTTCTTTAATTTCTTCTTAGTTTCTATGTTAAGATGCAACTTTGTCACACCGTTTTTTTTTTTCTTTTAGTGACATGCTGCTTTAACACTACTTCACTTTTTGGGCCCAAGTTTCCTTGGTAGCAATATAAATGGCTGTGGTTAAAATTAGTTGGTAGATACCTACTTTCTATATTTCATTGTCATTCGACCTAAAGGTGCTTTTCTCTGCCGGCTTCTTACGCTGAATGATGGGACCCTACACCAACACACTTTTTATTGAAAATGATCCAGTCTCTTTGGAAATCCTTCTACATACCAGTTTCCAAAAATATTAAATGGGGGTATTCCCACATCATATGTAGGAATGTACCTGACAGATTTAAATGGCAAAGATTACAGTTAAATAAAGGTTACACACTACCAACTTCATTGGTGAGGGATCTTTTCTTCAGGGTTAAGTAAAATCAGTGAACAAACTACAAATACAACAGTTGATGATTACAGTTTTGTGAAGATAGTGTAACATTTGAGGGCGTCATGTTTCTTTTGGTTTGTAGTTTATTAAATAAACTACAAATCAGTGTCACAGGGAATTCTAGCATCTACCATGGGAGACCAGAGCTGAAGATAGAGAGAGAAAGAGCAAGCTGGAATATTATATATTTCTTGTAAATCTTGAAAACTCCTCAATCCTTTTTTATCCATTATGTTGCTTAAATTGTTAAGTCCAAAACCTACGCATTTATTTGTATTAAAATGGACGTCCACAGCACGGAGGAGAAACATTATGGCAAAGACAGTTTTTCTTTCAACTTTTTGTCCGGATAATCGTGATTTGCCATGTGACCTTTCCTCTTAACGTAATTAGCCCAATGTTATCCTGTCACAGCACGTATCGGTAGTAGCCCTGCTGTACCCTCTCAACAGAGGAGCGCTGTGAAACGGCAGGGAGGTGCAGTTCGGTAGAGCAGAACAGAGCGCAGTTTGTGCAGCTTAGTGTTTGTGCAGCAGAATGCAGCTCAGTGTCATTGTGGATGATAAATACATACCTGGCACATATTTTGTGTATGTATTATTTTCTTTACCCTTCTGGTGCCTTCTGCTATCATGGACCCAGAGGCCCCCACACGTTTGTGTGTTCTGGCCCAATCTGGCCCAATCAGCTTTATTAGAACATATTTTGTTTTCCAATTACCCACCAACAGCACTCTGTTCACCCCACCAAGACCGACTTACAAACTCTGTGTTCAAGCAGTACATTTCCAATGCAAACAGCTTGTTATCTACTGTATTGCTCATTGTAGGTAATGTAGATGACTGCGTTACTTTTGTTAATTGCATCAGTGTAAATTGGTGGCTTTGACTTATACTTGATTAATATAGTATCCAAAATGTGAAATTTGCTTGAAAGGGCAAAATTTCATATCACTCTCATCACACTCTAACATGCACACACAGACATACACTGTGTGTGCATCAAACTTTCCCTGTGAACGTGCTGGTGGCTTCTGACACAGAGATGATGAGCTGAAAATTAATTGCTCTATTTCGTTTACACAGGAGGGCAGTAAGTGAATGACAGCTGGTATGATGAACACATACCAGCTGGTATGAACCACAGAAATGTAATTACTAAAAGTTAAAAGCCAAAGACCCCTACATGTATAATTTGTAGCAAAAGCTTTTCGCTGGGCTACTGGATTTATTGACATTAATAAACTGCTATGCATACCTCTCTCCTAAAGCTACCTGGAAGAATTGCATGTCTCGGAAGAGGCAATAAATAACAGACTTTGACAAAATCACCTACAGAGGCTGAGCATTTAGTGAGCCACATAAAAAGAAAGGACGTCTCCTAACTACTCACAGAAACTTCGAAAATAAATCCTGTTTTATAGTCTCTGGAAAATGAGGAAAAATACTTAAATTCACCCGAAAAGCAAACTCTTTTAACATAAGAGAGCAATGGTTTGTTCTTTCTGCTTTCTGCCATAGGTACAAATGGACTCTCCAGTTCCAATGACGCTTAAAAGGTTCAAGAGGTTAAGTAACATGGATGTGCACTGAGATACACGTGGTATTGGCAAAATGTTTTGACAAAAATCTAAGCTTAAAAGCTCGCCATGAATTATTGAACTGATCGTGTTTTCAGCAAACAACCGCAAAATAATTAAAGTGTTTCATGAGTAAGCAGTGTACATGGTGATTCATCCGTCACATACCATGACTTCTATCTTAAGCTTTTCCTTCATGTGAGTAAAAAAAAAAGACATAAGGTATCTGTGTTCTTGTCTACACATGTCTCTGTGCTCTCACCCAATTCTCTGTTCTTTTTCTGTGTTTTTTCTTAGAATAACCACCACTGCTGCTTGCATGATGGATTTGAGGAGGTACCCTCTTGATGAACAGAACTGCACCCTGGAAATTGAAAGCTGTGAGTACTACAAAACAACCTGGTATTTTTCCTGATTTTGTCCATCACAACAAAGACTTTTACACTGAACTTTAAGCAACCTTCAAAAGCAATAAGCATGATTGCCAGAAAGCTGTTTATACTGCTTGATCACTACCTTAAAATCAACATAAAATTTACATGTGATTGTGTGAGAGGTTTTTTTTTTTTTTTTTTTTTTTTTTTTTTGATGACCACATTTGGTTGCAATAATTTAGAGAAGACATTAGTGAAATATTTGGCATCTCTGCCCAAGTGTGCCATTTGTCAGATGTTTTACCTGCAGTTGATGACTGCCTTGAGAATTAAAGAAGAAATCACGGTGCTTGATGATGTGCATTGATTACTATTCTGTCAGCATGACAGATGTATAGGGCCACCCATGGATCTTTGAATGGTGAAGGCAAACTGATAACATTAATACTGGGAACCTTACTTGACCCTCAGTATGGCTCTTAATTCCCATGGATCTTTGAATGGTGAAGGCAAACTGATAACATTAATACTGGGAACCTTACTTGACCCTCAGTATGGCTCTTAATTCCCAAAACACATTGGCGTCATGCATCATCTGAATAAGTATAGTTTAATATTAGCTTACACCACCAAATCCACAGTGACCATTTTAATGAATAATTTGTACATGGAACACATAGCTAGCAACTAATACATAAGTAAGAAGTATGGTTAGTATACAAATATCCACATATTTGGTACATAAGTTATTGGTAATACAGTAACTTATCATTATCGTATAGTCTTTAAAGGAATAGTTCAATATTTTGAGAAATACACTTACTCGCTTCTGCTAAACCCTCACAGTTGTGACAAGCTGACAAGGAAAATGTTGGCTTGTAATTTTCCCATAATGCAACCAATAGCACTTTTTTGTGAGACCACCCCTACCCAGGTCGAGATAACCCTGATGACATCATGAGGGTTATTCTCTCAGACTTTCAAAAGTTCATTACGGGTTGTTAAACAAAAGGTGGAAAAATACAGACTTTACATATTTCACAACATAATTCAATTGACAGTTGTTTCATGTCTTTTTTTTTTTTCAAATGTTTTAATTTAGATAAATCATTATCCAGGAAAAAAATGTGCTAGTGGTATAATTAAAAATTGTATTTGCTTGATCGTTTTCATTGACCATTTCATCAATCAACCCACTTGCTAAATACACCAGATATTTGTGGTTCTTGCTGTTCAAGATAAAACTGCAGAGAGTTTCCCCTGCGGGACATCAGTAAGCAATGGAATATGGATATGCCATGAATTAAAAAGATTCAAGAATATCTGCTGTTTACGCTCATGGAACGCTCTGCACATTAGCCGTCAGTTTGATTGATTAGGCAGGCAGTTGTTTCAATTTCATGGACATTTCACAATTCCTTCCCCTATAACCTCAGAGAGAGATTTAGTGGTAATGAATCCCAGTCCCTTAGTAAGTTTAATGCCATCCAGGTCTGGACATGTGGTAGCAGAATGTGAATGTAACACTTCCCGGACTGAGAAATTGCTCTGCAGTGAACACATACTGGCCTATTGACATAAATCTACTGCTGTGGTCACTTTCAATTGCACTGCCAGTTGAGAATATGTGGGAGTGCCATACAAAGTGACACACATTAATGAGTATTCATACAGGTAGTAATTTAGTAATGATATAGCTCCAGAGGACTTTGAACAGTGGAGCAGGCCAATTGCAGGCCAAGAAAACAGATTGCTTTAATTCTGTGGCAGGATTGCACAGAATGATATTTACAAGATTCAGATTTTTTTGTTTCTTCCTTTTTTTTTTTTTTTTTGCTTTAGATGGGTCTTTTGTGATGCATTTTCCTACTGGGAAAAACAGAATCATTTCTCCAAACATTTCTCCCTACACCCCTTCTCTTCCCGCTGTCTGATTACAACACCTAATGCACCTTTGACTTGAAGAAAAACAAGAATTAATCTGATAAATTTCAGAGATTAAATCAAAGTTATGGCAAATATTATAGTAAATGAATGTGTTGCTTCACATGTTGGTGGCATTAAAGTTCGCGGTAGAGCATATTGTGATTTTTTTTTTGAAAAATTTGTTGGATTTAGCTCAACCTGACTGACCCATCTCTAGCACTCAGTTGAGATTTGTGAAGCGAAAAGACATGCAGATTGTTGAAAGTACACTTTTACCTGAAATGGACCTCTCTACTGTTTGGAAGAGTCTCATAATTCAAAAAACAGATGACACGTGTGGTCGGTTTACAAAACAATATGAGATTTTTGTTGTTAGTGCCCAAAGGAACAAAGAATTACAAACAAAATAAATAATTTTTTCCATTGATTTTTTTTCTTGATAGGACCATTCAAGGGTTAAGGTAATCACTATGAAGCCATGTTACGTGTCGTCAAGGATTCTTGCAATGCAATGTCTTCCGAAAGTCAACATATAAAGATACCAAGACTAAGTATGTTAAGAGGTTGCTCAGCCCTGAATGACTGTAAGGGAAGATGTAGTTCAATAGAAACAAGTGCTTGATTTGTCAAAGCGGCCTCTACTCATAATCCAAACTCTTACAACAGGTTTAAAATAAACTGGTTGTTTCTTTATCACACTTACACTCCACCTTATTTTCCTCTCTCCTCTCTCCCCTGAATTTACCCTGACTTTGACACAGATGGATATACCACAGATGACATTGTGTTCTTCTGGCAAGGAGGAGACAATGCTGTGACGGGTGTGGACAAGTTAGAGTTACCTCAGTTCTCCATTGTGGACATCCGCTTGGTGTCCAGGGAGGTCAGGTTTACTACAGGTAAGACTGTCATAAAAAATGTTTCATACCTACTGTAACTACGATGAAAGTGCTCACTGCATAAACAAAATAATTCTTCTAAACATGGTCTATTAACACCTCTGCATCTGTGTCACCACTGTGAGTGTGGGCATCAGTAAATACGTCATTGTCACTGTGGGGTATATGATTATATTTGGGTCATGCAGCAAGATCATTTCCTTTTCAGTGCGGCAGATTGCAGGTGGCCATTTCCACATATTTGTAAAATGTGAGCCAACATGCAGAAAAAAAAACAACCCCCCCAAAAAAAGCAGTACCAAAATGTTGACTCACAAGGTAGTCTTTATTCTCAATAAGTGCAGTAGTTGAGGTTGTTCACTGACGTATTTCATCATCAGTGTTTCTATCAGAATCAGAGCTACTTCAATTAAAAAATAAAACACAATAAATGTACAACATTGGGTTTGTTGCTACTGGTGTTTCACTGAGTAGTTCTGTTTTGTCCAAATTTATGCTTCCACTTCACATATTTCCACATTTCTTTTACTTTGCAGATTGACTTTAGCATGCTCATACCATATGTTACACTTAGATACTATGATGCATTACTTGATTAAACCACCTAAAAGTAAATGGAATCACTAGTATAGTAGTTTGTGGTGGTATAGTGGTTTGACATAGCACCACCTGAAACAGGTCCAACATTAAAAGTGCTGCGTACAGGTTAATGAATCAATAAAACAACACTGAGGAATGGGCCATTTTAACTACAGAATTTCTACTAGATCTGAAGTATTTTTTACAATGTGCTATTGCTAATTTTAAATAAAGTAAGAGTTTCACATTTTTGGGAAATCAGTTATAGGCTTTCTGGCTGAGAGTTATATGAGAAGATCCATAGCACTCTCACATGTGTATGCTAAATACGAAGCTACACGCAGCAGATGGTAAGCTTAACTTAAGGAAATGGAAAAACAGCTAGCCTGGCTCTTACTTGTTACAGAAAATGAAGTGTAAAAACAAGTCTTTATGCCAAGTCTTTATGCTAAGCTAAGATAAATGCCTCCTGCCTGTAGCTTCGTATTTGGCACATAGACATGATGGTGGTATCAGTCATCTAACTCTCAGCAAGAAACATGGAACATGCAACTTTAGAAATGTTACATGCGGTAAGATGTTTGTCTAAGTTCAAGAATGTCAAAACCCACTGAAACAACTAAACGTAAGTGGGAGTAATTTAAAACCTTTGTGTGAATGCACCAGTAATCTTATTTCAGAGGACCCATCAGCGACAAAAGCGAGGCAAAAGTAAAATTTAAGTGTAATTCTCATGTTTGAATTTAATGAAATCTGTGAACATTTTTCGCAACCATTATTCTGCAAAGTACTCGGGTGATCGAAGGCGTCTGTCTCTGACTTGATGAAGTATGTATGCTAAGGTATTGATTCATTAAAAGATTTACAGGAACCTGGAGATGATGAGGTCATTCATCACTGTGTGTTCCCCATAGCAAATAGCTTTTTAGATTAAAACCATCACACTTATCTCAAGCCTTTTTTCTTTGGTGACAAATTGGACATAAAACTGTGGACAGAATACATAGAATGGAATTTAACTATTATTTAGAGCAATTTGTATAGTTTCCAACCTCATAAATAGCTCACTATAGCTGAAGGAGAGTGGTCCAGCCTTGATGTTCATATTGCTTTTTGCATCAGCATTGTATTGTTGTGGTTGTTTAAATTCAAGTGCAATCAAAACACCTAATCAATGTCTTGGCACAAACAGCTGATATATTCCTGCAAAATGTACAGTGGAATGATTTACCTCCAACCACATACTGTATGTTTTCCTCCCTCTTTTAGTGTAATGGCATGCGTTGCAATTATGTACCTCTAAAATACCCTTTTGGTAACGTTTAGAGGACAGAGAAAGTGCAAAAGAAAAGCAGAGCAGCTCTCTGTGACAATTCTCGGAGGGATGCTGGAGCTGCCTGCTGAGATAGGGGGTTGCAGAAAAATCTGCCGTGTTTGCGACTTTCTGCCATGTTTAATTGGAATCGAACTTGTCCCTGGAAAGGTATCCATCGCTTTGGGGAAATTAAGTGCTCCATCTGAACAAATGGAGAAATGACTACCCTGTGCGTTGTCAAAGTGCAGACTTCGGAACTCTTAAGTTGTGCCAATGTTTCCCCTTTCTCTCCTTTTTTCCCTGATGTTTTCACTCTTGCCCTGCTCTTTTCTAAACTATCACTCCATCCTTTCTCTTTACAGGTTCATATCCAAGGCTTTCGCTGAGTTTCAGGATTAAGAGGAACATTGGGTATTTCATCCTGCAGACATATATGCCCTCCATCTTGATCACCATACTCTCCTGGGTCTCCTTCTGGATCAATTATGATGCCTCTGCAGCTCGGGTGGCCCTGGGTAAGACACAACCACCACTGCGTTATTAAATCTGTAGCTGTTCCCATTAAGATCCACTGGTTATCACAGGAACTAACAGCATGCAGTTGTCACATGTTAAATGTGTATGTTGTAAAGAATTTACTACGTCATAAGTAAGCATGAGAGACATGCTTACTAATAATACGCTAAATGTATCCCGGTTAAATTAAAGTAGCACACAGAATCCAACAAGACTCAGTTACACTATCACTGTTGGTCGTGATATTGATGACATTTATCAAATTTACAATCTGAGTTACATGTGAATTATTTTGTGTCCAGATGGTATAACTCTCAGTCGCACTGGGATTTCCAACCTTGAATAAAAGAGCTATATGTGAACAGAAATTAGGAGCTATGCAAATAACCCGACTTGAGAGCTGTAAACAATAACGTGGTAATTTACACTTGTCAAAATCTGTTTATGGTATGTTGAAATATGTGGTCTTTGCTGATATGAAATGGCTGAAATAGATGGCTGCAGTGTAAAAGTTTAAGAAAACTTAACTGTCAAAACTTCTTTGTGTATTGGATAATACAGTTGGCTTGGGTAGTTAATCACCAAACAATAAATACTAATACAAATATCTAGGGATCTAATTATTTAATGGCAGGGAGTGTCATAATACACCTATAACCAGCAGTGGTGGAATGTACAGTAACTAAGTACGTTTACTCAGGAACTGTATTTCTGTACAGTTTTGGGTATTTGTACATGACTATTTCCAGTTTCTACTGCTTTATACTGTAGTTTTAACTGCACTACATTAATATTGCACCTTCTGGTACCAGTTACTCTCTTCTACAGTTACTATATATTGTTATAGATTAAACAGTATTTAAAGGAGTTACAATTACCAGCTGTAACATATAAAATGACGATAATGCATCAGTAGCAGTAATCTAAAGATATGATCTATGATAATGCAACGCTTACAGGAGCCATTCTGTTACATAATGAGTACTTTTTTATTTTAAGTATATTTTGCTGTTAATGCTTTTGTACTTGAATGCTGGACTTTACTTGTATGCATTATTTTGACAGTGCAGTATTGTGACTTTTACTTGATACTTCTTCCATCACTGAACTACAGTAATGTTGGTCAGTCAGATGATTTCTGTGTAAATGTAAATATGTCAGTATTTAAAGAAAGTGAAATACACTGTAATTTCCGCCTGATGGTGCATTCTTTGTTTCTGTGTGTGCTGCTGTACTCAGGTGTGACAACGGTGCTTACCATGACAACAATTAACACCCACCTTAGGGAGACTCTCCCAAAGATTCCGTATGTGAAAGCCATCGACGTCTACCTCATGGGCTGTTTTGTGTTTGTGTTCCTGGCCCTGCTTGAATATGCCTTTGTAAATTACGTGTTCTTTGGCCGGGGCCCTGCGCAACAGAAGAAAATCAATGAGAGGCTGAACAAAGCCAACAACGAGCGCACAAGATACGAAGAGAAGCGCCTGAGGGAACAGGTTTGCAACTTCGCCTGCTGCCTCTCTTTTGCTCTACCTCTGTGTGTCAGTCAGAGTTCAAGCACAAAACCACTATGTTCTGCACATACGATTTCTAGCCACAGTCATTTTATCCAAAGACACATATACAGCACTCCCTGACGTAATCCTCCAGAAGCATACTGATGCCACCACAGCCCAATATGCATTCACCAACCATCATCCATTGCTTCTCCCTCAAGCACTGACTGCTTTTTATCGAGCATAGCCTTTTTCATTGGGATAGTGATTCATCTAACTCAACATTGATGTAAACATTCTCATTTCTTATTTAGGTTGTTGTCTATGTTTATGCTGTAGGCTTCATTCATTCTCACTCTGCCTACTTGTGGTTTAACGTGTGTTCCGAAGAAATTAGACAAAACTTCAGAATGCAGGATGAGAAGGCATTGGCAGTTTAACAATTTGTCCATAGGGTCCTGGTGCTGAAATAGTCAGACTGAATGAAGCCCCCCTCCTGTTTTTTGTGTGAAGTGCTAAATGCTGTGCTTATTCAAAGTTGTTCCTGTTAATTCTATGTCTTATGCATTGTGTAATTCTAAGAAAATGTGCTTATTTGCCAGGATTATATAGCCGTTTTAATGTTCTCTTCATTTTTCTTTCACATTGCAAGGACTCCATTTCCGTGCCGTTTCAAACCAACACCTTCAGGTCATTTACACAACGAAGAAATCTGTATCTCGAGGAACAAAGAAAAGTTGGGGTACATGTATTTAGAAATCATATCAGCTGTAGGCCAGAGCCTCACAATTAAGTCAGATGATTAAGGCTGTTCAAATCATTTGTGTCCCTTTTTTTTTCAAGTGAAAAATCACTAATAGATGTCTATTTGAAGAGACTCTTGGCTAACTATTTCTGTTGCATGCTAGAAATGACATTCCATATCATCCCTGCATTTTGCTTTAGCTTGACAGCTTGGGGAGGGAGGGGGGGTTAATAGAAGATTCATAATTGGGGGAATCTGGGGCTACTGCTCAACACTTCAGCCCTCACTGACGCTCAGTGTCTTTCCCCTCTTGTTGCAGGTGGATGCTTATGGAAACATCCTCCTCACCACACTGGAGATGAACAACGAAGTGATGCCTTCTGACGTGGGGAGCAGCGTCAGTGACTCTCGGAATTCGGTCATGTCGTTCGACAGCTCCGGGGTTCAATTCAGGAAGCCCATGGCGCCCCGAGATGGCTTCAGCCACCACTCGCTGGATCGGAGCGCCATGCGGAGCCGGGCCAACTGTCGGCTACGACGACGCTCCTCCAAGCTCAAGTTGAAAATCCCAAACCTGTCAGATGTTAGCACGATTGACAAGTGGTCCCGGGTCATTTTCCCTATCACCTTTGGATTTTTCAACCTAATCTACTGGTTGTACTATGTGAATTGATGTGCATCCCTCTAGGAATCATGGGCCATATTTTGAGAGCACATTAAATTGGCTTTGATACAGTTCCAAAATATGTATACACATATACAAGTTGAACATATGTATATGCATATTTCTATATATTATATTTATATATACACGTGTGAAATCTGAAGGACCTTTCTCCTGTACAAAATATTAATAGGATGACTTGAATGTTTAAGAATAATTGTGAGAGAAGAATTTCAAGGCTTTGAGTTTCTTTTTCCTCCTGAAACAAACAAACAAACAAACAAACAAACGTGAGATCCCACCAGGGGTTTTTGGAACTAAAGACTGCATGATATTTTTGCTAAAAAAAAAACAAGAAAAAAGAGAAAGTGAAAGCTCTTGAGAGAGAAAAGATGTCTCAGAGTCCCATTGACTTTTTATTGATACTTATTGTAATCAAAAATCCTCTACTGCAGCTCATGAAATCAGTGGTGGCTTGTCTGTTCAGGCATCAGCTGAGTGAGATCCTTGACAACCCCCCCCCCATTCCCAAGTCCCTTTCCCCAACCCGGCCGCTCTCGCCCAACTCACCCCCCACAAACCCTCCCATCACCCATGGATAACATGCACGGAAATCTCCGGTTCTACTATGTACAGCAACCTTGTTTGGATTATGTGTTGTTCCTTGGGTTTTTTGAAGTGATATCGTTCTCTTTATCGGACATCAGCTCTGCCCTAATGGTCTCCATTGGTAGGCCGTGTGGAAAGGAATGGGATGCCTGACCGCTGCATTCCCACCCAGAGTCAACGCAAACTTGTATTCCTTCTCATGTTATTTTTAGAAACATGGCCTCGGGTGGGGAATGGAGGGTGGGGGGAGGGGTCTTTTTCATTATGGTTAAAAACAAATGCTGTTTATTGTAGATATGATTTTGTCTTGAAAAATACTGTGATTTCAGAGAGTGTCAGAACATGTTCTAGAGCTAGGGCATTATGAGATAAAAGAGTCAAAGGTATGCATTACTCATTTTGATTGTTTGAAAAAAAATGACATATTCTGTACATTTTATCATTCAGTATTCTCATGAAAGTATAATTGTACTGTTTCTTTCCTCCTATTGATTGAGTCACATGCTCTTTAGATGCAGAGTTCATTGACCTCATATCCTGCTTTTGTGTTTGCTAAAAGGACATGGGGGACTGCTTTTGTGATTTGTTTGAAATTATTCCACAGTGAAGATGTGAGAACATGTATATTCAAAAGAGTCAACATATCCGCCCACAGTTTGACCAGTTGTTATTCAGTATACAGTATTTCTTTGTTTGTTGAGCATTTCTTCAGTGTTGGAGTCACGGTTTTTCTGAAGGCAAGATTATTTGATTGGGATAGTGACGGGCAGCCCGGGCAGAAGATGTGGGGAGAAAGGATTCAATATTTCACACTCAAACTCAGTCAGTGCCGTCCCACAAATGCTCTGAACCCCGAGGATCAGAAACATGATTCAGTGATCCTTGGGATGGAAAACATGCGATAAATAGCCATGAATTCAAATGACAACCAAAAAGCCTATAATCCATATGCATTATTGTTTTGTTTTGCTCTCAAATACACACACTACTACTACTTTCCAGTGCTCAGGTTTATTTGCAAAGGGAAAAAAGTACTGTAGGACCTAGATTTTTTTTTTTTTTATCAGACTGGATAATCAAGTGTTTAATAGTTGTTGAATCCAAAGTTCAGTTTGTGTAGCCACCAAATAAAGTTAAAACGATTAAGGATGAAGTCAGAACATATGGCGTATAGAAAGTGGATATTGTAGGGAAGATAGGAAAGAGCAAATTAAATAAAGAAAGAAAGAAAATTTTAAAAATCCTCCCATGCTTGTTAAGCTTTAGCTGAAGTGCAGATCAGCATCTTCTTCAGTCTCATCTTCACTTCAGGCACAAACAGGCTCTACTGGGAGCAACAGGCTCTGAGCAAAACCTACACACCAAAACAACCAGTGAGTCCCCTAGCAGAAAGGTGATTGAGTCATTAGAATACGAGCGCAGCGTGGTCCCCGAGAAAAGGAGAACGAGAGGGAAAATTAGCACATACTGTACACAAACACATGGAGACAAGGAGAAGATGGAAGGGCTGTAGAGTAAGGAGATGAAGATGGCAAAGCAGGAGTATCAATTTATCATCAGAAATATCCACTCCCCTCTGGATGTAGTGTGCGTAAGACATCTTCAAAAAAGAAATACTGATCGTAAACCAATTTCTCTCTGTAAGTCATAGTGAAGTTTGTACAGTGATATGGCCCAAGTTTAGTATCTCTTTTTGTTTAGATTTTATGCATTGTTGTCATATTCCATAGAAACAAATGAAAAAAAAAGAAAAAAGATCACCTTTAAATATCCATTAACCCATACAAATATGCAAGAAGATGGTGAAAGTAACTGACAGACATACTGAGCTGAGTTTAATGTTTATGACTGCAGCTGAACAATCTGTTGTTTGTCTCTCCATCAACTGTGAGTCCAAACACATGACCAAAACATAGTGATTAGTCTTAAATTTGAAGAATTTAAATTTGTGGTTATTCATGTGAAACATAACATTGAGTCAAAAAGAGCCACAATGAGCTATATTAACATGAAATATTGAGAAAAATGACCTCTGGGTTACAATTTTACCATCTTCAAGTTCTGAAGCAGGTTTTATTGTGTTACATGGAGAATACATACTCAGTATTATACTGTAGATGACTGGTAAGCGTAAAGGCTGAAATGATGGCATGTGTGATAGGCCACAAATTCAGAGTTCTTCAAAAGTTGCCAAATGGAAGTGAGTTCAGACGGAAATGCAATGAAGTTGAAAACAGTAGCATTAGTCGTTTCAACATGCAGTCTTTCACACCTTGAGTACACCACCGATTTAGCTCTGCACTCTAATATCAAAGTTTGACTCACAATTGGACAATTTAAAAGAAAAAGGATCAAAATCAATCCAGCAGAACCAGAGATATTGTCTTTTTTTTTAAATTCCACACATTCTTCTTTCTAGTGGAAATCTGGTGCCTACAATACCCATAATGCAACTTGACCACCTATGGATCGGTCAGAGATAATGTAGCCTCGAGCCGCTAGCCTCGAGCCGAGATGAGAAGTTGCCACCCCCGCTCCGTCTGTAATCAGATAAAGAACAGCTTTGGATTGCATTCCCACAGTATAGGTTACGCCATGGATGGTATAACGGTGTGATGTTAGATGTGAAATGTGGCGTCTGAGTCGGGGGTATTCAGGCACTTGTGAGGTGATGATTACTGATGCGCACATTCACATTTGTGTTTCAGGTAGCCTTGTCCTTTAAAATGTTTGAAGAAATAAAAAAAAAAATAAATAAAGGTGGTAAGAGTTAGTGGATAATGAATGCAGGTTCATAGAAATAACACACTTTGCAAAGTTTTTTTTTTCATCATTTCATCCTGGTCTGCACACTAATGGCTTGTCAAACTGTTCAAAGGCAATATGATGGATCTCTCCTAAGAGTTGAGCCAGACTGTGAGGCCAGAGGATACGATCAGTTCAAGTGTGAGAAGAGCAGACAAAGATGGGACTTAAGGCAACCATAAGTGTTATTTTAACTAAATCAGTGGAACATGTTCAAGTAGAAAGAAGCCCAATCCATCTACTCTGTGGTTTCAATGAAATGCAGTTACAGTACATTTTGTTACCTTAACTAACACAAGTATCAAATTCTCATTGAGGCTGGTCTATTCCCAGTAATGACTACAAACATGCCTATTCAGGTATTAACTTTTTTTGAGATAGTTGATGCATATCTTTAATGAACTCCAAACACATACAGAGGAGAATCATTAGCAGCCCTTGTATGCTCGCAGTAAATATATTCACCACTCATTTCACTCAGAACATGTATTACCTGCTTTCTGGACAAGAAATCAGCACATCCATCCCAAAAGCTGTGAGGATGTTCTGTTCTATGCTTTTACTTTAGGATCTTTGCTTATACAAGAGAGAAAATACATTTTCTTTTGACACATACGTTCAAGGAGTAGAGGAGGAGAAAAAAAAAGTGTTGAACTGATTTCAATGTGAATTTTCTTGCCTCTAGTGTATATGTGTAATTACATGTGAATTGTACTGTAAATATGATATCTTTCACTTAATAGTTCTTAATGCATGAACAAAAACATGGCAGTTCGTAATACCAGCTAGCCTCACTGCTAATGGCATGGACAGCTTCTCTAGCATTGGCATACTTCTGCAAACGAAACCTAAAAAATGAAACACAAGAAATACATGGTGTGAACAAAATAATGGAGAAATCAATGCAAAGTCCTCTCACAGTGAAGGAGTTTCTGGTGGCTCTGAGCTTGCATTGGTTCACCCGTTCCAGCAAGAACAAGGCTAGTGCCAATGCTGCTGAAGATTGCTGGGAATTACAGTATGCCTTGGTTCACTGTCAGCGATGGGGATGGTGCAGTCTTGAATGAAATTCTCTAGTTGAGCTTTCCCTTTTTTCATATCTGAACTAAGCTTAGGATTTTTTGGGACATGTCAGCACAGACACCTGCAGCGTTTACCTCAGCCATCAACAAATCACTCAATCGTCCATGAATCTACTTAGAAACTTAAAGGCATGTTCGGCTAGCTGGCTTATAGAGGCTAGAGGAGCAGGGTTGCCTTAAGAGGGCGAGTGGGATGTTCTTTCCTGTTCCTCAATAAGACAGTCATGTGTGCCCTTGACCAAGGTACTCAGCCAATTGCCAAAGTGCAGCTGCTCACTTGCTACAACAGAAATCTGTGTAGGCTAGCTCCCAGAAGTAAATATGTTAAGCTATGTGAGGGTATTGATAGAAAATAGTTCCCAGGGTAAATGTAAAGAACAAAAAAGCAGTTTGACAAATGTCCTTTGGTTCTGTACAACTAAATTAAAAACAGTATTGCTGTGTGTGTGTGTGTGTGTGTGTGTGTGTGTGTGTGTGTGTGTGTGTGTGTGTGTGTGTGTGTGTGTGTGTGTGTGTGTGTGTGTGTAAACAGTTTTTTGGTGGCCTAACACTTGCTGATGTTTGAAGTTTGCGGAAAGCACCATGTTAGATGCCATTTTACATTTTGCCACAATTACCAGCTGGGATCTAATCTGGACAAAGTTGTAAATCATATTGTTCTCTGTTGACTGCAGTCTTCATGTTAGGGCGTTTCATCTGGGATTACACCATTCCCAAAAGAAGATATGCACAAGGGGCTGAGGCTGTGAACACAAAACTGTTGTGTGAGTTACGAATAGAACTGGGGCCGACCTCTGCTAAAAGAGTGGACCACAACCATGCGAGCCAATTTCATCCACCAAACACCAGAACGCTGCTGACAGACTCCTCACTGTTGGAAGAGCTTTTGCTGGTGCATTCATTATTTTGTATACCTTGTAGGTTTTGTTTTGCATGACCTGAGTTTTGAAAGGTTTATTTTCATATATTTTTACTTCACGCCATCTGATTCATCTCCACAGCCAGGAAAAGAAAGATCCAGTGTTTACACGCTCAAATTGCACTTGTTTTACAGCCAGCTCTATAAATCTTGTGAAACAAACTGTTCGTAAAACTGGAGGAAAAATGTAACCATAGAACGTACATCATGTGATTCGTGTGAATCATGAATATGTACTTCTACAAATGTATTTACTGTAAATCACGCAGTTTGGAGTAGATGCACCAAGTGCATGCTGTAGTTTTATCAGGTTCAGCATAAGCATTAACATCAATCGCCCTTCAACTACAAAGGATGTAAAGGATGCTCACCAGTAGCATCTGAACGTAAGCCATGTGATTGCACACTGAGTGGGTGTTCCCTGTATTTTCTCTTTAATAAGTTGCCTCTGGTTATGGTCTGTTGTCGATTAATGTATGATGATACCTGCAAGAAGCTGTGCTGATTCCCAGTTACACACCAGTAAACCTCCCTCTTTGAAAGCGTCGACCGGGAGACGATCTCATGTTTAACCAGTAGGTAAGAAAGATTTTCCAACACTTGATAAAAATTGGCGACGAAAAGAAAGAAATCCACAAGACCAACAGCCCATTTATTTTTCAGTATTAATTAGTAAATGATTTGATTCATTTCTGTGTTCATTTCTGATTTATTGTATTTGTTGCATTTGTTATGGATTGTTATTCTTACTGTTGATGTTGTTTTATCATAAGAAGGAAATGTAATTCATCTGATATACTGGCACTGGAAGAAAAATGCATTTGGTTTTTTGTACTGTAATTGTTTTGTTCACATTGGGCGCTTATTTGATTCAGTTGTTTAATAAGGTGTTTGATTTCATTTGGAGTATCAGTACTCATGGAATCAACATTTGTGTAGTATGAAGTTGTATTTTTTTTGTCAGTGCAAATTAATGTTATAGTGTCAATCAGCTTTTTTAGGTGTTTGAACAAAATGTGTTTTTTACAAATACAAGGTGTTCAAGTATGTGGTATAAAAAGGGTTATCATTCAAACAACAGACTTTTTACAAATAAAGGCTTATACAGTAAAGAAAGCTAATGTCTTTTCATTTGCCCTTTGTGGACTAATATATGACATTGTTTCATTTGACTTTTTATTAATTTATTTTCTGATATTAGTCCCCAAAAGGTAAATAGCATACAATGTTGCAAAATAAGAGGATAAAATCAGGTATTTACCATTGCTATTCCAGGTTGTTGTCAGAGCTCTCACCTCTTAGTTGGTGTCTTGCTTTTGATAAGGACTGTTGGATATGAAGACAGTCCGAAAACAAAATTTAAGAAAAATCAAGAGTGTCTTCATTTAATTTGATTACAAAACATTGCGCGTTTATGAGAAAATATCTCCTTTCATACCCTATTTCCTGAATAAAGACGCAAAGTGACTCCTGCTGACAAGTGTAATATTTGCCCCTTCTTCAATTCAGGAGTTTTTTTGTCTTTTTTTCATTGTACGCAAACACAAAATGATATACTGTAGTACAGGTTGGATAATGTAGCTCTGTGGCCTGTCTGGGGCAGTTTGAGTTCTGCCTCTATAAAGCACTAGATAATTAATTTGTTTTCTCAGAAGGACAAATGCAGTTGAAACTTTTTGCTGAGACTTTTTGTCCAGGATGAGGACTTGACGCTATATATGGTACTTTTTTTTTCTCTCGGATGCACTCAGGGCTTGAACTACGGTGAATGTTTAGAAGGTGAACAGAATGGGCTCTAAATGTGGTCACTGCACCTGGAGCAGAGAGAACAGTAATGGTGCAGTAAGACATTGGAAATATTATGCTCCACGCATACCTCTAAGCATCAGGAAACAATGTATTGCTGTGCAAACAAGCTCATTGATTTTATAGATTTAGAGCAGAGGTGTTTTGGTGGTCTACGTCTGCCACCTCTATCCCAATTTTGAGTCAACCCTGATCAAAAGCACAATTTGTGGTCTAAAAAAATGCAAACAAAATAGTCACACCCCCCCCCAAAAAAAAAAAAAATTCAAAAGAAAGGACTGGGATACGTT
The DNA here is from genome assembly GCF_016859285.1 of Xiphias gladius. Lineage (NCBI taxonomy): Eukaryota > Metazoa > Chordata > Actinopteri > Istiophoriformes > Xiphiidae > Xiphias > Xiphias gladius. The sequence goes on along the minus strand of NC_053416.1, from coordinate 20,493,009 downwards.
ATCACTTCCAAATGAACTGGCAGCTCTTTTAATACACAGACAGATCACACAGTTATTAATGCTATCTAATGCTGTTTAAGGTCTGTTTACATGAAGGATTTCATTTTTGTAGACACATTCGGAAAAGGCAGGCTTTAACGGCGGACAAGCACAAGAATCTCATCTCTCACTAACTGCACCATATACTGTATGACCGGCCGGGTCCTCTCTGTGTGGAGTTTATATGTTCTCCCCCGTGTCTGCGTGGATGTCCTCCAGGCGCTCCAGTTTCCTCCCACAGTCCAAAGCCATACAAGTCCGTTCCACTGGAGGCTCCATGTTGCCTGTAGGTGTGAATGTGGGTGTGAATGGGTCCATCTACATGTGTGTTAGCTATGTGATAGACTGGCAACATGTCCATGCCTCACATCCAATGCAGGCTGGGATGGATTCCAGCCCCCAGTGTAACAGAATAAGCGTTTTTGAAAATGAATATGGATGGTTGTACTTTACTTAATTATATATGAACAGACCTGTAATTTATATGGTCAGGAAAAAATACCCCCCTGGGCCTTTAAGGCCTTAACCAAACTCAAAACATAGCAGAGTGTGTTGTTAAATGTGCATTGATGGCTCTATATAGTCATCAGTTCCAGGCTTCATTAATGATTTTTGAGCAATGACATCCCCGGACACTAATACTTCACTGTCATCAGGAGCAGGACCTGAGGCCTCATGTGTAAATTGTGCACATGCATACAAATGACACATGCGCAGTTTGGTGCGCTCAAAACAAAAGTGGGAGGTGGTTGAGAGCACATTCTACACATCATGAGCATGCAGATTTGTAAAAAAGGTTCGGGTGTTGATTATGGTGATGTATTATATAGCGGTGGTATTACAGTGCAAAGTTCAAATGAGTTTTCTAATAGCCACTTAAGTTGTGGAAATATCACTATACACTCCAAGGCATGAAAGATAAAGCTGAATATGTCTTATTTTCCCGTAGCTTGTTAGCCTGCTAAACCTTACTCACAAAGACCTAGAAGTATCTCAACTGCTTATTGATTCATTACAGTTATTTTAGAATACTATCCCAAAGAGTCTACAGTCACGCTGGCAGCTCTGTGAGGCTGCACTTAGGCAGAGTGGTGCTCCGAGCTAAATGCTAAAGTCAGCATGCTAGCATGCTCATATGACAACGCTAACATGTCGATGTTTAGCAGGTTTAATATTTACCATGTTCACCATGTTAGTTTAGTGTGTTAGCATGCTAACATTTGCTTATTAAGACTAAAAACAAAGTACAGTTGAGGCTGATGGGATTGTCATTATGACGCAGGAATCCTGTTAAGTCACAAACCAAAGGATTGGCCAAATGAAAGTTTTGACCAGATTATGACAAAACCATTAGGATACATCATCTGAGAACCACAAATTTCTGTACAAAAGTTTGTGCCAATCCGTCCAGTAGATGTAAGATATTTCAAAAGATACGTGTACATTTTGACCTGCTGTTGGCGCTAGAGGAAAAGTCAGTGTAGTCACCGAAGTTCATCCTCTGGGTGAAGTTCTCACACCAAAATTACATGTGAATTAATGAAATTTCAACATTATGAGATTGTCAGGAAAGCACATTGGTGGGGCGTGCTTGTAGCCTGGTGGTTAAGATGCATACCATATAACTGACCTGTCCCCTGTTTGATTCTGACCAGGGACCATTGTTTCATGTCATACCCCTCTTTCTGTCTCTCTATCTAAAGGCCAAGAGATCATCTTAAAAAAAAAAAAACACTAATGACCATGCAGACACTCGTGATCATTGTGGACAATGCCAGTTATTTGTTTGTTAAAATGGTGTTTTACAGAAAACTGAGGCAAATTTTTCTTCTCTTTTTCTGTCAGAGCTGGTACAGTTTCACGTGAAATAGCAACATTTAAACAAGCCAATTAGAGCCACTCCTCAATGTGATGTCACATTGAAAACAAATGTGTAAAATCAGAGGCCGGTTTGAATACTGCTTGATCTTACCTGCTTGTCAAAGGCTGGGGCGGGGTTAACTGTTCTTCCAGCCAATAGGCCTTTTTTTTACCGGAGGCATTTCGACTTGTCACTGAAGGAAAAGCACAGGTGTTAGTAATAACATTACTGATGGCGCTGTTCTGGTCAAGTGTCCCAGTGAGCCATGACAGTGTGACAGTGAGCCAGCGCGAACAATGTTGGGACCCTGAAACTGAAGCAGCTAAATGGAATTCAGCCGTCCTTCATTTTGTTATTTGCACCTGTGCTCCTGCTGTGACATGTTAAAATGTCTTCTGTTAAAAAAGGCCTCTGGAGGGTCATGATTAATGATTTTCAGTTTGTTTTGTTAAACTCAGGAAAGGAATGGACACCAAACTACTTTTGGCACAACTGAAGCCCCCTCGGGTTGCACATCGGTTCAGTGGTAGGCACAGTCACCTCGCAGCGAGAAGGATTTTGGGTTTTAATCTGCCAGGCGGCTGGAGCCTCTCTGCCTGGAGTCTGCATATTCTCCTTGGGCCTGTGTGGGTGTCCTCCAGTTTCCTCCCACAGTCCAAAGACAGGCAGCGATTCTAGATTGCCCGAAGGTGTGTCTATGTGTCAGCCCTGTGAGTGAGTGATGACCTGTCCGGGGTGTAGCCTGCATCTCAATGTCAGCTGGGATTGGCACCAGCCCCCCCACAACCCTCAAGGATAAGTGCGTATAGCTGATGGAACCCCCTTTGGTCAGAAAAGACAAACCGAGGTAGATGATGTCGGGCGTGATTCCCAGAAAGCACTCATTTTAAGTTGAATTCAACTCCGAATGCCAAATAATATTATTGCTAAGGTTAACTGTGATATTTGTTTTTATTCGTGCTAAGTTAGAGCAATCTAATGGTACAGAGATTCAAAAAGGGGTTTTAGCAAGCTATGGAGGTTAAGCTTGTTCACATGCACAATGATCCACTAATTCTTTTTAAACACTAAAATATCAGTTTTTATGTTTATGGTTTGCCTTGGTATAAAAAGAAGAAGAAGAAAGAGAAAAAAAAGAAATTTTGGTTAAGGTACCACAATTGACAGCAGCTGTAGGCCTAACCTCTAAGATGCAAAACAGCATTTTAGCAGCCATTAAAATATTAGCTACAGCCCACCTTGTGCTTGTTTTTCCCCACTTCCCCTTTTTTCTGCTCCATATCAGTTCTTTTTTGAGACATAGCTGTTTTACTATAAATAATGCATAGGGGCAAGAAAAGGCATGCAGCAGCACAGTTAAGAGAGGGGAGAATCATTCTCTAAATTTCCAGTGTATACAGTACATACAGTAGCATGTACCACTGTACTTTACACAAAAAGTTCAGTCAGAAAATTGAGATGAAGATTATTATTTTTAAATATAATAATTTAGCATTAAAAGTGATGCATCATTGAGTCAGCTTGACGTTTTTTTTAAGTGTTTACGATCCTGCACACAAAGCAATTGATAAAAAGCAGAAAACAATTGGAAAGTTTAAATTCTGATACTTAATCTTGTTGTGAATTACAAATACCAATTTGTCACATATCTCTTCATATAATGAAAGGAAACAATAGTAACTTTACTAAAGTAATATGAAAACTTTTAAAGGATTATACTTACAGTATTAAGTTTGCCACATTGCATATGATCATTGATACAGTATCACGTAATGTATGTATTTAAAAAATGTTTTGCACGTCAAATTTTCTTTTGTTTTGATAAATGTTGCCTGTGCCAAATCCAGCCACTACAGTGTTGTTATTAAAACATCTTCACTGTCAAACAACTGATCAATGACTACACTTACTCTTCTTCTCGAGTCCAGTTAATACCAAAATTTACACATATTAACAAGACTGATTTGAGGTCAGAGGTCAAATATTGATTCCATGGAATGAAAAAGGCCTAATAGATAACCAAGGGGGTCTTAATACTTGGACAGAATCAATGTCAGTAATAGGTGAGCGGGTCATAAGTTGTGGAACGGCAGCTTGTTTGGAATATGAGTTTACTGCAGCATCAGCATCAGAGATAATGGAGCTGTTTCATCATGTGGAGCATCTGACAAACCTACTGTTTCTGTTTTTAAATGTAATCACATCATGTTTTAGCTTCAGTAGAGTCTGCTTTAATGTATCATTAAAACAAATACATTCAGTAAGTTAGTAGTTGAAATAAAATGACTTCTGTTTATTGTTTACTACTGTTTAACAATCTGGCCGCACTTGGGTTCAGTATCTGGCTGCTTTTATCTCTGCCTCTGAGGTGGCAGTCATTCAGATCTGACTGCACATCATTTACCTTGTGGGTAAACTACAAGAAGAAGTGGTATGCCCTCAACTTTCATATTCTCAATGTATTTGATCCATTGCTCTGTTTTGTTGTTGTTGTTGTTGTTGTTGTTGTGTGTGTTGTATATCATCGTGCCTAGCCTCCTCTAGTAGCTATGACCTGTGTAATGATCCTCTCCTGATGCCTCCTCCTTCTGATACAAGGCAGATTTTATGCACAGGTTTGTCTGTCCTAATTGATTTCTTTTAATTTACTCTCAGTCGCCTCTAACAGGCACTTTGACAGTTGATTACGCTGCTAAGTGAGTTCACCTTGAGAGGAGCTGAGGTATATGAATAATATGTCAAACATGTCCAACTTATTTAATCAAGATCAGATTATATCCATTACAGTTCACTAGACTGTATCGTAAGGAGCAACAAAACAAGAATATGTACCGATACTGCAGCTTCCTTTCAACACTTGCGTTTGGTGTGGATAAAAGAGAGAACGTACAGTCTCTGCAGGTTCGCTGTTGCTGAATGTGCCTGTATTTTCATCTTTCTTTCCATGGGTTGGCTCTTCCTGAATTGGAGGGCATAGCTCTGCTGAGAAGATGGATACAGAGCCGGTGAAGTAGCTCAGCAAAATGTGCCTTCCATTTCCGTGTTCTATTGTCAGCACTCCATATAAAAACATAAAATATTGAAAGGGTGCATTAACATGGGTCAGAAATTGAAGGCTGTTCCTCTGTGGGACAAAAAATATGAAAGAGGTCAAAAAGCTGCTGCTTTGGCTTTGTGGTGTAGAATGCCTGCTTCTGCTTTCTGTCATGGACATGTTTTTGAATAAATTGTCTTAACTAATTCAAACAAAAGCATTAAGGTTGACATACAGTCTTTATGGAATGTGATTGGAACATTTAGTCTTATGCAAATTATTAACAAAGGTCAATAATGGTGAATGGTATGCACTGCCACGCTCATTCAATACTTAAGATCAACCCAGTATTTCAAGCAAAGCTCATGTTAACAAGAAAAATGCATCAGATTAGACTTTGTAACACAAAATCAAAGCTTAAGATATCAGCATTGCTGCTGATTCAGGTAACAGATATACAGTAACTGACTTTCTCTTGGACTGGCTGGATAGATAATGTCCACTAAAATCATCAATGATTCAGTCAACAAACAGTTATATCTGTTAGTAGTTTAACCCAAACAGGAATCTCAAATTTCTTCAAGCATAATTTTTAACATGATAAAAAGTCAAGCCATACATCAACTGTAGCACGGCGTGTCCATCTTTGCTTTTACAGGATGTTCGTCTGTGTTGCCATGGAGTTCTTGTTTGGGCGTTGAAAAGAGAGTGAAGAGATGAAGACGAGTGGCAACATAATGTGTCTAATAAAATATTAAGACACATCTCTTTTGTGCAATGTGACCATGGCTGAACCACTAAATCCAACCCCCCAGGGGCATCATTTAGAAAATCCCAGGGTATAGCATAGAGGATGGCGTTGGTGGAGCCGTTAAAGGTGAGACTATAGTTACATATGTGTGACCGCTGCATATCCTTTGTTGAATGTAACTCAGAAGGGATGCACACGTGCTACCAGTGTCGAAGTCAATTTTCACTGTTAATTGATACACTGTGGCCAACACTGGCTGTGTTTGAGCTTGTCAGTGCCCGACGACATTTGCATTATTCCATGAAATGAAGACCAATCAGCGCACAAGATCTCATTTTAAGTCACAGATATGTCTCTCCAGGATTTTATATTAGACATGGAGAACGCACAGTGAGAATCCCTTTAAAACATTAGTTTGGTATTGTGCGTGGCAAATTCTTTCGCTGGCCGAGTGAAATCTTTCAGTTCAATTTTGAGAAGATCACAAATCAGACACATAAAATTATGTTTTTCTGGCAAACCTCAACAGCCTGCTCCTCAATTTACTTTGGCATTTTCCCCGGACTGAAGTCAGTCACTGAAGGACAGATTTTAGATGATCAAAAATTCCATTAAGTGAAGTGGATATGGGAACATAATGTGTGAAAGCACAACACTTTCTCTATGCCAATAAGGGTCAACTGTGTGTGTGTTCCTTTTTTACTGCCGGCACTTTATGAAGCTTATAGCTTAAATGCAACACAGCCAGACTGTCGGTTAGACTGTTCCTCTGCCCCTTGTTTTATAGTTTCTTCCTTAGACAATTCGTGATAGGTCACCTTCTGCAATAACAGATTGAATTTCAGAGATGACAAAAGTATTAGGAAACGTTGCTTCTGAATGCCTGTGTCCCACTTTTTTTTTTTTTTTTTTTAGGTTTATTTGCACAATTGTGTCAGTCCATGTGAAAGCACGGTTCCATGCTTGTATTTGATGCCAATGTGAGATGATAGTTCAGTGTCACTGCGTTTGGCTTTTAGTGCCAAGAATAAAAACCTGCAATGCAAAGTAGACCTTTTCTTCTGTGCCAGTTAGATGACGTTTCACACTACTGGGGTTGTGTGTTCTTGTTCTCGCTTACGATTTGCTTTTGTACCATCAGCATTTTTTATAAGTGGTAGCCTATGGTTGCTTGGTAGCTGCAGGGACAGTAAGTGAAGTCATGCTAAATGTCTGGCCTTTATGTTGTTGTTTTTTTCCAAGGCGGTTGGGAGAGGGAGAGGAGAGTGAGGAGGAGCGAGGCCTGCTGAAGCCGGAGCGTGGCACTCTTGGCTCCGTTGCCATCGGCTGCCTCAAGCACTCTTCAACACACAACAACACATACACACGGAAACACTCAACATCTAACAGCCTGGCCTGTCATCTGCTGGCCAACTTCTGAACTGCATCCCGGCCTTCTTCAGTAACAGCAGCAGGTGTACTCGCTCTGTCCGAGCCAGAGCTCTGAATCACACCTCCTCGCAGTCTGCTGACAGGGAAACACAGGTCGTGGGGAGGGGGGTGAATTAGTCTGTGTGGAGGCACTACACTGAAACCTGCTGGAGGTTTGAACATGCCACAGTTCCACGCCCAGCAGCCTACATTTCACCGTGTGAGACGGCTCTCTAGGTCTCTGCATGCTGGAGGGCGGATTCGTCAGCGGCCCTCCACTCACATTCAAAGTAGTAACTGAAGAGCCGGTAATGTGATTGGAATATAATTAAGAGAAAGTACAGCATGCTCAGAAGTGATTCAGTCTGTGAATGGCAACAATCCACTGAACAATTTGTAGATGATTTTGTTATTATGGAAATTTTAAGCAACCTTTTCGCCATGCTAGCGACGTGGCTGGTGTGTCTGTTTATTGGTTGGTTGGTCGGTGCCTCTCTTTGGTCCAGACTGATAAAATCTCATCAAGTTTTTGGTGGATTGCCATGAAATTTTGTACAGACATTCATGGTCCCTACAAGATGAATGGTAATGGTTTTGGTGATCTCCTGACTTCTCCATTAATGTCATGAGATAGAATTTTTGGGTTTTAGTGACATATCTTCACAACTATCTCATAGATTGTCATTAAATTTGAAAACAGTTATGTACTGTGCCCAGAGAATGAATCTTACTGACTTTAATGATACTCTGACTTTTTATCCAGCACCACCATCAGGTCAAAGTTTCAATTTCTCCAATACTTTGGTTAATGATCAAATTCCCATACTTTGTATTCTAGTGCTAATTATCAAATATTAGCATTTTAACGCACCAAACTAAGATGGTGAACATGGTAAATGTTACACCTTGACATCAGCATGTTAACAGTGTCAACGTCGGTAACATTGCATTAGTATTTAGCTCTACTGTGCCTAAGTACAGCCTCATAGAGTCGCTAGTATGGCTGTAGACTAAGTGCTAACATATTAAAAGTCCTACAAATAATTTCACATGTTCCACTTTCATACACATGGTTTCTTTCACTTGGATACGACAAACCATGTCTTCTGCTATTCTCATGCACTGTTAATTTGAGCTGGCAAAAAGTGGCACATAAACAGGAAACACACAAAATGACAAAAATGTCATGGCTGATTTTTGTAAAGAAACCTCACAGTCATTCACAAAGAGTTTACTGACATACAGGATGAAAAGCTATCATGTGTTCAGTGTCTTTTTTTTTAAATATATTTTTGGAATATGATACTAAAATAGATATATATCAATATACTATTTCAAGATCAAAAGTGTGAACTGCCCTGATCAGGAAATAGAAAGAGAGCCATGTAACAGTGGAGCATATTTATGTATTCTTGATCTGATGAACAACAAACCTATGTCATAATAGATCATTTGCTGCATGTCATCCCCTGTCCCTCTCCCCTGCCCTTCCCATCTCTCTCCACTGCTGCTGCAATAATAAAGGCGAGAATCCCAGAAAATAAATAAAAAATAAAAAGAATAGATCATTCTCAGCTCTGAAATTTAACTAAATGTATGCATTATTCATGATTTTATTCATTCTCTTTGGTTTTCCCACTTGACTTTATGGAATCCGAACAAAATGCATCCCCCTCATTCATCCCCCTCTTATCACTTGTTCCCTCAACTTAATTCCACAGAAATGTTCCTCTGTCTTGCATGCTGATCAGTTACTCATGAATCATGCTGTCAATTACATTTATTTGCAGTATGCCCCTTTCTTGTTTGACTGTACAGCTCTGTCCACAGCTGCCAGCACATGTTGTTTAGTTCAGACAAAGTCTTGAGACACTGAGATCTCATCACTTCCTGACCTATCACGTAAGTGTCTTCTGGATAATGAGCTCTACAGGCCTCCTTCCACTCCTCACATTACCCACTGCCTCCCGCCCTCACCCCTCCAGTCACCCCTGATCAACATTTTTCACATTGTTAATCACTTATGTCAGCCACTGGTAATTATAGACAATTAATCATGTGTGATTCACTGTCTCTCTCCTGTCAGCATTGTGCTTTACGCTGTGTGAAGGAAAAGGACAAAGGTGAAACTGCTTTTATTAAGTACGCAGCACCAGGGAGTGAACTCCCCGGTGATAAGCAGCATGTTGCAGTGCTTTGGCTAACACTTCCTTGTGGCGAGCGATAAAGGCCAGGGTGAGATTAAATTACATTAATTTTGTTGCCAGAAGCCCTGACCCAGAATGACATACAAGACAATGGAGGTGGAGTGATGAGCTGTAGAGAAACTGCTGCCAAAGTACTGAAAAATGAATTAACCATCAATGTCACAACGTACTGTGATCCTAACCTGCCATATAAAGTCAACAACCTCACACACACACGAGGATGCACTGCCTGTAACTTAATCTGCTGCAATGTAAAATGTAAACTGTACTAACTGTATACAATTATCCATATGTATATATATATATATGTGTGTCTGTGTGTGTGTGTGTGTGTATACATATTTGAACAGGTGAGTTTATTCAATCATACCTAATTTTCATATGCCCCCAGCCAAAATTATTAACGGCTAAATCGACAGTTTTTGAAAAACAACCATACATACATATACACACCCTGTCTGGCAAACATGGATATGCAAACATTGTGTTATCAACGTGCACAGTATCGGCCAGTCCATTACCAAGCATACTGTAACCTTGGTTATTCTCTCTTCCGGTGCTGCTTGCAAGAGTCAGTGGTGGAAACTGCAGGAAGTTCAGTTTATAAGAAGCTCTGCGGGCGTACTCAAACATTTTGTCAAGATGCACTCTATGTTGCGCTTGTTGGTGCTTACAAGCATAATAGGTAACTACATTTCTGCTTTTTCCTCTTGAATTACATGGTGATTTTGGTAAAGAATGTCTGACTTTTGATCAAATTTACCTGAAACTTGATGCACCTGTTGTTTTGTAGGATGTGTTGAACTGATCACAGTCAGGACACCGCAGAAATATATCAATGTTACAGTGGGTGGAAGTGTCCTACTCCAGTGTATGTTTGTGACTACTCAAGAGACCACCAGCCTCACCATCCAGTGGGATTATGTTTCATCATCCTCCTTGACACCACAGCAGGTAGATACACACTGCTGCTCAGATCAGAGCTTTGCTACAAGTGAGGCAGGTCTAATGTGCTCAAATGTGCCTAAAATCTGTATATCAATTGGCGTTGAAAGATGCTTTACTGTAGCATCAGGTTTAGTGACGTTCTTCGTTAATAAAAAGTGGGTATCAGAATATTTCCAATTAAATTTATAGAGCACAAAAGCAACCCTTTTTCCTCTACATTTGGTTGAAGTCCAGTAGCTCGCTGTGTTTGTTTAATGACTGCAAAAGACTGTGAGCGATATAAAAACATAACTCATTTTGTGATCACTTCAAATTTGCATTTACAGGACAAAATCCCTGCTCTTTACCAAAGTGTGGCATGTTGTTGTTTTAATTATTGAAATGCAACACTCAAGTTGGATTTACACTGGGTGGAATCTCATCAGAGAACTCAACATTTGGGAGGATATTCAGATTTTAATTGCTCGTGGAAAAGTCAGATTTATGGCAAAGTTTGAACACTCCCCAAAAACACGCTTGTGTTTGTGCCCTGTTCCGCACTAACAGTCAGGAGATACGCCTCGCCTGAGACAACAAAGCCCATGAAAGAGAAATCAGATAAGGGCTGGTTTTGATATGAAACTGTGGCTAACTCTCTAACACACAGTCAATTTAAATTTTGAACAAAATGGCACCATCCACTGGATGTAATTACGCTAAAAATCCTTCGTATAGGCCCTGTGGACGCCTTGTACTTTTTTGATTATTATTTAACATGTACTCAGCCAAGAATAAGTGTATTACTTCTTTTTCAAAGAGTTTTTTTATTAATAATGGAAAAAAAAATCTCTGTTCTGGTTAGGCTAATTTAACTAACTGCTATTGCCTTACTTATGTACAACTGAAAATGCTATTAAAGAGTTGTACTTGGTATCTAGCAACATAGGACTACACTTGAATGAATTGAAGCACTGATCTCTGCATCAATGTTACTTTAATTATGATGAATGATTCAGCGTCAGCTGATGCTGAATCATAGATTATGTTGATTGGAGCAACATTATTTCTGCAAATGATAATAGTCAGATGTCCTAAGCAAACCAGCTGTATGACTGTCATGTTTTTGCAATGGTCTAAAATGAACAGTACAGAGAAATAAATCAAATGTCAAGCATCTGTATTATATCAGATATTCTGATTTGTTGCCATTTGCTTTCAGGTCTATTACTATCAGTCAGGAGAGGATGTCATTCCGAGACCTTACAAGGGCAGGCTTCAGCCTCCCTCTTCTGTGGCCACAACCAGAAACGCCTCAATAATAATAAGCAACATGCAAACATCAGATGCCGGAGTCTACACTTGTGAGGTTCACAACTTTCCTGATGTAGATGGACAGTCTCAGGCCAATATCGTTGTTAATGTTCTTGGTGAGTTTCTGTCAATGTAGTTTAACGCAGAACGCAGATTACAAAATGGTGAGGAGGAAGTGAAGAGTGAGGAAGGTATTACCTGATTTATGCCAATCAATCATGATCCGTACACATCCACACACAGGCTGCACAGTAGGTGTGTAGGGGATTCCATTGTGCTTGACCACACCTGTTAGTTTTAGCAGTTGAATTCATGCATTATAGAAGGAAGGAGCAGATTTCTTGTGTCAGCACGGTGCTCTAAAGTTGTGCGTTCAAACCAGCGTTCAGACCTGGACCTGGGTCTAGTGTAGTCTGGGCGTAGTTTGTTTGAAACAAACAGCAGCTCACATTGTTCAGACCCTGCAGGAGTCTTAATTATGAAACAACTTTTAAGAAGAGGAAAGAAAAAGCGATCTAATCTGAATCTCCTGCTGCTGCTATGGCCATTTTTCCCCTGCTAGTAAGGGTGTGGCTACCTGAAAGCCGAAGTACACTGTCGATCTCTGAATCACTTCTCAGAATGCTATATTTTACTGGTCTATGAGAAAGAAATGAACATACACTTACATTTTTATTTTCGATTTCAAGTTGTATATTTTAATTTTATCCCATAGTATTTGGCTTACTCATTTATCTTTTTGTCTCTTTCTATAGTCTTCATGAAAAAGAAGGGTTAGGTTAGTCATGTCTGTGTGAGCTACTCTTTCACTTCCACCCTAGGACATAAAATCCCAGTCTGAATTACAGCAGGCAATATTTAACTGAAGTAAGAATACTTTCATTTCAATGAAGGAGTTTAGTGCTCTTTCCACATCTGAGATAACCGTGTCTATTATCAGTGCAGTAACATTAACAAATGTATCAAAAGAGTGGCCCTGAACAGTGTGAATCAGGAATTACATTCAGTTTGAATCCTCTCATTCACTGAGTTACCAGGACAACCTTGCAGGCCTCAGTATCATCACTAGTTTCCATGGTTACCGTAGCAGTCTCCTCATTGTCAGTGTTGGAAATTATAGCAGGACTGTGACTGCATCCTTGTGCTCCATGCAGAATATGTATCAGCAACTGCTTCACACCAACCACACGTCTTGTGTTTCAGAACCTCGGTCTTTATGAAAATGTTTGCAAGGCAGTTTCTACACACTGGATGTGATGCATACTTAAGTGCTGTATGAATATGTATGTCTGTTCTCATGCTGACTACCATTTAATCAAAGATCATTTTCACCCTCGCCAACTGTTCCATAGAATTTTGGTAATATTTGAACGAGAGTGAGCAGTCCGTCATAAATTACAAATAAGTGTGCAAGCTTTACGCCCTGCAGTATGTTGCATTTTCCCAATTAATACCGTTGTAATGTGAAAACACGATAGATATCAAATATGAAGTTATGTCATTTATAAGACGTTTTAGCACAGCTGTCCAATCAGTACACTGAAAGTCTGGTGATCAGTACGCAGACACTAAGAAATACATGTATATAGTGAGGATTTAGTCTCAACTCAGGAACAGAGAGTAAGGCCACTCTCAGCACAGTACCTGCCCCATGATGACTAATGGAAAGACATGTGACGTCATATTTGTTTAATAATAAGCAAGAACTTTCCATTGCCACAAACTCAAATCTGCAAATTGTCTTTGTTACAAGACACACAGATTACCTGCATGGCTTATTTTGGTTTGATATGACTTTTATAACCTGCTTTGAATAAACAAAGTATCATGGTAGAAAAAGCATAGAGTGTAAAGTATCTAGTGAAATATCTTTCATTATAGCAAATGTCTTCAGTCGTTATTACTGCTAGTCCGGGTGTGCTACTGAGCCGTGTCAAAGGGACAAAATGTGGGTGCTGTCTAAAAGAATCGCTGTGATATAGACACTGTACTGAGAAATAAACAGAAATAAGGATCAGCTGGCAGCAAACTGCTTGGCAGAAACTGCTTGGTTGTGATCAATATGCAGGAGAGCATAAGCCAGTCTTAAAGCAGTGGTGGAAAGTAACAAGGTACATTTATATAAGTACTGTATTTTTGTATTTTCAGAAAGAAACATTGTTGTTTTTACTCCACTACATTTATTTGAGGGCTAGAGTTACTAGCTACTTTTAGATTAAGACTTTACACGTGACAGGCTTATAAAATACATTTTGACTTGCGACCCTCTCAGATGACTGAGTTGTTAGTAGTTTCACTAACGAAGGATTTTCCCTTTAAAATTCTCAAGTGGTTTTATTTAAATGACTGTTTGAGGTCCAACATCCAACACACACAAAAAAAAGAAGCTACAACAGTAAAATCCCACTTACACACTGATACATATACTGTACAGTATAAATACATCAGTGTCATAATGTCAGTCAGGCATTTTTCTTTACTTTTGACACTTTTAGCACATTTAAGTAAAGGATTACTTATTCCACCAATGTCTTAAAGTATATGTAGTGGTTAGTGATTGACTGACCAATGAAAAAAATGTGTAATACATAATCTGTTCCAAAGAAGGCTCATCACATATTGTCATGGCTCAAGCTATATCAAAATAGCATATATATATATATATATATATATATATATATATATATAAAGCTGATGAATACTGGTATTTTATAATTATCATATTTGTACAGCATAGTGTTTAAAATATAAATCCAACTCATATCAGTCTGGTACAGATTTTATGACCAAACCTCTCAGGAAAGCGGATGAATTCAGTCCGAAGCTCTTGCTGAAATGGTATGAAAACTATCAATGATGTCCACTGATTGAGCATGTGCCTCATAATAATGTCAAGTAGATTTAAAGACTAAATATAAAGTCAACTAAGAAAGCCTTGCATCTTCCTCATGGTCTGCCAGAGAGGCCGTCTACTCCGTATTGCAGTGTCCACGGAGATGTCGAATCGGGCCACCTGGTCACTCTGACTTGCCACAGTGAGCGTGGAAGCCCGACCCCTACATACAACTGGACCAGACTGGACCAGACCAAGACCAGGAGGCCTGTACTGGGAAAAAGTGAGTACTGTATGAGTGTATTTGTGATATACTTGTAAATATTAGCACATTCATCCATTCCTCAACGTACGTGCTCTGGTTTCCTCAGCAACTGCAACTGGAAAATTGGAAATCAGAAACATATCCCAGTTTGAGTTTGGAGAATACCAGTGCAATGCTACAAATGCAGTGGGCTTTTCAACCTGCACTATAGAGCTGAGTCCTGGTATGATAACATTTTGGATTTTTTTTATTTTTGAGAATAACTGTACATCAAAAACTGTACATCAACAGAAATACAAAAAAAAGAGAGAAAACTTTTATACTTGTGTACTTCTTGTACAGAAGCAGCAGATGGAGTGATTGCTGGTGCTGTGATCGGCGCATTGCTCGGGTGTGTCCTAATCATCCTGGTGGTGTGGTTCATCGCTCACACTGTGAAGCGGAACAAATACAAAGTAGTGAAAGCATCGGAGGACAACGAGATGAAGTAAGATTTTCGGTTCCCGATGTTGCTGATTTCATCGTGGGATTTGTAATTTAAGGGTGTGACATCAACTCTCTCTCTCTGGCCACTAGGAGGAGCTCTCACCAGGCCCAGGAAACCACAGACAGGGTTCCCGTGGCAGCCACAGCTGGCCACCTCCATGCTGAGGCAGATGAGCCACAAGCCTAAAAAACAAAGGGCCTGTTGAAAACAACTGGAGCAACGTCGCTAATCTGAATGACAGGATGGCCAGGATGGCCAGTCCTTAACATACGTCATTCTCAGATTGAATCATTATGATGAAACTCATGGTCGTGTTTGTTGTTGCATTTTGTATACTTAGCATAAATTCTTAAGTCTTTTACAGCTTTTGTTTCCGTTTGCCAAATTGTTTTTTTTTTTGTTTTTTACTCAAACCTTTGTTGGAGTGTGGATGAAAATCTTCCTCATGTAAGTCTACAGACACAACATGGCGTAGGCCAAAAAAAAAAAAAAAAAATTTTTTTACAGCATGTTTCTTGTCCTTTTACTTGTTTTACCATTTTCGTAGCGCGACAATCAATGTGTGTAGATGATGCCTTCATTTTTAGATATACAGTAGGCTATATTACATAGTACCCAATATTTGAATTTGTTTCATGAATTACTACATAAATTGGTTTAGTAACGCTTCTAATGCAAAGGATCACTATCATTAGTTGATCACTGCTGTCCACCAAATGACTGCAATTATACTAATATGTGCAAAAAAATCATTATATATTTTTTTTTATCTTTTATGATTATCTTTTTTTTTGATATAGTAACACATTATTGGGATGAACCCAATGATAAAAGCATACATTCAAATACAGTCTTTCAATTGATAAAATATCTTAAATTAGAACCACAATATAACACTTTTTTTTTTTTAAATAATTCCTCAAGGGAAGGATGAATGGCCTCCCAGATTAGTCTTTAATTGGTCTTTGGTAATACAAATTGTCAAGCAACTGTGGATGAAGTGTGACTACTTTGTGTATTAGCATTCACAGGTCCTCATTAAATGAAATATTATGCTTTCTGAGTGACTGTGTCATGTAACTCTTCCAAGGTGACCGTGATTGACAACATCAAGTATCATCTAGGGGGCAGCATTTTTACACTGGAGCCTCACACTGTAACTCAGTCATACAGTCAGGATAGTGTCCCTGAGATCTCTGAGGAGATGGGTTTCAGTGGCTTCCTTTCTGAGGACTGTGAGGGGTCAGATGACTTTAAGTTCTATTTAAGGCTACGCAGTGTGTTTCCTTAAATAGAAAAAGAAAACCAGGGCTGCCCAGTAGAGTCCAGTATACTTATGATTGATGATGTGTAACCATTATTTTCACACATGTAGCACCAGTAACACTACCTTGCCGTCAGGTTTGAATTCTCTATCTTAATCTCCTTGGTTCTGGGCAACTTCTCAGCGTAGGAGAACCTAGCGGACATCTGTATGACCTGAAAACAAGATCTAAGTTCTGACCTTGACATCAGATTCTCTTTTTCCACAGATTCTCCTTCAACGTAAGGGCTAACCTCTCAACTAGCTAAGAGATCCTAACTTTTAACATGTCAAGAACAAGCGCCCATGCACATGTATAGTCTTCAGAGCAAGAAATCATTGGCTCATTGATTTGATCACAAACTATATTTACAGCTGCAGATGAATTATGGACATTTTATACTACAGAGTCGTGCCAACCTTGTTTATGTCGCCCTTAGTAAAAGCAACAGCTCTTTCTGTGGCACAACCAAATCCATAAATTTAATCCAAATCAACCAGGCTACCCTCTGCTGATGTTAAGCTAGTATCCACAAATTTAAGATTATTTGGCAAGTGCGAAGGCAGCAAAAAGACCTGCAATGTGCTTCCTGTAACTGCTGCCTGACATCTTTATGGAGCCAAATGGTGAGTTTACTTACAGCACCTTAATTTTAATTAGTCATACACAAGTTCCACTTTGTTTGGTAGAATTTAGGGAGAGTTTCACACTTACACAGTGGGAGCAACAAGCAAGAATTCAGTGTATTTGACAATCCGAGGAGTTTTTTAAGCACGTTATTTTTGTAATTATGAACATGGCTGGGCTCAAGCTTCAGTGATGGTTTTACCATGAAGATGTGGAAACATGCAGAAATTCTGAAAAGGTATATGCGTCAAATAATTGTAAGTCAAAGAATAATTAATTGTGTGTAAATGAGTAAATAGGTGACATTTCCAAAACTAATTCTATCTAAATCTAAACAAAGTGGTTTCTTTGTTCCTTTGCAGACTAGCTGTAAGTATTCTCACAATTTGAAGTGAATTTTTAGTCTGCCAATTAAAAGATACATGGATGAATTTGCAAACAAAGTCTCATCTAATGATTATATCATATCTGCAGGCAGGTGATAGTGTATGCCCACTCCTTACTACTATAAAACACATGAACCCTAGTGTCACTTGCACTTTTTGGACTTTGGTGCAGCTATCTGTCATAAAACTGCAATGTTACTCATTATTTTCACCAGCAATGTCTGCCTGTTGGTTGGTCCGCCACTTTGGTCCAGTCTGAGATATCTTAACAACTACTGGATGGGTTACCTTGAAATTTTATAGGGACATTCATGTGACCTTCAGGATGAATTGGAACAACTGTGTTGATCCCTTAACATTTCATCTGGCCCCATCATCAAGTACGTATTTTGTGCAATCCCGTTCTCCATTATGTCATTTCATGTGATCATACCGTATGTTTGTATGTGCTCAACAATAGCAAGCCATTTAAAGATTTATAGATTTAATTGTTTCAGGTGTAATTCAGGAGACATTCATACTCTCTAACTGTACATAAAACTGTAAAGTGATACTAAAACAACAAACATCAATTACAAAATCGTAAATTACAAAGTAATGAACAAGGATGAGTGAAATACAATATGTTACAGGGTTGAGACTGTTTGAATGTTCTGATTGAAGAACACTTTCAGTCTAAATGATTGGGAACCTAATAATAAAACCTTACAGGCTAACTAATAAGGCACAAGGGTGAAGCAACCTTCATGCTCAGGATCAGGCCTGCAGACCGAAGCAGCGTGCAGTGCTGAGGATGTCGTCTCTGGTCAGATAACATCCACAGAGTTGCCTCAAGCCAGTGAATGACTCCCTCCCATGCATGACACGCCAGTTGTCTATGAAAATCACCTAATTAAGAAAAGAGAGGGTATAATCCTTAGATTACATTGAGTTACACTTGCAATTCTATCTTTCTGTTCACTTTCCATAATCATAAAAATGTAAATTTATTGGTTGAGACTGACAGAATTGTTTTCTGGACTGGGCATTTCTTAACACAAAGATTTAGTGGCACGCCCTTTAATAAGCGTAACTTTCTTACTTTCCCTGGGGTCAGTTTCACCCATAGCTCGTTCTCTGGCCGCCTTAGTTCTGTTGTCAACTTTCGATGTGCCACATACCATCGCTGAACAATGTCATGGGGCACTGTGTTTATCACTGATCGGTCATAGTTGTTGTATCTGTTGAAAAAAAGGAAAAAAGAAAAGCTTTTTTGTTGATTTGAAGTTTAAAACATTTCACAATATCCTTAAAACTATAAAATATTCCTTTTAAAAAAACATATAAAAGAATAATAACAGTGGAGTAACTATTCGAACTATTGAGTAACTAAAAGGTTTCTCAGCCAACTTTTAATAAAGACAATTTTATTCATGGCCAAGAACACGAAATCCTGAAAGGCAAAAAATACAATATATCATGGTGAAATACAACTGCTACAAATGTGCATGAAACTATGGATAGGAGAAATGATGCAGTGAATGAAAATAGAGCAAAAAGTAAAAGCATTTTTTATCTAACATTGAAGCTAATCAGATGGGATATGAAGACGAACACTGAATATGTAACACAATGTCTGATGATTCACTACTGCACAAACATGAGTATAATGACATCAAATTTAAGCACAGACCCACCGGATCAGGTAAACTTCCTTGTTCCAAGGATAGACGTTAAGCACAGGGCCGATGCCAGTCATGTGGTTTTGGTGGTTGTCAGTCTTTTCAATGTACTCGTGCCTGATGGGCACACGGCCAAGCAGCTCAAAGTTTTCAGGTGACTGTTGGCGTAATTTTTCTGCAGCATAGAACCCATCCACGAGTAATGTCCTTCCCCCGAGTCCCTCATGCTTTAGGCAGTGGAAAACCTGTATTCTGCAAAAACAATCAGTGGTATCAAGAAAAGAAAAAAAACTGTGTGATTAAATCAATAAACTGTTTTTTAAAGCTAGTGCAAGGTTTGTTAGAAAATCTATAAAAAACATGTTTCATGGGTTTAATTTAGGTTATACCAAATTGAAACTGCTCAGTATAAAGAAAATTGTTGACACTGAAGGCTGCCGATTATTCAGAGTTTCATATTTCAGAGTTTTTCAAATGTTACTTTTTCAGTGCTTCACAAACAAAATTCCTTTCACTTCCATTGTATTGGGGCTGTTTTGAAAAACCATATCAGTCCACCCCTCCTGCACTAACCCGCATGGTTCCTGAAAGTATGAGGTGTCAGTGTGACGATCCAGGGCCAGCTGGCTGTAGGCCGTGTCTCCTCTGGAAAAATCTGAAGTAAAGCACCACATTCTTCCATATGTGGTCTCCCTGGGTAACACACACAAAACAAAATTGGATTGGGAATAGTGGCCAAGGCTGAACATCTGCTGCATTGCATGTGAATGTTGCGATTGAATGCAAATTGCTAATGCAGAATAGCTGTATGAGAATGTCTTTTGTAGGAGAAAGAGTTCTGCTCAAAGAAGCACTTACTACCTCATAAGACTGACCCTCTGGCTAACTGCCTCTGTGGCCTCCACTGTAGCTGGGACATCGTCTACAAACGCGATCCCGTACAGAAGATAGCTCTGAAGAAACTTCTTCAATTCATCATCACAGCTCATAAACGTGTCCCATTTGGCTGATGGTATATTTGCATTCTTATAGATGTCTGAATTCCAAAGGATCCGTGGCTGGACGGTGCTCTGCTTCTTTCTTTCATAGCTGTTCTCGGCTAGCCAGCTAAGGCTGTACCTTGACACATGACCATCGGGCCCTGAGATACAGACATGGAAAATATTGTTACTAGCTACAATTAATGGAAAGTGCATTTAAAACTACGCTTAACCTGATTTTCACTGATCTTAATTAGTTTTTTATGAAAGGTTAAAGCATACTTGGGGGGCATCACAGTGTGTGAGTCAAAGTACAGTATACTGTCAAAATGAAACCTTTATTTGTATATTTGTTGTTCAATATTAGCAAACCACATCTAAAATAGTTATTACTGAAAAGATTACCAAGCAAGACTGGATTAACAACTGGGAAAAGCAGGCAACTGCCCTAGCAGCCCAGACCACCATGGGCCCAAGGGACCAGGAGCTCAAAGCTCAGTTTTGCCATAGAACACGTTGCCCCAACGTTGTCAGGCATGCATACAAGCACATGTGGGCAATACACAGTACATGTACAATTTTGAGTTGCTGCAATGGAATTTCAGCAAAATGGACTAGCCTGCTGCATAATTTTTTCATTTTGATATTCGGGGTGTCTTGGAATTCAGCCCTCTGTAGGTTGATCATTTTCATTTCCACTAAACGATGTGGCATCCTTTCGTTCCTAACACATTACCCAGGCCATATGGGTATAGATATCAAGCATGATTTTTTTCCCATTGAAATCTGATGTGTTTTCAAAGTGTTCCTTCAATTTTTTTGAGCAGTGTATATAAAGATGGAGTACATGGGGCTCAGATCTGCTTGGAGCATGAGTATCATTGGGGGCCTTGCAGCACCAAGACTGAGCATTTGTTAAACCAAGTCTATGAGGGCCAATACTCAAGGACAGAAAATCCAATCTCAGACTCAGCTGACCTCGAATAGGTGCCGCTAACAGGGAGAGGAACAACTGCCAGCATGTCTGCAGGAGCATGTGCTTCATCAACTGTCTTAGAGCCGACCGGTCCCCATTTGTCAGTTCATGTAAGACAGAGTGCCACTCCTGCATACATAAAAACATTGTGACAATCCATCCTTTGCGCAAGAACTAATGGAGTCCAGTAGCCCACAGGGAGGTATCAGTCAGTCTTTAGGACAGCTCTAAGTAGCATATAAACCGGACCGCTGCCCATAGAGAAGAAGCACAGACACAAGCTGCCAGACTCAGAATGGGCTGATATGGTATTAAAAGCTTGTGGTGATGGTATATTCCTGTTCATGTTTTGCTCCTCATTTTAATAACCGAATTCTCCAGCACTATACTACCATATCTCATGTCAGAACTGACCCTTGATGAGTTGAAGGGTCACAGAGATTAAAACTGTAGGTTAACCAGGCAGGAGAAGTGTGGGGGGGGTGATTGGAGTGCATATGTATTTCACTCCCAAGGGACACTGTAACACCTGTTTTCTTTTCCACACCTGGCTGCTGTGGGACCATTTATTCCTCTTACTCAAAAAAGAGGCAACTAAATCCCACATGGCTTTTCTGCCTTTGCGTGCAGGAGCAGGCTGCTAGTGGAGACAGAATAAGGGATGGCTCTAGCTAGTTGGGGCTTTGTGCTGGTTAAACTCGTTCAACTGTCTGCCGGGGCTGCTCAGGGGCTTGGAGGTCTGCTCCATCTGGGTGATTAAGAGGAGGTTGAGGTGTTGTGCTGTGCCCTGTGCAGGAGATCTTATCAAGTGAAACTAGAACCCTGCAGCTCTCCTCACCTGTATTACAACAGCAGAACATTTGTATAAAATGTTTCCACTAAAATGTAAAATGTTTGAGTCATTCACAGCTATATTCTCCATCTTGTTTGTTGTGTGAATTTGCTGAATGGAAGTGAATGCTAAAAATTAGTTTAGCTCAAATTAATTACATCTTAGTTTGTTGTAAAAACAGACATCTGAGATAACTGAGATATGTATCCTAGAAACAATTCCTATGTGAAAATTATTGGTTCACTTTAAGTAAATTATTGAATCTGACCTCAGGTTACATGTTGTAAATGCTTGTATTTCTCAGCAACTGCATTTCAGCCTTGAACTTAAAGGTTCTTTGCTCCAGCCAAACATAACTTTCTGTGATGTCCCTGTCAACTCCTGTCAGAGGTGCTATGCAGTATAACGTAAGTTTAGTAGTAACATGCAGAATAATGCATTCTATGCCATGAAATAAATGCATGGCCAGAATTCTTAAAATGTGAGAGTGTGTTTGCCAAATAAAGCGCACACAGCAGAATATATATAACATTGCAGACTCAGACATCAACTGTACTAACTGGCCCTACGTTTTCTATGTGTCACATAGTTTGGGGCAATTTGATTAAGCACAAATTATTTAAGAATATGCACCACATCAGCAGAAAATAAACTATAATACAGTCTTGAATGCAGATGTTTACATAAGACCACAATATCATGCAATACTTCAAGATCCACTTTAGCTGATAATGTGATCATTCCTAAACAAATGCAATGAATCAAATTACCCCCCGAGTGACACGCAGTGACCCTGGGGTCTCTATGGCCCAAGCTGCCTGCTTTGTCCAGTTGGAAATCCAGCCTTTTGTGATGACTTTTATAACTGTGTCATTACAATAACATTTATTTTGAAGGATCTATTGGCAGTAATAGTGCAGAAAGTGGACTGTGACCTGACCAGGATTTAAACGCATTATGGGCATGCTTTGTCTAACAGACCAGCTCAGCCACCCACCCTTTTATTTCCAGCTCTCCACTTTTAGCTTTGGTCGCACTCGGGAGTGACTTACATGTGAGGACGAGATGGCCGTCTTCCACTGTTGTGTTGTCAGGGCGGATGGTGAGGTCTACGCTGCCAGTGTCCAGGTTTCTCTGGTTAGTGTTGGAGTTGTATGACGAGGCGGAGCGGCAGTGGTCCCGCAGCCAAACGTAATTAAAATGCAACGGTGTCCCTCCATAATTGAGCACTGGTGATTTGACATGCATGGTTGCATAACTGCAATTTCTTTGATAGGGTAAGATACAAAGTTTGCATCACACGCACGCAAAAATTGGGTGAAAATACTGCCATTAAACTCACCGACACAGTCCTCACGTAGCTGAAGAGTTGCAGAAGTCGCAGCACAGGCACGGATCTGCACCTTGTGTGTCCATGGTGTCCGTGTGTTTCTGAGGCCTGACACCAGCTGAGCCTGTCTCAGCGCAGGTGGCAGCTTCCTCTCCAAAATACCAAACATCCCAGGCACAAACGCTGCTTTTTGGTCAAAAAGAGTTCAAAAGAATAAAGCCCAAATCTTCCGAGCAAGCTATTCTCATAAAGTTTCTCAGCACGCAGAGAATGTTTAATCATTAAAAAAACTGCATAGTTGCTCCTGTCTGTCGCTTTCAGGATGTAAAAGTTTACCAGAGCCAAATGGTAAGGACTGTCACACTTTTGGCATCGGTCGGGTGGTCCTGAGCAAATCAGTACCCGGATGTTTAGAATAAAACCAGGAAGTCAATCAACAGGAAGTCAATCAAAAGCTGTCAACATCATCATCACCCTTTTTTTTTATAGGATCAAATAACTATTTAAAACCAAGCTTCTCAGAAAAAAATAACAATTGAACACGCATCAGAGTGATAAGAACGGACGGAAGCCATTTTTGGGGAAAATGTATATGATGTGTACTTTGATCTTTTTAGTTTGGCCAATGTCCAATCCAACATGGAGGGGGCAGGTTCTATGACCCTTACTGCAGCCAGCCACCAGGGGGGCGGTGGAAATGTTTCGGCTTCACTGCTGGGGAGCCGTCATATCGTCCATCTGTATATACTACCATTCTACCCTTGGGCTAGCGTCATGCTTGCTGCACCTGCGAGGCATGCGAGGGATCTGCGTCAACCGTAGGTGGGAGCCGTGCGCGTGCGAGCGTAAAAGCTTCTACGGCGCGTGAGCTCCGTCATCCTGGACAGCCACTGGCGGGCTCCACTGTCATTGCATGTTGTAGATTATAAGGCGAAATAAAGTAGGTTTCGCGTGAATAAGCAGATGCTGGAGTCATGCAATCTAGCCAAATTGAAAGAAAATGTCGCTAACTGTACTGGATTATATAAAATCGTGGACCACCTTCTCACAGTCTGGAGTTTGGGGATTTTCCTTTAATTAATTTACTCATAATTCGCTCATCTTCATCTCCCATCGGTCTCTGGCGCTGGTCCCTGTCCTCCTCGGCTGTGGTAAAAAGCCACTAAATTGGCTGTGGTAAAATGGCGTAAAAATGGCGCATGCACGACTCACCCCCCCACTGTGGGTGGACTCGAGCCGTGTAGCGACGGGGTCCGCGAGGGTCGGAGTGACATCGGTTTCGTCATCCGAGGGGGTCTCCTCCAGTTCGTTGTGTGGCCCCCGCTAACTGCGCGGTCCGCACCAGGCAGACTCCAACCGGGGCTGGAAAGTAGTACAGCGAGAACAGCTACACGTCCTTTGTGCGAGTCCGCAAGGGAGTGTAATCGAGGCTTAAGTCACGTCTCGGACATCACTGAATACCACAGAGTTGTTTTGGTTACCGTAACATTTAAGTGGGAACTCCGGCGATCCGTTATTACACCAAGGGGCAGATATATTTATTTATTTATTTAATGGTTAAAGTGGATGCAGCAGAGGGCCACATATCTTGACTTTAGGTCGGAGACGAGCTCTCAAAGCACTGGATCCTAAACTACATTTCCCATATTAGCCTTGAAGGGGCATTTAAGCTGTGCGCTCGAATGACATCCCACTGAGCCATGACAGTGTGGCAGTGGGCCAGCGTGAGCAATAGCAGCTAAAGGGAATTCAGCCCTCATTCATTTCATTATTGACACTTGTGCCTTTTTCTTCTTTTTTTTTCTTATGTCTTTCTTCTTTTGTCTTTTTTTGTCTTTTGTTTGTTTTGGTTCTATAACATTAAAGTGGGAACTCCAGCGATTCATTATTACTCAATAAATACAGTACACGGTATTTTCTGTGAGAAACAGAATCTGCTCTTTTTCCCTGAAGGCTACCGATTTAACATATAGCAGTATATCAGTGTATTATAATACATATACTAGAGGAATCCCTGACTCTTTTGACGAGGAACATGGTGGATGGCTGATACAAACGTGCATGCTGGCTCCCTCTGGAGTCCCCTCTGCGTATCTGGACGCCAACGCTCATGACCTGGCTGAATACCTCTTCCCTTCTCCCCCCGATTACCAGGCTGTTTCGGCGGTGGTGGGCTTCGCAATGAAGATCGACGGGGCTCAGCCGGTGGCGCAGTACAGCCTCGGCCCTGCCGCGCACGAGGGCTCCCCAAAACGGCCCACGATGTTCAATAAAAGATCGCACATCGTACATAAAAACCCGACAGAGCATCCGAGCAGTATACATGTGTTATTAAGTGTAACAACGACGAAGGAAGATTCCACAGTTATTATTGTCACCGCTCTGAAGAAACGGTCTGATTTGGTAAGAAGTTGTCGTCCTTACGAAAAGGAGGCTGTACAGATACAGGGGGGATTTGTACATACAGTCAAAGTAAAGAGTGCCCTTTAGCAGATGCCCGACATACTTCATGTATATTGCCTCTCATCGGGTAATGGAGGATTAGGCACTCTCTCCCACTCTCCCACGTTACTTCAGGGGCCAAAGGTGCAGGTTGTGAGGAAAATACATATTTAATCCGGGTGTATCCAGGAACAAGGGACATTAAGAGGGAAACATTTAGAAAAGCCTTCATTTTTTAAATATTCAAACATGTATCAACATTTAACCCTCGTTGTCGTCGGAGGTGTCAAAATAAAGAGCTTTTTAATGCATCCGTGCACATTCATATATTTGCTCATTTTAGAGGGACTCCCTTGTTGGCGACATTGTTTCACTTGATTAATCTTATTAAATCACACCCCTGCATGCGGCAGCACTGTTGCCATTTGGCTCAGTGCTGTCAAGAAGTCATGTGATCGGAGTACTGTCGTTGGTGACTGTTGAATTCCTTTTTTCTTTTTTTTTTAAATTAGCACCCAGGCAATCACCCTGCAGCTGGGTGCCCTTGTTTGTAATGGACTTGTGTAGTGAGCTGCTGGGTTCACTGTGAGTAGCACTTGTAGGTTATTTTGCTTCCTGATAGCCTGATAGTGCCGCCCTGCTGAGAACGCTGCGGTAATGCTGCATTCGCGAGCCGTTGGAGATTTGGGACTCTGTGTCAATTGGCCATGACATGCTTAAAATAAGAAGTGTAAAAGTGGATCGTTTACCAGGATTTGATATATAGGAGTCAAACAACTTGGCGGCGTTTTTAATTAGTGATAAAGGTTATGTTTCATTTCTGGGAAATGGTGATCTATAATTATTATATGTTTCCATTATTCCTTGTCGGCTCTCAAACTTATTTGGAAAATTAGCTGATTAAGAAGTTTAGTGGGTTGGAGCAAAATTTTGAACTCCGACAGAAAGAAGACTATGCTACAGACATACAATAAAAAACAGAAAAAAATGCTGAATAACCAGAGTATAATAAACAAAAGAATAAAACAGAGCAAGGCAACCAACCCGTTACATGTAAATTTGCTTCCTCTGTTTCTTAGACTACAGTTAACAGTGTTAACTACTTAATTAAATAAGGACTGGCAGATAGAAGGTGTTAACTGTGCACGGAAGACAGGGAAAGGATCTGGACTACAACACTATAGCAGCTAGGGTAAGTAAAAGAAAAAGATGTAAAAAGAGACAAGAGATTTAAAACAAACAAACAAAAAAAAAACTTCTGACACATGGTCTATTGTGCTTGATTTTCCGCGTGGAAACGACTCAACGCGGGGTAATGTAAGCGACTTGCGTGCAACTTGAGCGCTGGGATTTTGGAGCTGGCAGGGAGCTGGTGAAGGCAGCATGAGTCTGCGCCTCCGAGCAGCAGTCAGTTACATGTTTACTTGCTTTGTCAGCGGTGTCTCCGCAGCAGATATCTCGTGTATCTGGCCCGCTGCTGATCCAAACCTTGGACTTTTATCTCAGAGTCTGACTTATCACATCGCCAGGGCTCCTTATCGGCAGTTTCCTCTCCCCTAGCATTTTTTTTTTTTTTTTTTTTTTTTTTTTTTTTTGGGCCAGCCTTTTGCGGACCTTGAGCGGGGGCACATAGGGTTCACAGGATTTTATTATTTTTTTTTTTTCTTTTCTAGCTAACAGGGAAAGATGACGTTAAAATCCAATAAAAACGAACCTGCTGTCATACTGGAGCCTGTCAGCAGCGTCCGGACAGCCCTCTCCGATCTCTACCTGGAGCAGCTCCTTCAAAGCAAACCAAAGTCTGACAAGGTATGGTCTTATTTTTTTACCTGTTTTTTTTTTTTTTACCGCCCCCCCCCGTCCCAGATTTTGATGTACATATTTGCTTCCGGGAAGCACGAATGGGGCACATGACCGCTGTTTGTTCATCGACTAGATCTTTCTAAAAATAGACCCACTTCTGTCTCCATAACACAACTTACAGCAACTGAGTGTGTTCACGTCTTAGACAAAGAGCTGTACATGTAGACCTTTCCTCCCGAGTCGGCAGCTCCGTGTTACTAACCTCTGCGCCGCTCAGCCCTCCAGCCTCAGCTGGGATCCAGTAGACATTGCATAGGCAATTTCACTTCTGCATTTCTCCCAAGACTACATGAAGGAAACATTTGACAAAGTGGGGAGACGAGGCTGTGTCACGTGTCAGAAGGTCTGCAGTTCAACCTGTGATCAGAAGACAGTGAGTCAGTAAGCCAGTGGTACGGAGCAAGTACATACATACAAGTTGTATTAGTTGTATTAATCCCATAACACTCATGTTAGCATGTGACAGTAATCTCATTTTACAGCAACACCAATAGGCCATTTTCTTCCAGGACAGTGTTATGCAGTATAAAAGGAGATATATCGAAGGGACATAAGGTAAGTCCATTTTTAGCAGTGCTGTGTAATTCTGCCTACAGCTATGGCTGGAGCTGCTGCTGAGGAATTAATGCCAAGAGTGAGTGGAGGCCCGGCAGGTTGTTTATCTCATCACACGGGACCACTGGCTTTTGTTCAAACTTGCCTTCACGCTAAGGCCGGATTATGTTGTGAAAACTACTGACTTTGCCTTCAAGGTGGGAAGCGCATCACATGCATGACCACAAACCTTAAAACAACAGCAACTTTTCTTTGAATGATTTGGAAGGAGACAGGTAGGGGGGGCTAACTTAAATCCTCCATGACCTCTGGGCCAGGATTTGGCAGCCAGTGATACCGAGGGAACTCTTTGTGCTAAACTTCCTCTGTGAATTTTGAAAAGTCAGCACTGAGCTACTGAGGGAAATGGTGAAGAGAGGAACTTCCTTTCCTGATATCAGCAGTTTTTTTTGGTTCAATAGCCTCGAGCTACAGTCTTGCCAGCGTGTTCTTCTGCTCGATGCTGATTTGTGAAATCACCGTCTTTAAGTGAGGTCACATGCTCCATTATCTACAGTGGGGACTAGTGTGTATAATGTCTATCATGGGTGATTTGCTGTATCTTATGGATTCTTTATTTTTAGTTTGGTTAAGATCAGCAAAGTGACTAAGCTTCCTCTGCTCCATTTACAGCTGAGTGTTTTTGTCCTGCCTTACACTGAGTTATGATCCTCTGGAGACTAGTCCAAATACTTCAGACTTGAGAACTGTGCACTAGCCCTACATAGACTGTCGGTCATGCGCGTCTTTCCCTCTGCATAACATGCATGACTTGTTATTTTGGCCACATTTTTGGCTGCCACTACCTCAGACCTGAAATGAATACTAAGACCCTAATAAGTTTAGACAAGTCAGGCTTCAAGCAAACGAAACCTAGCAAGAGATAGAGGTCTGAATCCCTACTTTCTTATTTATATAATCTATCCAAATTGTTTCAGCCTGTGTTAAAGGTTTGAATTTGTCTAATAGGACCATAAACCACACTGTTTGTTTCCTGCGGAGTCCAATATAGGTCAAATATTGATCTCCTGCTGCGTTCCTTCAAGAGATCAATACATCCTCTCATGCTGGCAGGAGATACACCCTAAATCCTGCAGGGGGAAAGGATTAATAATTAATAGTTCTTGACTTGAATGACAAATAATCTCAAGAGAAAGAAAAGATAAGGCAGAGACAGATTGCATTGTAATGTAATCAGTCATATTAGATCGTGCTACTATACATGCATGTTGAAAAGCAGAACAATAGAAATGGATTTTCTATAGTGGAATATCTTATCCAGAGATTGTCTTCCTAAAATGCACTCACACATTCTGTTTGATCTACCTAATCTACTTCAAAAAAAAAAGATCAGCGAAGGTCCAGAACAGGAAGCGCTCTGCTCTTTCCTGAATGCATTTTGTCTTTCAACCAGCTGTTTGTTTATCCTGTTGCTTCTCCACACCCAGAGCTGGTATTCAGTTTTCTCAAAGGGTTTCCTGGCCCCAGTTCTAGGAACCGTTAGCATTGATTGGAACACATTGTGACAAACCAGATGGAATTTTTAATAATGATAGGGCTAATTGTCAGAATCATCTCTTTTTTTAAAATAAAAAGGTATTTTAGTGCTGATGCAAATCTAATGACACAGTATATAATGAAAATATTTAACCTTTAGAGTTGACCTTTTTCGGTTTCCTTCCTGCTCAGTCCTGAGGGTTAGCATTACCCAATATTTGCAAATATAGATTTAACAATTATTTCAGCCTATAATGGGCTCACACAAAAAATCATTGTAATATTACCCAGCGCTTCCAATTTTAGGTACTTTAACACAGTTTTGTGGCTCGTCACATTAATTTATTGCAGTCATAAGATTCCAGACATTATACAGATCCACAGATTTCATATCATATTGTCTTTGGAGCAGCTCTACATGGAAATGGTTTGCTCTTGGAATAGAAATAGCAAGTAAAAGAGCTTTGTATTTCAGAGATAGAAATCGCTGTGTGGTGTGTCGGAATAGATATTTATGGTTGTGATTTTATCAGTGGCAATATTGCTGTTCAGATTCCTTTCCTGTGAGGATGTAATTTCGTCCGTTCACCATTGGACGCCATCCAAAAGCTCCCTCCTGACACAGTGCTGACATGTAGCAGCCCAGGCGCTGGTAAATAACTACCATTTCTGCACGGAAAAACAACCGGCTGTCTTTCATGACTCCCACGTTCAGTCTTCTCTTGACTAACCATCTCTAACTATGAATACATAAATAGGAAGAGCTTATTGCTTCACTAGACAGGCTACCATTGCTTACTAAATCATGATTATGTTTCCCTTATAGGCTAAGGAAGGTTAGTTAGCCAGAAGTTCATAAGTGCAGTTGTGGTGCGCACACATACTTATTGAAGATAATAATCTTACCAAACTGCTGTCATGGGCAGTATTGCAGGCCTGAGGTTTATAAGGGAGGTGGAGGAGGGTGATAGTGATATTTATTGGTTTGTATTGCTGATGCTAGAAGATAGATAATATGTATTTTTTTTCTGCTGAGGCAGTGCTGATGTGTCATTTTCATGCAGAAATTTTGTGCTGATGCAGGCACTCGTGTCAGTTGAGTGACCAATTTCTAAACGTTTTGATACTGTGAGTTCATTGTTCTATTATATATACAAGCACTATCCACAGAATAGCAATTTCTTTCCCAGGAATCATTATAGGATACCTGAGCTTGTACTGGTGCATTTTTAGTGTGACGCCTCACCTCCCTACTGTCTGGCTTTGTCAGAGGACCACTGTCAGTGATCTGGACTGGAGACCACCTTTGTTGACACTGCGGGGACAGTGGATTTCCGGCTTTTAGACTCTTCTTTGGGTTCAGTTAACTGTAAAAGCACAGTATGAATCCAGAAAGACAGCCTTTGGGCTTTTCCTTTATTTCCATACCAAACTTTGACGGATTTGTAAGAATTTTCCAAGAAGAATCAGTTTCCTTACATTAATGCTTTTCCTTGAAGTGATGACCCGATGAGACTGGTGGTATCCATGACCACATGAACCTGGTGGACCAGATCACTGGATGAGGTTAATGAGGTGTTATAACACTGGGTTAATTTTCAACCTTGAACATATGTTGAAACTGCAAATGAAACATAGCTGTTGGCACACATTAGGAGAAAGCTTTCCCTGCAGCTATTGGAAATAGCAGTGTCATAATGACCTGATCTGCCCAGATGAACTGACTGTAATTCTTTGGAGCAATGTTTTGAAATCAATTTCCGGATTTTTCATTTTGAGCAAAGTTGATTTCATTTTGATAAAATGATAAACGTTGTTATAACTTTTTTCTTTCTTTTTTTTTTTTTTTTTTTTAAACAGGCAGCTATGCAAACCTATGAGAATAAAGGGGCTGAGGTTTACACCAATGGCAGCGCTGGACACATGAATGGCAGAGACCTGACCAAGATGAAAGAAGTAGCATTTGAAAAGAATCCTTCGGAGCCAATGGTATACTATATGCCTCTACAGAAACAAACACACACACACACACACACACACACACACACACACACACACACACACACACACACACACACACACTGTTTTTTAAAATATTTTTAGATTTGTGTCGCTGATTCCTCCTCACTGACTGTGGTGTTTGTCTGTAGGGGGTCACTCTGAAGCTGAACGACAAACAAAGATGCACTGTGGCCAGAATATTACATGGGGGTATGATCCACAGACAAGGTAATTAAACACTTTTGAGTGGTAGTGGGGAGTGTGCTGAGCTGCTGTGTTAGAAAGAAAGTTCTTGACCCAAAAGGTCAACAGTTTGCCCCAGTCCCAGCAAATCTGTCTTAGCATGAGCATCTGTGTGTAGAGGAGGGGGTCCACCTCATGTTCTGATCAGTGACTGTATGATTTAGATGATCAATGAAATGTCTTACATGTATTTCAGTCAACAAATAATTTATATACAGTATCTCCGACCACATGCCAGTTGAGCTATAAACTGATTCAAGTTCAAATTTTTCTAACATATATAACATATGTATAATTTATGTTTTTTTTTGTTTTAAACATCAGGGTTTGGCCTTATGGTCCACTCAGTATTATAACTGTTAGCAATAATCTGGAAAAAAAATATTTTTACCGTAATGGCCATTTTGATACCCGGTTTTCTTGGCTTTTCTTGTCTTTAGCTTATCTCTCAGGAGAACAAGTATTACTTCAGGAGCTGCTAGTACATATTAGGATCGTAAGAACTGTAAATAGAGACTGAGTATATTTGGAGTTTGTACACTTGTTGCGGTTTCTTCTTTTCTCCAGGGTCATTACACGAAGGGGATGAAATAGCAGAAATCAATGGGAAAAGTGTAACAAACCAAAGTGTCGACCAGCTACAAAAGATTCTGGTAAGTTGATACCTTATAACATAAATATTTTCTTAAGAAACAATCCTTTTTGCACTATAGATAAAGCTAATTTTTACTTTTATTTCAAATCTTTACATACAGAAAGAAACCAATGGAGTAGTCACACTGAAGATCATTCCCAACCTGCAAAGCCGATCCCGAGCCTGTGAGGTAATAACATGACTGGCAGAATATGCACTTAGCTTTGGTCTTATGGTGCATTAGCTTTCCATTCAGGCCGGATGGTATCCTCATGGGTTTGATTGCTTTTCTATCAGTCTTTCCTTCAACAGCCTACCTTTTTAAAAGCATTTTGTTCTTTATTAGGGGAATCTTCTGTTAGTCAATGAACAAACCAGGTGACTATAAAATCAGCTGAAATTTTAAGAACCTCACTCACATTAGTGTTGCTAGTTTGACTTGAAACACTTTGGTTGTGTGTTTCATTCTGCCATCTACTGGCCACAATGCATCATTTTCTCCAGCAGCCAGTTGTGAGCATAGAAATGGTTGCTGGTTTATCAACTGCTATTGATTTAGCAACATACTGTACATTAGTATGTGATATATATAAAACAGTATTGTAAACATGAATTTAAAAGAGCTTTAATTCAGTGGCCACATAGAAAAAATATTCTGTTTTATATAGTGATGTTGCTCTTGTCTTAATACAATTTATCACTGCATCAAGTTCTGTCTTTGCTGTGGCCAGTGATGGCAGTCTTCTTAAAAGCTTGTAGTCCATTAATATGTAGGCTTAGTTAAAACGGTTTGCATACTTCAATGCTCAAAGAACGTCATTTTTGGTGATCCAGACCACTCCAGTCCACCCACTTCTAGTACATAGTGGCTGTGTTAATTTTGTCTGTGTACAACTACCACTGGAGTGACTTGGGGAAACCACAAATGTTCATGAACTCTACTAACAATAGTAATAATTTACCCTGCGGAGAATTTACACGTGGTCCTGCTGTGATCTTTGACTGTTTTGTAAAGATTTGTACATAAGCTCATCTCTCTCAGAAATTAAATAACAGATCCCTGGGGGAGTTAGTATTCTAATCCGGGGTATGAATAAACAATACTTTCTGCAGCTGCTCAATTGGTTAATTTTGAGCGGACACCAAATGAGCTGGCAGCACAATTAGACTTCACCCCTGGACTGCGGCAGTGGGAGAGAATTGCTCATTCTCACAATATGAATTGAGCTGTCCAAGATCATATCATGAGCTTGTATATTCTGTTGAAGGGTGAATTTCCCACGTAACATTTGTAGAAGTCCCACTATGAAGATTAATTCTCAAGGATGCTGCATAGGTATTAGGTCTTTGAAGTCCAGCAGTTGCTAATGCATACATGTTCACAACATTAAGCTCCCATTACAATGATATTTTGTTTGGCAGATGCCGCGGTGGTCAGAAAGCTGTCGTTTACAGTGCTGGTGCACTGTCACATAGAGAAATACACATGAGAACAATGTTGGGCTTTTGAACATATACTCAAGATGTACCCCATTTGTATGGCTTAAACATAAAAGAAAAACAAGCTGATTATTTCAATTCAAGCTTTGAGAATGCAGTAGGTGATTGGAGATTATCAAACAAATTGGTAAGGTCTACGGGTTATCAGCAAAGACCAGTTTCAAACACAACATACATCCTGCGAATGTTGATTGCTTCCTTCCTGAGTTTCAAATTCAGCACGTGCTCTTAACCTACAGATGTACATGCGGGCCCAGTTTGACTATGACCCCACCAAGGATGACCTCATCCCATGCAAAGAGGCAGGCCTGAAGTTTCAGACTGGTGACATCATTCAGATCATCAACAAGCAGGATCCGAACTGGTGGCAAGGCAGAGTGGAGAGCAGTGCTGCTGACTTCGCTGGACTGATACCCTCCCCAGAGCTCCAAGAGTGGTAAACAGCTCTGTCATACTATCTGATGATTAATCCTGAAGTACTTAACATCACATGCCAAAGACTTCAGAACTGTGCAAACTGTTCCCAGCTTATACTAAAGCTCTGTTTCCACTGCAGGAGGGTGGCAAGTAAAAGCAAGGCCAGAGAGGGCAGTCAGTCCTGCAGCCCATTTGGAAAGAAAAAGAAGTGCAAAGACAAGTACCTGGCTAAACACAGCTCTAGTGAGTGTATCTCTAGAATTGTGTTTCCTGCACTCTCTCTCAGTTTTGCTGTAATATGGTTTTGTATAAAATCTCTAATAAACTCTCTTCTCTTGCAGTTTTTGACCAGCTGGATGTGATTTCGTACGAGGAGGTGGTTCAGCTCCCTGCTTTTAAAAGGAAAACGCTTGTGCTCATTGGTAAGTTTTCCAGCTCAGATACATTTTTGGTACCAAATTCTTAAAAGTATCACAAGACTTTTCTGATCATCCATAGTGATCTACAAGTTCTCAAAAAATGAGAGCATGTGTTTTTGGAACTTTGTTCTACAATATATCTCAAAGTACATGTATTTTAGTGTCGGTGTTACAAATCTATTAAATGTATAGACCTCTAATGCAGCCTCTAACAATTTAAAAACAGTTTAACGAAGAGTATTTTTTCTGCAGCCAAAGATTCAGACACAAAGGTCAATGTTAGGTTAAAATGTCCTTTGAAATAAAAATTCTGCTCTTTTTAGGTGCACCTGGTGTCGGAAGGAGCCATATCAAAAACGCACTATTGACCAAATATCCAGAGAAATTTTCCTACCCTGCACCACGTAAGTGGACCCACACTCTTCATCTTTTTCTTTCAAGAACAGCAGCTATGGTTGTCAAATTGTCCTTGGGCTAAATCTTACATTTTGATTCTACACAGACACCACCAGACCCCAACGTAAGGATGAGGAGAATGGACAGGAGTATTATTTCATCTCCAATGAAGCCATGACCAAGTGCATCTCTGGGAATGAGCTACTGGAGTACGGCAGCTTCCAGGGAAATATGTTCGGCACCAAAATTGAGACCATCCAGAAGATCCACGAGCAGGGAAAAATTGCTGTGCTGGATGTGGAACCACAGGTTGACATTTACAGGATTTTCTGGAAACCTAACATGAAAGGAAACATTTTAGTTTGATGGCTAGGTTTCACAATGTTGCAAGTCTGTCTTAAAACAACACTCACATGCCCTTATGTTGAAACATGTTTTGTGTGCTATAATTACATACTCCTACTGGGCACATACTCATGGCAAAAGAGTACAAAGCGAGCCATCTCTAGATATCCACCCACAAGGCAACAAATCCAAAATAAATCCAAAATAAATGCATTAAATCTTCTATATTCTATTCACAAAAAAAGTCATAGTTTTGTAAACCCCATTTGAAAAGCATTTGTCTTGTGTCAATTTTTAAACCTGATCCTTCTACAAGCTGTTTCAATGTGGTTAATCAATCAATCTAACACAAAGTCTTCCTTTCTTTTCCTTTTTTTCCCTTTACATTTTAATGCAGACCCTGAAAGTCCTGCGGACTGCTGATTTTGCACCTCTTGTGGTGTTCATCGCTCCGACCAACACAGCTCCCCAGGTGCTATACCTTATCTGAATATGCTCAAATACCCTGAAACTCCATCAGCTACCAGCTGCTAATCCTCTGTGTCTTGTCTCCTAGACGGAAAACCTGCAGATGATCCAGAAAGAGTCGGACGCCATTCTGACCACATATGCACACTTCTTTGATGTGGTTCTCGTCAACAACGATGTGGATGAAAGTGTAAAAGGTGTGGAGGAGGCCATGGAGCGTGCCACCTCCACCCCACAGTGGGTGCCTGTATCATGGGTGTACTGACAGCTGTCTGGCACCAGTATAATACCTTTTTTTGATTGTTGAAAATCAGTGCAATATCACTCCTTACACAAAACCTCTCAGTTAGTGATGTCCCAGGTGTGTATGGGTTTACTTTTTGGTTAATGTTAATTGTCACTGAGATTTTTTGCACAAATGCATCCAAAAAATAAGCAATATGTAGAAAGGTTTATTCTAGAAAGCCGAGAACCTCACCAGGGATGTTTTATTTGGTTGTTTAGATGTTTGTGCTTCAGGTTTTTGAGGGGCTAAGGGATAGTTTTGGTGCCGCACACCTTTGTGATTGTTGGAACGTGAGCAAAATGCAAAATAGGACCACAACTGTGAATGAAATCCTCACCTTTAAAAAAAAACAGGATTTTATCATGTAAAACATTGATTCTGGATTCATTGTCTTTTTCTCTGTTCTTGTTAGATTGTGCCATGAAATTGAGGTTCTGAAATAGTTTGTTCATACAGTATGTGTAACTCCATTCAGTGATAATGTCCACAACACAAACCTTTTCAGTCAGTCAGTGACAGCCTCGCTTGTCTCATCTCATCAAAATTGTATACCTCATGGGATACTGTAAAGGCACTTTTAAACAGAAAATAAATTTCCCTGCTCTGTTGCAACCGTTTCTTTGACTGTGTTTCATGTGGAAACCTTTTCTTCAAAGCCCTTAAGGAAAACTATGGCAGTTTTATTGTCAGCAGGAAATCTCCTAAGTGCACAAAAATTCAGACAGGAAAACACATTAGGAGCAAATCCCGGAGACTTAACTGAAATATGAAAGTAAATTTTTATACTCTTTCAGAGTTTTAGGTAATAATTGGCCACTTTGTCAAGAATAATCTATTCTTCAAATCTCTCCAACAACATTTTAGGCTTGGACTATGGAGCGGAAGAATTGCTGGGGCAGGGGTTCATCAGTGCCTCAATTTTTCAAACAAATTCATGGGTCAAAGCTTTGATCAATTATAGATCGGAGCTGTACAACACAAGTAATGTACCTGTATCTCCCACATTTCACTTCTTCCCCCATCCACAATGTGGGGGAAATAGCTTCAGGTTATACGACAATGGATTTGTTCACGGCTTTCATCCAGATGAGTGTTGCTCAGTTTCCTGGTTGCAAGGTTTGAACTGTAGATTTAACTAACTTAAAATATATCATTTTATGTGTAAAAACACTGCTTTTGTGTTCTCTAATGTCCATCAATCTGAAAGTACACAAATACATACATTGCAAACATCCGAAATGATTCCATCAGTATGAATTTGTTGGATTTAATACGTTGACATAACAAGCTAATAAGATAGTCATAAAACAAAAAAGTCGCTATTGTAGTAATAGAAATGGCACTATCGTGTAACGACTATACAATTTAGGTGTTCGGTGGTCTTTAACCATAAAACTCTCTGACAACAGATCTGTAGCAACAAGGGACGCAGTAACACATTGTGATAATTCTTCCCTTAACCAACAAATTAGTTTTATTTCTATAGATATGCTCATTAAATGAAAATGAATGAGTTGAGAAAGCAGAAAAACAAAAGAAAATGTTTACCTTGCATAAAGATATAATTTTCCTTAAGGGATTTAGAGAGAGAGACTGAACAAAAACAACACAGTATGTATGTAAAAACAAAATAAGTCACAAAACAAAAAAGATTTTGCCAGATGCACAACATGCTTCTCATTATCACTGAGCTGACAAGTGGGAGGGGGCCACCACCAAGTTTTTAGGGATGCTGGCAATGAAACAAAGCTGATTTATGGCGCCACCATGTGGTTGTGTCTGCACAACAACAGCTAATCTTGTCCTGTGAACTGAAAGACTGAATCGATATCCCATTTGGGAACCAAAAATTATATGCATGGCTTGTCCATACAGTCTTCAGAAGGAAACTTGTCAATTCTGTGGGAAAAATGATTCACACTTCAACATGCAGGGTAAATAATTGCAGTGTAGGGGTTATAGAGCCTATCAAGAAATTAGAGATTAAATAAGGAGAAAGAGGACAAAACAAACAGCAGTTGATGATGTTATTAGCCAAATAGAAGCCAGAGAGACCAGGCTCTCTCATATCAAATGCTGTGATAGCACAAAAGTATTTTTGTGTAGTTTTAACAGTGGTGTTACATACTTATCTATCAAGGAAAGTATGCAACATGCAATGTTATTGGCTCCCTAGGGATTTGCTGGTTACTTATTCTAGGGCCTCCAAAATAGGAAACAGGAAGGGTCACCGGGGCCAAGCTTGAGAACATTTGCCTTAAAAGACCCTGTCCTCATATTAATTATGTCCGACTTATCCAATTTATTCACCTATACCTAATGTTATGCAGACCGATGGCAGCCTGAAACAATAGTGAAACGTTCTGGGTAAACTGCTTTCAGGTGGGTTTCCTCTCCACTACATCCTCATCCATATTTACTATGAATGATAACCAGGCACCCACTGCGAAGCTCGCCACAACCCCTTTCGAGGAACGCCATTTTGTTGACATACAGACTTGCGATCAAAATAAGCTCCTTTGGTGGAGCTTTAAACCCAAGCACGGGCATGACATGTTATATCTGCAAAGGAAGCGTGCGCAGAGTCCCAATAAGAGCATCTAGCGATTAAAAACACCACAAACAAAAGGCAAAACGGCGGTGCCCTGCGCATTAAAACGGCGCGTTTGAAGGCTCCGGCCACCCATTTCAACATGAGACACGCCGCGATTGACGTCACCGAGCCATCTTTGTCCACCTAATCCGGGCGGCTGTTTATTACACCTTCATTACCGCACGGACTCCGACAGCGCCGGGCTCCAGCAATAGCCTGCAGGTGCCGCATCGCCGTAGAAGTAGGGAGAGCAGAACAGGGTTTTGTAGCGAGGGGGACTCATCTCAGTGGGAGATACAAGCCAGTGCTCCTCCTGGGCTATATAGGCAGGGAAACGCCACAAAAAAAAAAAAGGGTGTCAGAGGGTAGAGAGGAGCGGAGAAGGCAATCCACATCCATCTGCCAGCCATTTAGTCCGCGCTAACATTTCCAGTCCGGATTTCAGCACAGCCGTCCAGCCAATACTACCAGGAAAATGTAAGTAGACTGCAACATCGTTTCATAGCTCCTTAAAAAAAACAACAACAACAAATAAACACATTTTTTTTAAAAAGAGAAAAAAAAAAATCCTGACTTATTATTGAATTCCAATTCAGTATTCACGACTGACGCTCGCAGGCTCGCTGGGATGTAGGGTGTCTGAATGATCTCCTGTGTTTCTACTCCATCGAATCTATAAAGGTTATTTCACTGGAGTAACGTTAATCTGTAAATCACTGCCATATACTGGTGATGAATTTCATTTCGCAGCCGTCTTTCTCCGATAATGTGACCCAGACGTAAATGGAGAGGCTAACGCGTCGGCCTAACCTTGGAGCAGACGGAGGCATCGGTTTTTATCAGCCATTAAACCCATTATTAGCCTTATTTTTGGCGGTTACACGGTAAACGAGCTCCGTGTTTATCGCCCGTCTCTTTTATGTTGTCGTGTGGTGGTTTTCACTCGAGCCAGCACGCACGCATTTTTATTCCAGTTTGGACTGGTTTGATTTGAAAAGGACACCGTCTGCACAGTTACCCACAGGCTAATTTAAACTACCTAATGGAAACTTAATATACAATAAAACGTTCTGGGTTTTTTTTTTTGGGTCCATATTCAACATTTCCTGGGCTTAATTTCTCCGTGGCTGAGCCGCAGGTGACGATTAGTCTCATTCTAGAAACAGCAAGGACATAATGTTGAACAAGCCATGTTAGCTATTTCAGTAGCGTCAGACGGTCCTATTCAGATAGCCTGTTGAACATCGAAAGCTTCGACATTATTCGACGAAAACTGTATAGGGTCCTTACAGACGATGACAGTATTAGCTCCGAATTGGGCTTAGGCCTAGTTTACGTGATATTTGCAACCTACTGCCTGGGGGTGGGGATAGCCTAGCCTCCTACTGTATGTCGTCGATTGTCGTGCGAGGGCGGACAGCCATATATCTCCCCATATTTCAGGCTGTTTTCCCGTCTTCACTGCCGCATTAATCCTGTAAAATGTCTCTCTGCCAGTCCCTTGTTTGTTCGTTTTTTTTGTTTTCCGACTGCACATGATGCAAATATATAAAAGGTAGGCTAAGGAAAGATAGCCGTGACAACCTCGCCTGTCGGTTTTTGCCTAGCAGGCAGTTAAAACGTTGAAACCGTCACACGGTATGTCATTGAACAGTGCCAACGTGCATGATAACATTCCCTTTGTTGGCTGTTGGTAACATTTGTCATCAATTTTTTCCCTAGCGTTTAAAATCCATCCCTACGACACGGAACCTCCCCGCCCTCGACGTGGTAGGCTTTCCGTGTATTTACAGGCCCGTCGTGCTCGTCGTGAGACGTGATGTTCCGCAGGACATGATCTAGGCCTGGTGTGTCTGAGTATGTGTGTCTGACGTGAAAGGTTTTGTGGGTTAGGTTCCAGTTCAGTAACATCAAACAGATGGGGCAGCGAGGCTGGGACCAGACAGTTTCTGGTCTGGGCTGCTGCGGCGCTGTCCAGTACTGAAATGTCGCTCTCCAGTGCTGAAAGTCAGACAGCGTGCTTCTCCATGACAGTGACCACCCAAACAGAAATCCATTAGAACAAGTACCTCATTTATTATTAATGTGTATTATTATTATTATTATTATTATTATTATTGGTAGTCAGTTTAAATGAAGTGAAAATGGTATGATGGTATTCTATCTATCTATCTATCTATCTATCTATCTTTAGGGTAAATAGGGCATCAGACAAGTGTTTAAACATTTCCTTGTCATATCTGGGATCTCTGGAAACCCTGCAAAGACCTCTGTATGTTGCAGGACCACTCTTTAGAGACCACAGGGCCAGACTCATTTTCTAGACTCTGTCTTGAATGAGGGTTGAATGTGTTCAGCTTTCATAGAATATCTGACATCGGTGGTGGACGCATTTCGTGTAGACAGAGAGCCGTAAAAAACCCTACCAACCGAGCATGTTAGGTTAGCTGCCTTTATCAGAGAAGAGTTTTTTGATTGAAAGGGTTGTTCCGTTTCTTTCTGTTCTTTGATTTCCCCTAGTTTACTAGCTAGCTAGTTTACAGCCCACGCAAATTCATTAGAAGCTAGAGACAGTTTTTCAAAAGGTTAACAGTTTCTTTTTTGCAATTTTGAGACAAATTGTCCATTCACCACCAATATCCGTTGATTGCATTACTTAAATCAGGAAATGTATCAATAAACAGGAGTGGATATTACTCCTGTATGGGCCATAATCAGAGAAGCATGCAAAGTATCAATTCAATTGATCATCTTCAATTAAAAGTGAAGATTATCCACCATAGTGGCAGATTAAAAGCAGTTACCCCACCCTTCTGTGGAGCTTCCACAGTTTGCCCCCCCCGCATTGAACACAGTAGGTGGTATTCACAGCATGTGAAAGCTGGTGAGAAATCTTGTCACTGCACCATCAACTCTTCTTGGTTTGTTTGGGGTGCCAGTACAGAGGTGACGATACCGTGAACCTCTTCACACGTTACACCTTTGTGGAAGTACTTGTACTGGCGAGTAAAAAGAAGTGAATATTCCCAATACACAATTTTTATTACTGTAACTGTATGATAATCACTCTAATCCCAAGAAATAAAACATTTTATGTTTTCTACATATAAATCTTTAAGACACATAATAATAATTCACCATTATAGGTATCAGGTGTAACCTTGAGTGTTATATATCGCCAGTTTCTGTTTGGGCTGGTTGGCAGCTGATAGGGACCAGCAGCACCATTAGGTCAACTATTGAAAAGGGGTTGTTGTTGTTGTTGTTAGAGGATTAGTAATGTGGGAGCATGTAAAGGTGACCTTTATACAGAGTTTTGTCTCAAACTAGTAGAGCAGCTTATTCTCGATTAAGGTATATTTGTCAGAACGTACTACAGCCTTCTATCACAGAGTAGAAGTTTACAATGTCATTTTCTAATTTTATTGACTAATTTAGACCGGTGGATAGCAATAAAGCATGCTAAACTAAGCATTGACTATGACTAAGCATGCCTTTCTATTAACCTGCTGCTACATCATGTTGCGGAATATTTAAGAATGTTAAGACTTTTTATTGATATGGGCAGATGTTAACATTGAAGGTAACCTCATTTTAGTAGGTAGTGATAATCATATCTTAGTTAAACTATTTGAGACTAGCTTGTTGTTCTTATATATTTTTTCACGGTCATAATCAAGACTACTGATTTCGTGCCTGCTTTGTGTGGTCACAATTGTACTTTCTGTCCACTCTGCATTTCAGTGATGACACACAGGCTTAAATGTTCACTTAAGAGGAACCTGTATCTTTCAAATGAGACAGCTATGTCTTTGACTAAAACAAATTTAAGAGATATCATTATAACAATGTCCTTAGTGTAGAAGTAGGCTTGATTTTTTTTTTTGCTGGAAACAGCCCCAACATGTTTAGGAATGGCTATGAGTACAGTTTTAGTCATACCCATGTGATCATCTCCCTCATCTTTCAGCAACTTAATTTTTTTGTAACGAAACTCATGTCCTAATGCATTACAGAAGAAAAGGGCAGTTAAAAGTGCATTTCTATTATGTATTTTCTTCTTCATTGTTAAAAAGTAAAGCTTTTCTGAGAATTTGGAGAATATTGCCAAATTTGGTGAATCTGATGATTTTGGAAATTCTGCCACTTCTATTCGCTTAAGGTTGGTTGTTGCTCAGCTGTTACATGACGTTGTGCTCTATGTTTGTGATTAGTCTCAGATAGTTAGAATTTGTCTGCATGAAGGTTGGTCTGTAGTTTTCACTGTAACAACTGTCACTCAACACTGTGACATTGTTTATCTTTCATTATTCATCATTCATTTTCAGATATTATCATTCAGATTAACACAATCAACAACAGGGGCTCGATGGAACAGGATTAGCATTTCACTTGAGAAAAAAAGAAAAGAAAAAAGAATATTAAAAATAAATAAAAGAAACAGAAGTGATTTTACAAAGTGATTCTTTTTAATATTAAATTGTGTATATTTTTAATATTTCTGGTGTATTTGCTTCTCTTGCTGAAAAGAGCAGAGGTAGTAGTACATGTTAACATGAAGGCGAGACACTTTTCATGGAGCTTTCACTTTTCAGTTCTAAATGACACTCTCACTTAAATTCTTTGCCTTTCACTTTCATTACTGGTGCATCGTGCATCCAAAAGAATAGGTCTATGTAGGGCACAATACAACATGACAGGACAAATCAACTTGACTTTGGCAAAGCCTAGCTGATTCTTTGTGATAGAGGGTAATTATCTAAACTCTCCAGTGCTAACATATGGAATTGTTCATTTCGGGGAACACAGTGGATCTTACAAATCCTCCAAATTACATCTGATTCTGACTTGAACCTCAATACCTGCTTGGAAATGTGTGCACCTTTCCTTCCTTTTTATACACACGGCTGTAACAGTAGTGTCTCCATTGCATTGTCATTGTCCTGAAACTAACTGCAGTAGTTCACAGCAGTTCACACAAAAACTCTACGCTAACAGCTAACTCAGTTAAAAATGACACATAGTCCCCCAAATACTATATTTGTGACCTTGCCCCAAATTTAATGTGTCCTTTGGCTTAACCTTTTCCCGAAGTACATACTGTATGATAACAGATATAAAATATCTGCCACACAGAGGGATAGGGGGGAAGGTCATTAATGGGAAATTAGTAGTTCTGAAATATTTGATCTATTCTCTTTCTTTTTGATCTATATATATTTTTTTGGATAGTCCTTATCCTTTAACCACGTAATATTTGTATTTTGTTATCAATAGGTCTGCCCCAGCCGCTGGAGCCCCTGCACCAGAGGGAGGGAATCAGCCCCCTCCCAACCTCACCAGCAACCGCCGTCTGCAGCAGACACAGGCACAAGTGGATGAGGTGAGTCCACAGCTCACTTCGAACAAAGTCTTGTTTTCAGGCTCCGATGCAGACATTTTCAGTTTAAGCATCGTTCATTGGTCACCTAATAGTAGTTCAATCCTTTCTCCTTTCTCACAGACTATACACATCTAAAACAGAAAAAACACAATCTCTCATTGTTACTCATTACTGTAAAACTTAAAACTGTGGTTAGAAATGAAACTTGATCAACTTTCATAACCTATATCTAATAGTCCAGCTCCATCCTGCCAGACCTTCACATAGTTATCTTTTCTTGATAGCTGATTACCCTTTTGCTTTGTGTATCTTTCCCCAGGTGGTGGATATCATGCGTGTAAACGTGGATAAGGTTCTGGAGCGTGATCAGAAGCTGTCAGAACTGGACGATAGAGCTGACGCCCTGCAGGCTGGAGCCTCTCAGTTTGAGACCAGCGCTGCAAAACTGAAGAATAAATACTGGTGGAAGAATGCCAAGGTGAGGACATGCAGACGTTCATATTCAAATAGTAAATACGAGTGTATAAAGGCTGCCTTAGACTGTCCCATTCACAGAAAAA
Source organism: Xiphias gladius (assembly GCF_016859285.1). Lineage (NCBI taxonomy): Eukaryota > Metazoa > Chordata > Actinopteri > Istiophoriformes > Xiphiidae > Xiphias > Xiphias gladius. The sequence goes on along the minus strand of NC_053416.1, from coordinate 20,448,147 downwards.
CAAAAAAGGAAATCCTACATGTACTATCTTGTATGCACTTGTCAGCTATAATAGGATTACACGATGGCATGTCATGTATACTGCTTTTCCAACAACCTTTTTCTGAAAATCCACTGACTACAGATGATGATTATCCTGGGTGTGATATGCGTGATTGTCCTCATCGTCATTATTGGTAAGAATCCTTCTAACTTTTTGTGGGCACATAAATTCATCATTGTTACTGCGATGGAATTAATCAGTTGTGAAAATGTCTTTCACATATTGTACACATACTGTATATACACTACTATATAGTATATAGTAACATTTTAAATTGAAAACACAATTTTATTCATTTTAACAAATCTAAACATTTTTCCTCTAAAGTTGGTGACAAATGTTGGTTTGATAGTCTTTTTTAATGCCGATACAGTACTTTCAACATTATGAATTAGACTTCATCATGTTTCCTCTCTTCTTTCTTTCTACAGTGTACTTCAGCACCTAAGAAGAGTTGGTCCTACCCCAGTCTGATCCCAACTTCCTTGCTACAAACCCCCCCTCAAATTGATGACAAAATTAACCACAGATAAATAATTTATTATATATATATATATATATCTCCTTGATTAGCCTCGATATAACACCCCTAAACCCTTCAGGGCCCCATGGCTCCCCCACTTCCACCACCTCCCCTCTGGACCCCTGTCAATATTTGTCCTGTGAGTGTGTGGCCCTGTCTCCTTTCTGGGTACTCTTGGCTTTTCTAACCTGCCATACTGAGAACCAAACACTTGTGACGATGCAACAACAGAAAAGGGAACAACGATTGCCGATAATTGTTACATAACTGATATATATAGTTCTTTGTAGAGTTTTATTCTGATATATACTGTTTTGTAGGTGTGTGTGCGTGTGTGTGTGTGTGCATTTTGTATTTTTTAATTTTTGTATTAATTTTACGTATGCTTCAGCGTTAACTACTGCCTATTAATCAAAGTGTGTATCTTGCATGGTCTCATCATCTTTCTGTCCCCAGCTTTTTCTCTCTTTTTGGTGTATTTTTGCACAATGGAGTTAGCCTCCAATTAACTAATGAAATACTGATTCATTTTCAAATTCATCTGTGTCACTAGTGTCCACTAAGACAGTTCAAAATAAGCCAGAGGACTAAAACTTGTACTACAACAATATCATGAAGTTACAGAAATTGGAGCTATTCCACACACAAAACTGCCCTTAAAATCTCCCAGGTTACTGCTACGTCAGCTTCAGATTTCTATAACTTGATGCCATCAAAAATTTACGTTTTAGCTTCTTTTATGGCTTTCTGAGAGAGTTATTGCTCACTGATATTGATCAACCATACAAATAATGCATGAATTGTTAAACTAATCCCCAGTCCATTCCATCTGACCCTCCAATTATGTGGGTGTCATTTCTCTTTCCACGTCTCTTTGATAACATCTGTAACAACCTTCATCTCAAATCTCTTTAACACCACAGCCCTCTTCTGTCTCTCAGCATGCTTGAACACCTCAATTTCTTCTAATAATTTCAAAACTGCCATAGTACAGTTGGACAAATGTCTGTAGATGTTTCTTTTTTTATTTAAATATTACGTAGTGTCTTATTTCGAAAACATTCCTTCATTGCAGTCTAGTGCAAATGCTCTTACTGTAGCACATGTTAGTGTAAGTATCTTTAAAAAATATACATAAGATGAGACTTGTGTGGAAAAAACGTTGGTCATACAAACCATTGGAGAAAAATCTTGTAGTTAATAGCTGGAAGGGTTCATTTTGGATAGACAGGATCAGATTTTCATTCGGTCTAAATCATTTTTTTTGTGTAATATCGGTGATGTTATCGTAACATTACATTTGCAGTATACTTTGGAGATGTCTTTAATGTCAAACTGTGGATATAGGCTTGCAAAACAATTCTAATGCCAGGAGATAATGCTTAAATTGAAAGTTGATTAAGTTTCATAAAGCAAAGGTTAATTCTCACTGGCCCGGTACCTATGTCGACAATGAAAAGCCTTAGTCTCCACTCACTTCTATTAGTTACTGCAGAATATTTCCAGTCAAACACACCCTCACACTTTTAGTTTGTGTAGGGGGAGTGGCTGACTGCGGAAAAGGAATCTGTTTAAAATGCACAAACAACCTTGTTTTTGATGGCGCTGTCTGGCTGGTCAATAGCCTGGCCAAAGAAGACCGTCCTGCAGCAAAACCTCTCCACATGAAGAGCACATAAAAAGAGAGACAATTCAGCCTTATTTGCAAATCCAGGAACAGGGACAGAGGCTAATGAGGAAAATGTCAAATTCACAGTTGAGTTTTAGTTCAGCAGTCTGCTAACTTTGGGGTAGGTTAGCGACAAGAAACGCGAGAAGAAATTATTCAAAAAACAGTAGCATTCCTAAGAAGAGTGTTTTGCTAGTGCAGTGGTTCTGTCTCAGTGTTTCTCCCTTATAGTTAAGGCCTTTTTTTCTTTTTTAAATATAATAGATTATATTTTTATTATAGTATATTTTTGTGTGAAACAGACAGGTAAAGAGGAAGTGTGCAATCAGTACCATTTTGCTGTCAACAGCAGTAACCTCCTCGTTACCTCTGTCTGGTGTGTTTTTTGTAAATCAGCTCCATGCGTTATACACTGCCAAACAACAAGGGAGAGGCTTCTATTCTTATTGCTGTTATTTCTTTCATTGGTGCCCACGCTGGTTTGGTCTTACTCTTACTCTTTACTCTTACTTTTTTGGCATCTACTCCTGTGTATACTACCCTTTTGGCTACTTCATGAGCAGGAAAGCGGGACAATATGATGCACTTGGTTTTTTAATGCTCTGTCAAACTAAGGCCTTGATGAGAAGACATAAAGCTAAAATTCCTTAAAGCTGGGAGCAGTATTTTTACGGAATCAAAACCATTATACTTTTAACCTCACGAGGTCTTTATTTACAGGGTTTTGCTTGTGGTCGTGGTAAAACTAAGGTTCGAAATAGCTGTAGTTCAGTTATTTCATCAAATCTATGTTTTGTGAAATGGAGGATTTTTAAGTGCGCAGGCCTGCAATAATAAGTACTTAACAGGAGGCAACTCAGCTCCTGCTTTGCTGCCACTGATGCCATTGTTAACAGTCCTAAAAAATATACACACTTAACTGTCAGCGCTTTGAGTAGGCTGCAGTCACTAGAAGACTATAGAGACCACAAAACCACCTGCAATATACCAAATCAAGTGGGTGTAAAGCCTTAGTAGTCTTGTCTCTTTTCAACATGAGTTTTTCTCTTCGCCACAAGATGAGTAGACCAACCTGCTCCCCTTTTGCTCAACACACTGATTCAGAATCCTACAGTGTGTATGTGTGTGTGTTTGTGTGTGTGTGCGCAGGTGCATCGGTGTGTGTGTGTGTGTGTGTGTGTCTGTGTGTGTTAGAATAGCTCTGTCTTGAGAATATCCCTAGTTTATCCCGACAGATTAGGCCGCTTAAATCTCAGAGTGAGGCCACGTTGTTTCCCTGACCACTGAAGTACACAAGCAGAGAGGTTACAGATCTGCCGGCCAGTTCTATTAGGAAGGACCCCGTCCTCAACAGACCCACTCCTCCTCCCCTCTTCCCCTACATGCTTTCCCCTAGATAAATAAAAAGTATACTGCAGAAGGTTACCAAAGACCAGATTTCCATGCTTACGCTGCCAACTGCCATCAAAAACAAGTGGAGAGAAACAGGTTATTCAAACTGTCCTAGTCTGTTTTAAATAGCTTATGCCCTTACCCTATCTAGCCATGATTACAGGGCCTTTTAACTATTACACACTATTTAGATGGTGTGCCAGTTTGGCTTGCGAGTGTACCATTCTAACATATGCAAGTTAAACCAAAGCATAAGGACCACATGCTTCAAATCTCAAATACAGTCTCCCCACCGTGTGTATCCAGGTCTGAAGAGCTTCTTTAATCTGTAACAAGTTTTTAGACACATGATCCTATAACTAATAATAGCACAACTCTTCTTTTTTCTGTATCCATAGTGCTGCCAAGTTTTAAAATGAAATGACATATAAACAAACTATAGCTATTAGACATAAACCAAGAAAAATGTTATAAAAAATCTGTATTGTTTGGTGTCGTAATATGGGGGTGTTTTGGGGGTAGGGGGTCCTATATCCTCAGGTTTAAGTTATTAGCAATTTACCAAAATATATATGAGGACAAAAACTATATTAGCAAACTGTAAAATTGGGTCTTTTGGCAATAGAAAAAACATTATAGGGTTACAAATGTGGTCCTTTTAGCCGTTCTGCAGGAGTTAACCACACAGTGGACTGAAGTGAAATAACACTACTGATTGGGGTAGGACTTCTGTGTTATCCATGAATCCAATTCTTGTCCTGTGAGAGCTCAACCAATTTGGTCACAATGGTGAAAATGAAGTGAGTGCTCTCTTTTTCTGTTGCTTTATTGTCTGTATGAAAAGAAGTGCACATATATTTTATGACCGTGGCACTTTTTCTGTTGTAATTCATGATTTTGGTGGGATGGGAACATTGATTCGATGGAGAATATTGTCTTATGTCAACCTCAAGAATTGTTCAGTGATCTCAACTTAACGCTGTGTTCAGGTCATTTGGTGGTGATCCGAAATGCAGAGTTTCCAATACAGACCAAGTGTTCAGACCCTCTTCCAGGTTTGAGTTACAACTGACAAACTTGTAATTCAAACTTGGAAGGAACCCAGCAGAAGGACAGAGACCAACAGAAGATCCAAACCTTCAACAAAGCATTATGTCATATGTACAGAGTGGGAAATGTTCCCCAACGCTTACCATTACCCCCAAATGGGATGAACGCAGCAACAGGAGGGAACCTTATGAGTCGCTGAATGTTCACTGGATGGCTATATACATACAATATTCAACTTAATATATGTTAACATGTTTTATTTTGAACGAAATATTGTGTTTTTTCTTTTGCATCAATTTAGTAATAACTCCAGATGTCACTGAATTGTTTGTGTCTAAGCACTGATGGGTAAAGGCAACGAAAATGGGAAGCTAATGGGGAAAAAAGTATTTTTACCTTCAATTGTCCAGAATGCTTAGAGTGATTCTACAGTTTACATCAGATTACTGTTTGTATCTACAAGATATATTTTTTGTTTAAATCTGTTTATTTTTGAGGAAAGATTTTGATTTCTCTTTGAGACTGGGGTTTCTGGGATGAAGGTCCATATTGCCCCTGTTCATCTGGCCTTACAGGAGGGACAGGACTGGAGGATCATGGGCAATGTGCTCAGTTTTATTTTATTTCTATCTTTTCATTTTCTTTTATTTAATGATAGATTTATTGTGCTGTCATTTGGTATGGGATTAGAAACTAAACAAGGTTGACTCAACGTAAAGGAGAGGAAACTGAATGAAAAACTAAAGTACATAAAATAATTGTAGTGTAAATCTATCAATGTGTTATTATATTGATGAACATCATGAAATATATGTATATTGGAAAAACAGTCTCTATATCAACTTGTACTTTTGTGTGTGATTCATGTGCTTTGTCGGTGTGCAACAATGGGCAGATGCAATTTTGACTGCAATTCTAGGACCTTATCTGACCTGTAAGAATACAAGGATAACCCTCTTTTCTTAATTTATCCTAATTACATGTTAGTGTCGCTCAAAACACATAGAGACCTGGAGTCATACGGTACAGGTGCACATTTCTGTGTTTTTTCCAGAGTTACTTCACACAGTCATGTATAGAGTCACTAACTTCCACACCCTGGATTCACATTAAAACACACAGCACACACACACACATAATTTAAATCTACTCATTTGTGCAAACACTGGTATGTGCACTTTGCCCCATCTATCTGCTGTTATAACTACAATTCCCTCTCTTGAAGAACCATAATGCCTTGGAAGTACTAGTTACAGCTTATAAACGTTTTATACTGTAAATGGCCCCCTTATCAAAAAGTTGTACCAAAACTTGCTGGTCTATCACGTTCTGGACATCGTGGTAGTAGAAGAGTCTAAAGACGTGAAGGAGTAGCAGAAAAAAGCTTTAAATAACTGAGGTCTTTATAAAAGGAGCCACCCGTGAGAACCACTTCCGGCGACTTTTATTCTGAAGTACAGAGGGCGGCTCGGCATCCAAAACGTCGTAACTACTGTGTTTCCCGTTCTTCTTTTGTTTTATCTTTAGTTCCTAATGTATACGTTTCATATAACCTGCCAGACATAGCTTACCTAAAACTAAAAATAGCAGTAAAAAGTATCCTTTACCATTTTGTTTCTTTCTTTGCTTGGTCATGAGAAAATAAGCCCTCTTTCCCCTGCACTAGCTTCAAATCAGATCGTTTTTCGGCCCAGAGCACACCCGTCTACCTTGCTGGTGAGATTGGCCACCATGACACCGATAGTGTCTGGTTAAATCACACATTGCTATTAGTGGAAATATGCCACTATTTTTGAGGGGAGGCAAAAAACATGAACACGGTGAAGTCAAATGGTCCCACCTCCAACGCAGCAGTTTCCCGAACGTAGAAGCTGTAGTTGGATGTTTTCACCACCAGGTGTCACCATGACAACTATAGGTTCTAGCATGGACATATTCATGTTGTGGAACCACTGACACGAAAAATGTCTGTCAGTGAGCATAACATACCGTCTACAGCGAGTGTCTGATAGACTTCACTTTGCATACTGACTTTTTCCACTTTAGACGTGTCTCCATATGCAAAAGAAAAAAAAAAAGCATTTTTTGGCGCTGTAGGTTTGTTCTAAAGATGAAAGCTGAAGTTAGAGGGGGAATCCAAGCCTGAGTGTTTATGTTTTCTTTCTAACACATATCCACAGATAGAAATGGTAGTTCAGCTGCTATTAGATCTGTTAGTATTATACACCATGTACCATGGAGAGTACATATAGCGTATATAGTAAATACAGTGGGAAAAGCCTCCTCAACATTTATACGTTGCTATTTTTATGTACCAGATGAAACAGCAGTTTCTTTTCTTTGACGTCAGATTTTCTACCAATTGGTCAACCATAGAGTAAACAAAGTCATGTATTGAAATTTCCCCTGTGCTTTTCATTTTTGAAAATACACAGCATATTTGTGTGTATTGCTTGAGAAAAAGAGTCTTTATTCCTGTTTCCACTGCAGAAGGAATATTGTTTTCTAGCTATGATATTGTCATTACCTTCCTTGGACTAACTGGCAAATGATGATGTGTCTCCTGAACATTTGCCATGAAAAACGAGGGAAGGCTCTTAGCAGAAAGTATCAAACTGTACGCTTAATCCACAGTGTTTTTTAGGGTCCTTCTTATTTGATTTCACTTTAATGCAACATCCTGTTAATGACAAATGAGATGTAATCTTTTTGGACATTGTCCACGCACTGAATGCATAATATCACATTTTCTCATAAAGTGCAGAGTGAAGTGCATCTAGGAAAAAGCTATTACGCCCTTTGAATGCCGGAGAAACAGACAACTCAGTTGTTGTTCGAAACTGATGTCAAATGTTGATATTTCATACTTAAAGTTCGGAGCCTTCTAACTAGTTCCATCTGGAATCCTCTTGTAGGATTTATCTCATTAAAAGCAGGATTCCATCATTTCTTGTCAAATCTTTATCTCTGTGCATAAATTTCTATTTATATGGCATGTGAAATTTGGCCTACTGTACTGCACTGCATTATTGAAAGACTGATGCTTTTTTAAACTGTAGATTGAGAATTTGAGAGGAACCACAATTAGAGCGAAAAGATGGTTCTACGACTGTTAAGAAATTGTCAGTTTGAGTCATCTTCTCTGATGGATTCACACAACTGCATGCAATTGTTTTCATTCTGTTTCCCCCCTCTCCAGTGGAGCGTCACGTTAAATAATGTTTTGGTAAATCTAAGAGATTATCTTGGACATAATGGGAGAGTAATGTGCAGAGGGAATGTGTGGAGTAAGGTCACAGTCGTGTGTTGGCTCAGGGAGGCATGAACGTAGCCTAACTCCAGGGTGCATTCAAAAATCGTTTTTCACTTTGTTATACTGTCTTTCTGTCAGACCTCTTTAAGTTTGTTTTCAATTTGTCTGATTCATCCACCCCTCTCTCTCCTTATCTATTCATGTGCCCCCTCTCACCAGTCATTTACTCCCCCACTTCTATTCCCTTTGACTCTCCAAAAGGAATGCATGTCCAGCTTGGAAGATTCGTCCGGAGTTATTGCAGAAACCTACACCCTCGGCTTGGATTCCTGCTAAGTGGAAAGGTCGCCGTTACTCCCGCACGTAATGGCAATGGCTGCACAGTTGTGCACACTCAGACGCCGTCTGGCCCCCAGCAGACTCTGCACGTCATTGCATTCCTGCGTCTGCTGCCTCTTATCAGGACGCTGGGTTAACACAAACACGGCACAGCAGGATCAGGGAATGCTCATTTCTCCAGCTCTGCAGGAGCAGCAAAACTGTCAAAATTCTCAAGTCTTATCAAGAATATTTCAAGCAGGCTGTAATGCTGAAATGAGAATGTAACAAAGTAAAATCTCACAGTTAAAAAAGAGCTGAAGTCATGTACCACATGCAGCTGGAAAAACAATCTCTTTCTGGTAACCCTGCTTTGTGCTTTTATAGACTGTCCGTCCTGCTTGCTCCAGACTTTGATCAAGGTGTTGCAGCTCTGCTGTTCGTAAAAGTGACTGATTTTTTAGCATTATTTAAAACAGCATCCCCTCCATAGGCCTCAGTAATGTAGGCCAGAGGGTTGGCTCATAAACAAATCTTAACGGAGAAAGAATACTCCCCCCTTGAGAGTGTTATTCTTGCCTGGATTGCTGGGCAAAAAGACGCTCTCTGGTTCAGATGCTACGGAGCCAGCAGAGCCCCTGGGGCTTAGGGAAATATGGTGAGGGGAAAGAAGTCATTGGTTTTATGATACTTTATTATCAAGGTCCTTTTGGATCTTGTTATGTTTTTTGTTTAAACTAGATGAGTAAGGTTAAGAACTTGGTTTTAAAAAATATTTTGTTTAGCAGATTAAAGGCTTCACATGTTGTTGTGGAATGTAAAGATTTATGGCCCTACTTGTTGAGTGTTATAACCCATAAGACCTCAGGCTCTGCCCCCGCCTGTGCACCCTGCATAATGATTAGCCAGACGTTCAGGATGGATATACCAAAGTTCAGGCTTCTTTCACCGTACGTTTCAACCATGTGAAGAACCGGAAAAATATCTTCTCTGTATGTCCACAAAGTCTCAGCCACATCTTCTGATACTTCTCCCTGCCCTTTTGTCGCAGATGCCCCCTCTGTCATAATGAAACCAGGGTTAGTCTGGAAGAAACATCTGGCTTTAATTAAAGCCTTCTCCTTCTTCCCTCCCCACTCACGTCATCCCCCCTCATGGCTCTTCCTCACTGTTGTTGTACTTTCAGCATCTGTCTGTGTCTTTTTCCATTCTCACACTCTCTCCCCCTCTAATTCCTCCTCACTCATTCACTCCCTCCGCCCATCCCGTGTTAGCAACCTCCCCCTTCTTCTCCCTGTCTTTCATCTCTTGCCTCCTTCTACCATCTCCCTTTTCTGTAATAGTCTGCTTTGCTTTGTGTGCACACTGTATCATGATGCATTTGGGCTGCATCTGGGGTCTCTCCTTGTTCCTGTCCCTGAGTTTAGGATGGACGAAGGCACAGCAGGCGAATTACACCAGGTGAGGTCGCAGTGTGTGAAGAATCTGTGTTGACTGTGTCCCGGACAGTGTCTTCTTGAAATGAATTATAATCTTCATTTATTTAACTCTGTTGATGTTTTAAGTGAGAATACAATCGTTGTTTTAACAAAAATTGACTGATTGCTAATTAACTAAGAGCCTACAACTTTAGAACGAAAAAATACTCTGAATTCTTTCACTGTTGGATCAGGCAAAGAGTTGTCCTGTTGGTTTGTGGCTAATGATGAGTTTGCAATGGCTAAGCCGCCCCAGATGTTAATGCTTTTGGTTCTACTTGTGGGGTCGAATCAGAGCAACTTGGCTCTTGCTCTGGACAACTTGGCTCTAATCAGCAAGTCGACTGATTTTGCTGGGGTTCTGCTAACTGAACTCTTACTTAGTGAGAAACTATTTTTCCATTGCATCTAATTTTAGTTGTCCTGTAGTTGTTTTTCTTCTTCCAAGAATATGTTTACTTCCTAAGAGCCCGGGATGAATAACACGTTTTTTCCCTTCTTACCAAACGTCATGAATAAGTTCAACTACACAAATTTCAAAGCTGACACCAAAAAAACTCCCCACACCACAAAGAGACTGCAAAATGCCAAAAATAATAATAACTTCAGCATAACAGGCATATTCTTCTTGGCCCACATGTATACAAATGGGTCAAATGTATCCCTGTTGGCAACAGCCTGAAATAGGAAATTTTCCGTTCTGTGAAATGACCGTTGACATTCAGTCAGCTCTGTCAGTGTTGAAAAGCAAGAGAATCTATTACATGAAGTGACTCAATAACTCCGACGTTGGAAAAGTCTGTCATTTGTAAAATGTGCTTTTCAGCTATATCTGAAAAACTCAGCTACAGCTCTTTTTTTGTCCATGCTTCTTCATTTTTTTTATGTTCCATAACACTGTTAAACCATGGCACCCGTCCAGAGTGCCTTTTTTTTTTTTTTGTCATGGCCCCACCATTACTATGACAATCATCAGTTGTGAGTTGTGACATGAATTCATATTTAACAGGGTTATTAATATTGCGATTCCAATGTTAATTGGTGGCATAAAGATGTAGTTAAAGTAAATGTGGCCTCATTTCTTAATGTGTTGAAACATTATCAAAAAGTACATTTATACGAGGGAATGAATAAATCTTGTGACACCCTTGAACCATCCATACAGGAGCCACTTTGGGAACCACCGCTTAAAAGTACTGGGATGGGTTAGGATAATACCATGAGAAATCAGCCTCCACAAGCCAGTAACCAACTAACATCATCAAACTCTTCGTAATGTATTGTTAAATGTTTTCTGTTCAACTCTGGAAAGCATAACTTCACCTGAAACCCAACCTGTACCTTTACTCTTTAAACGCAATTATAATCCCAAAATAAAAAAATAACCCAAATACAAACGAATGAGTATCAGCTGAAACGCTTTTGATTACTGTGTAATCACTTCATAGTCATTTCATAGCTGTGGAACCCAAGTGTTCAATATCAAATAAATAAAAAAGATATAAATGAAATAAATAATCATATGAATAAACTGTGTAAAATAATGCATATAAATGAACCAACCATTTGTGAAATAGTTGAAGAAATTATTAAAAAATAATTTTATTTTCACTGAATGTTATCTCAAAATGCCCTTTTTCAAAAATGACATATTTCCCAATGACAATTTTATTTCATGTCAGGTTTTGTTTTATAATGTCACTTTTCATGTTCATGGTGTTGATCTCAGCTAATCACTTACCCCGTCTCTCTAAAGACAGCACGCCTAACAACCGCTACCAAACTTAGCCTTGTTAGCTTCTGTTAGCTAGACCAACAATGCCAAAGCTAAACGTCTTCAGCTTTTATGCCTTAGCTTAACAAGGCTGAACATACTACTACTTACCTAGCTGGCTAACTGGCTAGGTGGGGTTGTGAGCTTGGTTGATTAGTCAGTATAAAAGTGAACAGCCAGTGTTAGAAGTGTTAGCTAGCTCCTGTTAGACAGAGTGACCACAGAAAAAGACTGTCTGTCTTTTTTCTTTTTACAGAGTTATGTATCTTTCTCTGAGGAACAACTTTGAAGTCAAAATTCTCACAAGCTCACAATGCCTCCTAGCTAGTTAGCCTGCTATAAAACTCAGCTATTTTGAAAATAAGAATGGTAATAGCCTTTTCTAATAATGACTTGAGTTTTAAAAATTTCTTAGATTTCTTCCACAAATTATTGTTTATATAATCTTATATATTTTACACAATTCATTCATATGACTATTTATTTTGTACTTATTTATTAAATATCGAACACTTCGGGGCTCCATACAACAATCAGTATCAGCAATTGACATTTCAAATAAAGTAAGGCCTCAGACAGTAGCAGAGACAGTCTGCTAAAGGAAGTCATTCAAAATACTTGTATCTGTGGGAGTTTTGAGAGTTTCAGTAGACTTGTGTTAATGCAATTCTGTTGTCTCATAGACCTGCACTTTCTCTACTACTGTCCATAATATTCTCACTACTCACTCCCCACTGTCTAACTCCTTCATCACAGGCCTGTGTTCTACTGTGGAGGTGACCTGGTTGCAGACTCAGGGTTTGTTGGCAGTGAGGGGTTCCCAAGCCTCTACAAACCCAACAGCAAATGCACCTGGCGTATCACGGTGAGTCACTTATCCTGCAGCATGTGTAAATACTGACTCCTTCCTCACTCAGGCTTTCACTGTCTGACTCATGTACAATCTGGTTTCCAGGTCCCTGAGGGAAATGTAGTCACGCTATCCTTCCGCATTTTTGACCTAGAGGCTGACTCGCAATGCCGCTATGACTATCTGGACGTCTACAATGGGCATTCCAACTTGGTGCAAAAGCTGGGCCGCTTTTGTGGAACTTTCCGGCCTGGCGCCCTTATTTCTACCACAAATACTATGATGTTAGAGATGGTGTCTGATGAAGAGACGCATGGTAGAGGGTTTGTGGCCTATTTCGCTGGAACCAAACCGTATGTGGACGGTACGTGGTCACACTTTAGAGTGATGATGAAGAAGTTTTTTCTTTATTTTCTTTTTGTTTTTTGATATTATGTTAGGCATACAAACATGCCTGCATAGGCTTGCATGTACATTTTTAAATGATGCTTCAAAAATTTGAAAAAAAGAAACCAATTCACATAATTACTCATCATTATTTGTTAATTGACCTTCAGACCTTTATGCCAACAACAAAAGACTTAGTTGAAAACATAGCATATGTAATTGGAGCTTAAATCAAAGTAAAGACCAATTAAATAGTCCATCCTGTCTTCTTTTCCTAGCTTTTGAGACAATGTTACCATCATGTCATTCTAATAAGGCACCCTTTATGAAGTTTTTACAAATTTTAACTATTGTCTTTTTTAAATGGCTAAAGGAATAGTTCAACATTTTTGGAAATGCTTCCCAAAATGTCCCAAAATGTGCCAAAAATGTTGAACTTTTTCTTTAATGAGTAATTTACTAAAAGCTTCATATACCACTTATTTGCCAATGGGTTGCCAAGATGTGAAAAATGTATTTTATCGACTGGACCATATGGTCACTTAAAGTCTGGAGAAAGACTGCAGAGGATCTGGACCACAACCAACTTCATTAACAACTTATGAAACCTTTATCATTGGCTTACTAACACATACTAACTCCGTTATTATCAAATAGGGAGGATATATACCACATGTTTCACAACATGGCAACCCAAAATGCGTTCTTATAAATGGCTTACTAACCTATAAATGATTAGTAAAATATTTATTAGCCATTAATGAAGCATTAGTTACGAATTATTAACCCTTTATAAATGATCTCTTTTGTGGTACAGAATATTTCAGGGTTTTGTTGAGCCATTTCATGAACAATTGACACTCCTAACTCATGGTAGTGTTTGCAATAAAGAGAAAAATGGGATTTATTTTCCCATTTATTTTCCCCCAGATCAAACATCTTGCCCAATGTATTTCTCTTATGAATACAATTGCAAAATTAAGCATACGAGTTCTTAATTATATAAGTACCATCTTTAACTTCCAGATAAGTGTGATTGATGTAACATATGATCAACAAGGGAACCAATGCCAGCCTCAGAAGTTAAAAAATCCTCAAGAAAACAATTTATTTTAAAGTTAGCGAACACAAATAATACTTTGCATACACCTTAGAGTACAATTTACAGTTATTTTCATTCATTATCCTCATGGTAAATGTACAACTCGTTTCAGACCAACAGTTCTGTGGGGGTAAGCTAACAAAAGCCCAGGGAGAGATCAAGACGCCCAACTGGCCTGACAAGAAATACCCAGCGGGAACCAGCTGCTCTTGGCTTATCACTGTGGAGCCTGATATGGTCGGCTGCACGCTCACTCCCTCTATGCTGACATTTCATTTTCCAAAGTCTTCACACACCCACGATGATTCTGTTTCTGTTTGGGTACCAGGTAATCCAGGTGAAGTTTGATAAGTTTCTCTTGGAGGTCGACACCTATTGTCGGTTTGACTATGTGGTGTTCTTTAATGGTGGAGAGAAAGATGATTCAACCCTGATTGGAAGATACTGTGGTGATCAGGTCCCGCAGTGAGTGACGGATATTATTATAGCTATTTGTTTGCCATTTAAGTAATTTTAAGTCGTTGATTCATAACCTTACGCTTTGTCCATTTCCTGTCTCCTGTTCAGACCCATTATCACCAGTGGCAACGTGCTACTGGTCCAGTTTGTGTCTGACCTCAGTGTGACATCTGATGGATTCCTTGCCCACTATACCAGCATCCCTCGTGGTTCTGAGATCATAACAGCTGAGTCAGGAGCTGGTACGAGGTCTATTCACCCGAAACCTGCAGTCAAACCTGCTGCACCTGAACGTCCAGCCGCTACTCTAAAGCCACCTGTCCCCACCACCAAGTATGTGCCATCTCTTCCCCCTAAGCTCGCTGAGAGATACAAACCAGTCAAACCTGTTAGAGTCCGTCAGCCGGACACCACAAGCCAGGGCAGGAGGGTGCCAGTAACAAGACCAAATGGAAAGAGGCCCAGTGAGTGAAGTTATGGGCATGCGTGTGTGTCCATGAACAGAAGGAGTATACATCTAATGCACTATTTGTGTGCTCTTTCTGTTTTTAGTCCCTCAAAATCCGCTGTGTGCCAGAGCCTGTAAAAGAGATGGAACTATCAAGAGTAGTTTCTGTGCGAGTGAATTTGGTAAGTTTCCTACTGTTCAAATACGCAACTAGTAACCAATCAGATGTTGTGTACTGACTGAGCCATCCTTTTTCCAGTGATAACTGGGAAGGTGACCTCGCTGGCCCCTGGGCCCCGTGGCACTGTTCATGTTAGCATCTCCCTTATTAAGGCCTACAAGGCAGGTCGACTAACCATCACGCAAGTGGGAGAAACCATGTCGGTTAAGCTGGTGTCACAGTGCAAGAAGTGCCCGTTGCTCCGAAGAGGTACGTACTTCTTGGAATCACGTGCTCACATACACGACAGATTACTAGTATAAAACTGATCAATCTCTGTGGTAATTTTTCCTTCCGATAGGTGTCAACTACATTATCATGGGTCAAGTGGATCAAGATGGACGTGGTACCCTGCAACCTGGTGCATTCACAGCTCCCTACAAAGCCCAACATCACAAATTATTAGTGAATATCAACAACCAACCCTGTTAACCTCACACATATGTCTGGGCCAGGAAAAGAAGACGACATATCACACACACATCCTGAATTTTCAATGTGAAATACAGATATATTGAAGCACAATATTGCAGTAAAACATAACTTCATTTTTATCCCAATATTTTAAAGGTATGCAAGTACATTGTTTTATTCAAACACCTGCCAAACATTATGTTTGTAATTTATACATGAATAAAGGTTTTATATCTCTGTCACATGGTTTGATGTTTAAATTATTTTCACATTTTCAGCTGTAACTCTCTCACTCCAACTGTTAGAATCATGCCTCTGTCTCCACCAAGTGGATTTGAACGGTAACAGCACTCAACTTCAGCTATCGCTAATCCTAACAATTTTTTTTTCTCCAAAACAGGACTAGATTTAAAATCCTGTGACATAAATTGACCATTAGTCCTACAATCAAAATGTAAAGTCTGACATAGAGATTAACGATCCCAGAACATGTGCCAGAGTTTTTAAACGGAGTCCAGAGAATACTTATTGCAATTATACCTGATTTATCTCAACTGCACATTTCTCTTATATTCATCTTTTTAAATTGTTTATAGCATGTTCAGTTTTTTTCTGCTTTATCCTAACCGATAGTATACCTGGATAAACAGAAGTGTTACAAACTATATCGAATTGTAATGTTCATTCACTTGTCAATATCAATACAGAATATAATATCACCAATAAAACACTAAATGTGTATCTCCTGAACAAGCACCAAGGGCCAGTTGCCAGTACTTGGCTGCTTTTGCTAGAGTTGATCAAAAATAGGACATGATGTGGCATAACCATAACATAACAACTGAACATAAATATGCATGAAATGAAGCTTATTAGTGAATGACATTGATTAAGTGCATGGTGATTTTATCTGAGTATACTTAATTATTGACTTATGACAAAGCTTCCTTAGAATTAGTATGTACTATGGAACTAGGGTACAGGTTGAAACTTAAATGGGGGACATACTGTAGGTAATTGTGTGTGCGCGTGTGTGTGTGTGTGTGTGTGTGTGTGTGTGTGTGTGTGTGTGTGTGTGTGTGTCTGTGTGTGTTTGTGTGTGCGTGTGTCCATGCCGTTATTCAAATTTTCCTCCTAACCAGAACAATAGAGACGGATAGAGGTCAAAAATAAATTCATTCTCCTTTGTTTAGAGTCATTTCCCCTAAAGAACCAGTCATTTGGTTTGACTTGAAATGTATTATTACTTTTCAAAAAATAGTTGTTGGGCAGAAACGCAATTTTAAAAAGTATATTAATAGCTGGACTTTAAGTATAAATTGGTCTATGATTTTAAAAAATCAGATTTAAACTATTAACATTAACATCTAGTGGAAAGCTACATTTAGTCAAGGACTGAACTTAAGCTCAGTTTTGAGGTACTTTTACTTTACTTGAGTATTTCCATTTTATGATATTTTATATCTCTACTCTACTACAATTGGAAAGGAAATATTGTACTTTTTACTTCACTACATTTATCTGACAGCTTTAGTTATTAGGTACTCTGCAGATTCAGATTTATAATACAAAATGTAATCAAAAAACAAATTATGATTTGCTATCAAAGATTGAGCTAAACAACAGATGATATAAAGTCTGAAACTGAAATGGCCAGTGCGAATAAATAAATAATGATATCACATGGTAAAATGCCAGATAAACTCTATCTGCCTGTGTCTCAAACACTGACAGAAACCTGTTACTTGTCTGAATGTCAGCGTTTTAATGAGAATAGGCCACATGTCTGACACCCCTAAGTGCCTGTGGATTAGATTGACTGAAACCATGATGTGACTTTACATTCTGAACACATACTGTAGGCTACAATCCAAAGAAAATCCACAGACTTAAGATCCAATGATACTGGATGGAAGGTTGCATACTGTAGGAAAGACATATTTCGTCCATTTAATCTATTCAGTGTATTTTTTACTTCTCTGAGCTTCACCTCCTCTGTTAAATGAACACGGCTCATGTCATGTTCAGTATGCGGAATGGTGATGAAACACAAAATTCAGCTTTCAGGGCAAGTGACATTTTAATGTAAAAAGGTATAAAAATACATGTGGAATAGTATAAAAAGGCAATATTGACTTCCAAACAATGAATATAAATGATGAAATATTATGGATTTTTACAGTGGCTGTAAAAATAGAAATACAATGGCAATTTGCTTTAAAAAAAAAATAGAGCCAGACTCAGACAACGCAACTCTAGTCATTAAACAGGGATAAATCTTACAATCATATACAATCCTCCTCTCCTCTCCTCTCCTACACCCATACACTACCCTTCCCCTCCCTTTCTGAAGCTCCCTGCTGGCCACAGCAGCCTCCCGCCCCAGACCCCCGCTGGCGTGAGGCAGGCAGGTTCTTGTAGACGGCACGGCTGTAGGGAATGAAACACATGCCCAGCTGGAGGTGTCGGGCCAGGCGACAGTAGGCAGCAAGCGCCAGGACCAGCAGAGGGGTTAGCAGCAGAAAACCCACAACAAGTAGAGCCACGCAGCCGTTGTCATCCAGTATGTCTGAGCAATACAGAGAGGTTCCATGGGGCTGCACCTGGAGAGCAAGGAGGGGAGGAAAATGCATGAATAATGGCATGGATACAACTAATCAAAGAGTGTAGTGGACACACACACACACACACACACACACACACACACACACACACACACACACACACACACACACACACACACACACACACACACACGCACAAAACTACCTTTGGCTCCTCAGTATGTCCCAACCTGTACCCTAGTTCCACAGTACATACTAATTCTAAGGAAGTTTTGTTTATGTGGTCTGGAACACTGGAATAAGTCAATAATTAAGTATACTCAGATAAAATCACGATGCACTTAATCTGCTGGATTTTTGAGTGTGCTGTCGGTGTATTTCATAGTCCCACAATGCACTGCACAAAGGAACTGGAGCAACTTAGTCACAGCTGCAAAAAATTAAAATTAAGCTCCAGGAAGATCCAGTAAGATCTTGGAAAACAGTATCAAATCTCTGTAAAAACATTTTCCTTCCTCCTTGTGTAGATTATAGGCAGTGGCATTCCAAAATCACAGTTTGATTGACAGTCTACACCATTTCCTTTCAGTACAAAACATTTCTTGTATATTAACTTTAGAGACCATCTGTTCATGACCTACTGCTTTGAAATCTGCGTTCTCTCTCACTTCTGTCAATCAAAAATACAGATTTCCACAGGAGCCCATTACCGAGGAGTGGCAGAGGAAGCCGAATATGATCATAGCAAGGGCAGGGGTGAGGATGGTGCCGAACACGATGCAGGCCACCACCGCGTTGATCAGTGCGATGATCAGATTCTGGGCGGTGACCAGCACGGAGCACGCCCAGCAGTCCAGAGAGCCCCGCAATTCCAGGGGGATTTCAGCAGCCTCGCTGCCGCCCAGCGAGTATGGAGGCGGCACCACAACACCTGACCCCGCTCTGGAGGGGGAGCGCGGCTCAGAGTTGGCCTGCTCAGATACCATCTTCTCCAGTGTCCCGTTCCGAGACAGACTCATCTTCTTTGTGTTCTAAACTGCAGGAAAAAAAACAGTTTTAGCCCAATAAGGTCATCTATTTTATGAATCGACTCAATATTCTGGATTATAGTGACTTTATTTTATCAGGACACAATTTACATTTGGGGAAAAATTGCATAAACTGAGTTTTTGTTTTACAATATGGAGATGTGTGTTCATCAGAGTGTGCCAGGTATTTTAATTATCTGTAGTTGTGTCTGATGATGAAAAAGAACATCCATAAAATAGTCAGTCTATTTTCTGTTGCATTAAAACCTTCCCTTCCCTGCATGCCCTGATTTGTTCTGTCTGTCTATTGTTACTCCATTAATGGTCTCCTTAAATAATGTGGTGAAAGGTAGGGAAAGTCAACACCGATAACTGCACCACTCTAAGTGCGAGGAAATGGGCTCCACTGACCCCACCTCCAAACTCCAGGATAACCAAAACCCAGAAAAATGAGGGCGGAGCAGCTGCGAAACCCTGAGAAGTCCAACTAATCACTAACCTGAATTCCAGAACAATGTTATAACTCTGATTTTGAAAAAAAAAATTGTGGTGCTTCAAGTTTTTTTTTTTTTTTTTAAATTAATGGTACTGTGAGCTTTGATTCCCTCATTTTATTTCATTTCACTGTTATTTTGTAAACTCTGACATTCTCCACGGACCTGAGAATTTCCAAGTGTCACATTAAAGTGATGAGAAAATGACAGGGGCAAGTTCCACCATTTCCCCCTGTTTCCAAGTGTGTTAGCATGCACTGTTCCTATGCCATGTGAAAACATGGGTTTTACAAGGTAACTTGCATTTTTGTCCTTTCAACAACATTTTAAGCAAATTATTGTTCACTGAATTTGTACTGCCCCCTTCCATCATCCGCTCACATGTACGTCATATGATTCTGTCCAACAACCATGGCCTAAGGAACATTTTTCAAAAACTACTTTACTCTTGAAGGGGTTCTATTTTTGAGTATATGTCGGCCTAGAGCCTGGAGCTCAAACACTCGCCTTTTGATGACATCACCTGTACAGCCTTCTTGTTTCCAGGTTGGAAACAAGACCCCATCAAATTGAATTAATTTCCATAATCGTAGAAATACAATTTCTCAAGAAACATATTCGGGATGTTTTATTAAAAGTATGTACTACATTCATTTAAGCTAAATCTGCCCTTTCAATAGGCTGTGGGCTGGCATTTTTCAACACAGTTTTAATGAAATAAAAAGAGTGTTTTGTACTCACTGTGTGGTAAACTTGATGATGTGTCCTCTTGCAGTTCGATGGTGGCAGCAGATGATGGGACTCTGAAGGACCTGAAGATGGGTGAGTGGTCGGAGACGAAGAGAATTTTCGCGAAATTCCTCCTGATGTGTGTCTTTTCCGTTTGAAAATCCAGATCCTGAGTAAAATTGAGTTTCTACTACTTAACAAAATCTAAAATCTTCTCCCTTTGTTTTTCTGGTCTATTTCCCAAAATCAAATCAAATAAATAAATAAATCATCAGCTCATCAGATCTGTGCCTGCTGTAATGAATCTAAACGTCTCCCTCAGACCGCTCAGAGTGGGTCAGAAAAGAGCTCTGTAGACTTGAGGCAAATTCTGCTTTCCCACTGGCTTCAGCGCTTCCTTCCCTGACATTCTGTTTCCTCACCCTGACTCCAGTCTGAGATATGATTGAGTGTGTGAGTAGCTATGATTGTATGCGTGAGTGTGAGTGTGTATCCTGTGTTGCCTCTACTGCTAATGCACAGAAAACAGGCTGGGCTGTGTTAAAGACTGCTGCTGGTGGTGGGCAGGGGAGCAGTGGAGGGTTTCTGTGATAACCCCTGGAACCAGGGGGAGGGAGGGAGAGTGTTTATTTGGATAGATTACAGGAGTCAGGGTATGCTTCCCACTCCACAACACTTTACACCCCCACTAAGCACTTTTCCTACTCCACTTTCAAATACTGATAAGGTGGGTTTCAAAATTCAAAACAGCTGAGCTGGTTTTTAATACCGATTTCTATGATTTAAAAAAGCCAACAAACCACAAATAACCCCTTTTTGAGGCTTTCAAACTGATTTACACAAGACCATGCTACATTCATCATCACACTATACTGCACTGATGACAGTGCGAACCAATGAGACGGCGCTACTCAGCTACACTGCAAAAACACTGAGCTGTGAAAGGTAGAGGGCAAGCCATATTGCTGGAGATTTGTTTTAGAAGCAGGAATGACAGAGGATTGGCCCTTGACCTTTTGATGAAAAACAGAACTCTGCTTTCAGAAAACATAAGGAAATGAGGATGGGGGAGAACACTGACTAATTTGGTGGGGAAAAGAGGCTATCATGGGACTGATAAGAAACCAGAGGGGCTCAGTTCAAAGGGTGAAATTAGTATTTTGATATGAAGTCTCATTTTTTCATCTAACTCTGGGCATCTTTGTTTATTTATTTCTACACAGGGGTAGATATATATACTCCCTGGAGAGAATCAGGGCATTTGAACATTCGTTACAAGGAACAATCATCAAAGAGCCCATGGCATTAGCACTCTGGGTAAAAAAAAAAAAAAAAAGTGGGAGCAATGGATGGTTTTGCTATTAACAGTACCACAGAGAGGGCTGTTTATATGTGTATGTCAGTGTCTGAGGGGGCTGGTAGAGGAAGAGCAGTCTTCCTGTCCTTGGAACCAGGATATCCGCTGCTGTGACCACGCTCTTCGATCAGATGTCCCTGCATCTCCACTTGTGCGGTTTTAAAAATGGTTCAATGTTAGTCTACATCTGTTATGTTGTTTTAGTTCATAACCTGGTTTTTATAATTGAAAGTATATAAACTGTCGGTTCAGTAGCCTATGACCGTGTGTTACACCTTGGTCACTTCGTTCAAAGCATCCAGGACACACTGACAGATTGATACAGGCTATTATTCAGATAACTTCCTGTTACTTTTGGATTACTTTTCTTCTTAACTAAACGGAGCAGCTGCAGCCTGCAGCTCTGACAGGATGGTATCAGGAAAACGCTGGAGGGAAAAATACTGAGTAATGCTCTCTTCTACTACAGCATCAATTCTGAAGGGAAGCCTTTAAAGCAACCTGGTCCAGTGGTGCCACCCAGTGGACATCAGTCAGAGACCGTGACTAAAGGGCAGCTGACACATGCTGCTTAAATGTTTGAACTGTGGGACCACTATATGAGCGATTATCTGTGAACTGTCAGGTCATTCTGACTCACCTAGTATACATGTACTTGCAGCTACTGTTAGACAGAGAGATTAATAAAACAATAATAATGGTAAATACAAGGCCGGAGACACCCAGGTTGGATATACAGTACAATGGTTGAGGATAAAACCATTATAAAAACTAGAATAGCGCTCAGTAGAGCGCAGACCTTCGCCGAGGCCAAAAAAAGGCCCTATCTAGCAATGTTAAGGAAAGCGATAAAAAAAAAAAATCTTGGATCTGCCTCTATGACTGGAATCCACACCAAAACGTAATGGGTTCTTCCC
Organism: Xiphias gladius; assembly: GCF_016859285.1. Classification (NCBI taxonomy): domain Eukaryota; kingdom Metazoa; phylum Chordata; class Actinopteri; order Istiophoriformes; family Xiphiidae; genus Xiphias; species Xiphias gladius. Next base: position 20,425,679 of record NC_053416.1, on the reverse strand, counting down.
TCTCCCATACCCCATCCCTCCACCAAGTGAGCTGCAAATCGTTTCAGCACTTTTTGCGTAATCCTGCTGAAAAACAAACCAACAAACAAATAGGCACAGGTGAAAGCTCAAGCTCCTAGGTGGAGGTTATTAAAAGTTTGTTTCCATTGTGGTCCTCTGTAGAGAAAGACTAAGATGACCGGCCTTCAAGTGGAGTGGAACCCCGATTTACTACAAATATCCTGTTCACACTTCGGCCAAATTGTATGCCGACTGACTGTCACACACTTAGACACCTTCAAACATGAAAACAGAGTCTCCAGACATACTAGCAGCTGTGTGGGGATGTACTTATAATCAGCAGTGCTTTGAATTAAACATCAGCATCTCAACAACATGCTCACTATGGGCGGCTCAGGAGGTCGAGTGGGTCGTCCACTAACCGGAAGGTCGGTGGTTCGGTCCCCGGCTCCTCCAGTCCGCATGTCAAAGTGTCCTCGGGCAAGACACTGAACCCCAAATTGCCCCCGATGTATCACTGATGTGTGTGTGCGTGTGTGTAGAAAGCGCAGTATGCGTAGAAAAGAGCGCTGTATGAATTTGTATGTGAATGGGTGAATGTGGCAGTAGTGTAAAGCGCTTTGAGTGGTTGATGAGACTAGAAAAGCGCTATATAAGTGCAGTCCATTTACCATAACTGTGACAATGCCAACGTGCTGATGCTAAGCAGGTGTACTTACCATGATCGCAATTTTAGTTTAGCTTGTTAACGTGCTAGAATTAGCTAATAAACACTAAAGTACAGCCAAGACTGCTGGGAATGTCACTTATAAAGTATTGGGACAAATTAAAAATTCACCAAAGTCAGTAGGATTCATCTTGTGGGGAACACAAATGTCTATTTACAATTTATGAAAATCCATATGTCTGTTATCTCAACGGACATCAACAGATGTCTGTTGAGATAATCTGGGCCAAAGTGACGGACCGATTGACACTGCCATCCTTAAGGCTGTGCCACTAGCATGCCTAAAAACCTTACAAGAGTAAGACAGTAAACTTAGAAGTCTGCACATGTGCATCTCTCTGCAAAATAGTTCTGCAACTCAAATGATGGTTCAGTATTTTCATGTTTAAATTGAGGCAGTAGGCTATACCAAAACACTGTTGAAGTTTAGCTCACGTGGAAATGTTTTCCTGGCATTCAACTAGACTCAGGTGGAAGCCAGTTTCATGCCAATCGAGAAGTTATGAGTTTGGGGCCGAAATGAAACTGTGAATGAGACGAAATGTGGCCCACATTCCATCTTTGCAGAAGAATCTAAAGCCACCTCTCCTTCCTCAAGAGCTGATAACAGCTCAAACTCATATCCAGCACATCGTTTTGGACATGTAAGGAGAGCACGCCTGAATACCTGTGGATAGGACTGAATCAGTCAAACCTGGGACTCGCAAGAAGAGAGGGCAGCCAGTCAGACTACAGAAAGGAAATCAAAGGCAAAGACTCATTGTTGAATAATTTATCAAAACATTTTATTTTCTTGAACAACAATACAATATGTCACAGAAAAATCACAGAGGGATTTAAGACAGGTCTGGCTCAGGTTTTCTTCTATGTGAGTTCTTTTTGAAACAATAAGTGCAGCATAAATCAAACAAGTCAAGAGGAAAAAGATCATTATTACATCCTTCAAATAATATTAATGATGAGGACAAGACACAAAAACAAAACCCCGACGCCATTAAAAGTCACATCCCTAAAAGTCTCTGCAAAAGAGTCAAGAATTACAACTACTGCTAATGCGCATCATAAAACCACTAATGCCTCACAAGATTATGAATTTCATACAATGGAAATAAAGTTAAAAAAGATTTTATTTATCTGTTCGATACAGTACAAAGACATCATTCCATTTCTGTTACCAGTAAACTGTGTTGAAATGGTTCTAAGCACCAACTGGCTGGTTTGAGCTGTATCAGTAACTTATGTATGTAAATCATTATATGCTGTTTAATGAGGGGGCATTGAGGCAAGGAGGGGTCTAGCACCATAAAATTTTACCGCCCCGCTGATTGCACTTCCCCTATCCACACATTATGATCATACTACATCTTTAAAATACCATGTAGCCCCTTATCAAGTGAAGTACCCTTTGAAATACAATAAATATATAAGAAAACAACCATGTACAGTATAAATAATGTCACAATTTACAATTTTCCATTTTCTCTGTAATTCAAAAATCAGAAACTGACAACAAAAAGAGGTATAAAAGTGGGAAGAAATTCCCATTGCAGTAATTTAAACTAGAGTAAAACAGGATATTTTTAGCGTGTATTACAATATAGCAACAACAAAAACAAAAAAACGACTGAGGTGGACAAATCTGATCATATACAAATTAAATATTTGAATGAGAACAAAACTACGTAAGAATTTCTAGTAAACCTGAAAACAGATACATTATGTACATGAGATGGTGTGCACGGAGTAATGAGGGAAGGGGTAAGATCTTGAAAAATTGTAGGGATTTTATTCGCATGGTTACACAGCAATAATGCTGAGCATCCATTTAAACCATAAAAAAAAAGGGCCTAACCTCTGAGTACAGTCCAGTGTGGTACGTGATAACCACATTTTATGAAGGAATCAAAGCTTTCCAAAGTACTTTGAAGAAGAGCAGACCAATAACTCAGTTGATACTAGCTTATTGTTGGTATTGGTGAGTATGTCAACCAATAAGTAAGAAAAAAATTGCAGTAAACAAATGCCAAACAAGGTTTGAGATCATTTAGAAGCAGTGTCAACTATACATAGTTTTTCCACCAGGGAGCAGTGGCCAGTTGATTTTCAAGCTGTAAAATGTCCCACTTAGTACGTACGGTGGTCATAATTCTTCAGAAAACAAATCAAATAGATCCTTATCAATAGTGTTTGTTTATGTTTTGTATTTATAGAAACTGAAATGATTCTTGGTCGATAGATTTTTTTGTTGTTATAACATTGTAACTAAAAACAAGACAATACAGTAAATCAACTAATTCAACTGATAAAAAAAATAAAAAAATAAAAACATCAGCTTTGAAAACTAAGGCCAACATTTGGACTATGTAGCGTCAACAAAATGAGAGTTTGTCTTTAGTGGGACTGTCTAAATGTGGATGAAAAAAAAAACAAAAAAAAACAACGACTGGGCTTTTTTTTGTCATGTCTCAGTTCATGTGCTCTTCAACTTGTTAAAGTGGAAATACGTCATGTTAAACCCGGTGGCAGTGCGTGGACATGAGCCTCATGGACGGATGTTTGGGGCAGAATGGAAACACTGAAGTGCCCTGCAGTCTGATCATCTGTTTGCCCTTGTTGGCTTTTGCATTAGAAGATAATGATTGTGTGTCTCTTTGGACATATTACTTTTTGCAGACTGCAATGGGCACTTCACTGACACAAACAAATATTGTGACCCCTCCCCAGCCCCCCACACCCTATCTATGCACACCTCTGTGTATCCCATAAATTCATTCACAATTTACAATTATTTATTTTCTTTGTCATTTAAAAACAAGAACATAGCAAAAAAAAAAAGGAGGTATAAAACTGAGATTGTTTCCCCATTTCAAAAATAAAAACGACATTATGTTTTCTGGGTGTATCATAGTAACCACACCAACAAGTATTTAGCTGGACTTGTGAAAAAACAAATTAAAAAAACCTAATTTTCCATCTACATACTTGATTTCCAACTAAGAATGAAACCATATTAGTCCTCTAGTAAACCCGTATTTAAGAGAAACTGATTAAAGTTTTTGATTCCCTTTTTTTCTATACTTACATAAAACTGTTTTTGTGTGTGTGTTTAATCCTCTAATTGCCTCTCCTCTAAATACAGTTCACAAGGCCAATGTGGTGTACCTCTAGGCTGGTAAAACTTTTTAAGTATCTAACGAGAATAAATACCATTGGAATAGCACCTCAAAGAATTTACAGACAGGAGTTACAAATGTCAGCGTTTACCTGAATACCAAACAAAACAGGAACCAATACGATGCCAAATGTGACAATCAGCTACTTCTCCTGTGAAGCGATTCCCCTGCTGGTACAACAGAATCACAGCAAATTCATGGACACATAGAATAACTAGATTGGTGTAAAAAAGTTCTACTGAATTTGCATAAAAGTACCTGAATTAATACACAGAACTGGCTACTTAACGCTTTTGAATCACAGCAGTGTCCGTTGAACATACAACCTGATTTTCAGTGCTAGCAGTGCTCACATTGGTTTTTATTTATTTTTTTTTGTTTTGTTTTTTTTTTTTTTGTATAGGTCTGAAATGCTTTTCATGAGAAGTACCAGTCTAGTCATTCTATTTCAAAACACACGTCCAATCAGCAGCTGGTATGGGGAAGACAGTGAGCTATAGTTGGATTGGCTGAGTATCCATACCTTACTGTGTGATGTAAACAATACTGAGTAAATGTGATTGGCTGATTCAGTAAGTGTTTGTAGGAATAGATTGCCTTGAAGACAACATTTGTGCTGTCATTAGAGTTTTGGTTATGACTGAAAGACACCAGGAAGGAGTCCTCACTTTGAAAAGGTTGATGGAACCTGAGAAGGAAGAAAAGAGGAAGAGATAGAGTTCAGTTGATCCCTTGAAAAAGTTGTGTGTGCATAATAAATGATCAATTAGAAACCAATTACCAATTCAAACTTTTTCAAACAAAGAGCATATCAAAAAGATATCTAACGCAAAATATTTCTTCTTGTCCAGATTTTTGTATTTATTTTATTTTGTGGTGAACTGTCCTGTTAAAATGTGGCCCTATGTGGAATGCCTATGACTCACCTAAAAATTGACCTTTTTCCAATACAATATACAGTTTTAGAATGAATTACGATGATTTTACTGCAGCCACTGGGCAAGGAGGCACACTGCTGGTTTTGAAAGTTAAAGCAGGTTTGCTACACATCACATATTCTTCTCATTATTGCTGGGTGTAAGTTTTGACAAAGTTCATGACAAAGTTGTTTGGCGAAGCCATATAAAAATCACCTTGCAAAATCACTATTCTTTAACACATCTGTGTGATGAACATCTGTGAACATCTCTCATATTTGTGATTGAGATGCTGTTGAAGATTGAAAGTATGATCTGGACGGAGACATGTGATGTACTGTAGGTGCCCAATGTACTTTGGCATTACTGTTACGGGGCAAGATTAGAAAGCGAGACTGACCAGCATGAAGCTGTCGTAGGTTCTCATCAGCTCTTCCATTCGATACTGTTCCAGCACCACTACTCCTGCCAGAGACGGGCTCTTAGCTCGGGCACAGTCCTCACAGTGCACCACGTAGGTCTTCTTACTGCTGTTCTCACTGGTCACAAACAGCAGGTCAAACACCTCCACCTGAACAAACACAGTTTTGGTCCTGCGGATCAACACGTTTGTAATGCATCTACACCAAATACACAAATGTGCAATTTACTGTATGGACAGACAGCGAGGCCAGCAGGAAGAGGGACTCACATCACATTCATTGCAATAGTAGGCCGGCTCGTCCTTCACACGACTCTGGTAACAGATCTTCTTCCCTCCAGCCACCAGCTGGTCTCTCAGAATCTGGATGTGCTTCATGGACTGCATCAGGCAGTGTCTGAGAGAGACAGAGGAGTGGCAAGTCAGAGATATAAACACAAACGCACGCACGCACACACACAAACACAGATACGCACAGAGAGACATCTTACTTGAGCATCTTGAAGGTATCCTGATCGGTGATCTTGATGGTGCGAGCCACATTCCAGGAAACGTGGATCATGGGAACGATTGACTTAACCTTCTTCACCTCATTCCACTCAAAGCGCTCCAGGGCAAGTTGATATTGGTACGCTGGGAGAGCAGAAAACATAAACAGTGGTGAGGCTGAAAGTCAGGAGCGTACTGAAGAGCATATTTATTCTGTAATTTGAGACAAAGAGCAACACCTGACTATAAAGTTGTCAGCTATCTTTCTCTTTGTCCTTGTTGTAACTTACAGTTGAGTGGTCCCACATTCCAGGCGATGTTGTTGCACCAGCCCACGGCCTGGACCCAGTGCACAGTCCCTGCATTAATCCAAACCAGGTCGCCCGGCCTCTGAATGAAGCGGTACACAGGAATGTTGGAGCTGTAGAGGTCTTCCAGGACTGGCCACCAGGACCCTGTAAGGTAATCTACTCCATGCCTGAGGGAAACAGTTTAGTATGCACACATTTTGACACACACATACTGAAGCTTATTGCCCCATCCTCTGTTATGTAGCCGCCTCTTCACTCACTTCTCACAGAATTTGTTGATGTCTGCCCAGTAGTGCTCATGGACAGCGAACCACTCACAGTCACCAGGTCCAATATTGATGTTGACGGAGCAGAAATTGTTGTTCTCTTGGTGACCTGATGAGAAATGCAAGGAGTCCGTTAACGAATTCTAAAACTTCCTTCACTTGAAATGTTAAAAGAGGCCTTCTTCTAAAATCATAGGATTACCGGTGAGCAATTGTGATGTCAGTCCCACACTAACCTGGCGTGCGGCTGCCTGGCACCTTCATGTAGAGCTGGACGGTGTTCATGCCCAGGATGGTGTGACCGACATGACTGAGCATGTTGTTGCTGGATTCCACTCGCATGAAAGCTGGCAGCTTCAGCAGCTCCTGCAGCTGGGGCTTCCACCTTATAAAAAAACATGTGGGCTAATGTGAAACACCTAGTACCCTCAGTGAGCTCAGTTTGAGAGGGCAGATTTTAATAACATAATCTCACCTTTTAGGGTCTGAGAGATCAATGTTGGTCCCGAATTTAATTATCTTTCCCACTGTTTTCTGCTCTGAGCTGCGGAAAAGAACAAACTCTGAGTTGAGTATTGTTCAAACAGTAAAACTGAATTGAAAAGTGAGTTCAACACAAACAGATCAAAGCTTTGTGCTAACCTGGGTGTGCTGGGGGAATGAACAGAGTTGGCTTTAATGGTAGTTGAGGCGGGACTGCCTTTACTGTTGGATAACGTCAGACCAGCTTTCGCGGTGGCTGATGGGTCTGAGGTCTTGGTCTGCTCTCCTTCCTCTTCATTCTCACTCTCCTTCTCCTCCTATAACACATCTACATGAGCTTAGCTGACAGGTTGGCCAACAGCTAAAAAAGAATACATCATTATATAGTTCACTTTCGAGGTCCAGGACAGGGATACCTGTGAATTAAATCATCATTTACCTACCACATGTGTGGATATCAATAGTCCATACACTTGAAACAGCTGACAGTGAAGAAAAAACTTACACAGACCATGAACAGTGGCTTTAGCAAATGCTACAAGTTTGCTTACTACTATGGAACTTTTTCTGTGTGGTTTGGCCATACAAGTCTTCTAACTTGGATTCACCAAAAGCTCTGAACAAACTTGCTGCCAATCACTCATTTCAACCTGATGACTGTCACCTGTTTTTGAGGAGGTACAGATTTGTTATATTTGGTCAGTCTACAACCCTTAAATGGTCATCTAAGGTTACATGTCCAGCTCCTTTTGTGGGTTAAATATTGCTGAATAATAAAAAGATTTTCACAAAAATCTTTAAAATTAAAGACAAAATAGTTCAACGTGAAGTTACATGCTAAAAATCTTCTTGCAAAAGCAAATGGACGACCACCTATATGTCTTAGTTATATATTTCACTTTTTTTATGTACCTGTGTCAGATTTATATTCATTCAGATTAAGGCACAGTGATTTCAAGTCAAAATTTCAAGAAAATTGGTGAATTTCAAATATTCTCTGAAATCACTTGTACATGCCACTTAAGGAACAAATCTGGTTCTTATGAAAACAAGCACTTCTGGTTTTGGACAGGAGTTGGAATACAAGCAGGTTTAAGTCCATTTTTAATGCCTTTAACTACACCTATGTCAACTAAACTCTGTGTGCGATTGAGCATGTGTGTGCCATGAGGAGGTGCAGAAAATGTCTACCTGCAGGCTCTCCTGGAAGCTGGAGGCCTGGTACTGGGCGTATTTGGCAATGGTGGTGTGCGAGCGACTGCTTTCGCAGGGCCACGTCTGTGCTGAGCCACTGGGATCCCAGTTCTCATCAGCGGGCTGCTGAACCTGAGTCCTCACTTCCACTGCATGGTCCGCATTGGCCTCCACCAGAGATTTGGTGGAGAACAGACCAAGGTCTACCATGGGGGGGGGGCAGAGTACAGAGATAATTATCAGATAATAGCAAATTTCTAATCCTCTTTATACATTTTTTTAATTTGTAGGTGTAGTAACAGAGACAAAATTAGTTTATCTATACCTGAAAATTGTAAAGTACACACACCGGAATATGCAAACGCATTCAAAGCATCAATTCTCAATACAGCCTCCCAGTGGCCCAGTCATCACGGTGTGGTTGAGAATACATGGTCTGCATTCAAGTATGGATCATAAATGCGTGTGATGTGTACGGAGTTTGTGACAATGGGGCTCTGTATGCTGCCCAGATAGCAGATTGGTGACAGAGAGTTTTCATGATACAGCACTTCTTAGAACCAACCTCTGACAGTTTAGCCTAGTTTCTAAAATCTTTATGCTGCATTTGCAGACTGTAAAAAGATGCAGCATCCATTTCAAACACAGAAGAGAGAAAGGGGTTTCCAAAGAGCCCGTACATATTTCTATTATAGAAATTAATCAATATATCAAATGTCTACTCATCTAAAATAATCACAATTCTATCATATACTGCATTTATGTATAAGGAATCAATGCAGTCTTCTCTTTTCCGTTCTCTTTTCCTGTTCCGTGCCTGACAGTTTTCACCAAACAATAAACAAAAGGTCCTAATTAATGGCAATTTTTTTACTAATCAACAAAAACCTATTCAGATTGAATAGAATTTGATAAATTCTACTGGGCTAAATAGAATAAATGGAGAGCAGTAACTTCGCTGAGATGCGTGCGGTGGATAAACTTACTAAGGCGGAGGGAGCCAGCAAGGCCTCTGATGACAGTAACAGCATTTTTGGGATCAGTGCAGAACTGAAGCAGGACTGGCGAGAAGGCGTCCCTTTTGCTCTCCAACTGCAGAAACAACACATTGTAATTATAAAAATTTGAACACAGCAAAGGAATGAAATGTATCTCTCCTTAAAAAAAAAGAAAAATACTGACAGTTGGTAGGAAATGTGTAGAGGTTTTGAAACAAGCTACAATAAGGCAGCTCTCTCTGCTGATATCAAGAAAATTATTCAAGAAATAATGCCAGTGATTTTAAATAAATCAAACAGTTATGGTGGTGGTACTTATGGTGGTTTTTTATTCATTTTAAAACAAGACTAAGAGTCTGCAGCCATGCCAGCAGCTCTGCATGGCTGTGAATGCCGTACTTTTTGCGAGTATGTAGTCATAAGACAAAAGTCTCAAACTAATTAAAATGTTAGTGCTAGATGAAAAGTTAAGGTATCACCAAAGTTCTTACAATTCGTGAATGTCTGTACCAAATTTAATGGCAATTCATTCAATAATTAGATATGTCACTCTGAACCACAAATGTCAATGGGACCAACGCTAAAAAGGCTAAAAACAAGATTTTAGGATTCGATCATTGATGATGTTACTTGTTAGGCTGGGTTATTTTGACTGTGTTTATCTTTGTGGACTCACATAGATACTTGGTGTAGGGGGGTTGAGCTTTTCTCGAGGAATGGGGGTGTTAATGGCAATGTTAGGTTTAACAGAGAAAGTGGGAAGCAGGTACGACTCCTTGAATTTCCCCTTCACCCTTGTTCCCCTGGAAAAAGATGAACAATAAAGGACAAAATTCAATTAGAGGAACAACTACGCTAAAGTTTCCCCATCAAAATCCCATGTTTAATGAGACAACTAGACTAGAAGTATCTTTGTCCGAGTACTCACTTGCAAGCTCTGATCACTTCAGTTGCCGTGTTTCCGATGTTGATCTTGGAAAGTGGGATTCTTTGCTCCTCCACCTCAGATATGTTGAATGTTTGTTTTCCAGCACTCTCCACTTTAATCAAGAGGATCTTTAGCTCCTTACACAAGCCCATGGACAATGCTTTCAGTTTCAGTGGATCGACTGGCGCTAATGAGCAGGGAGGTTTACTTGCTGGTGTGGAGACACATAGTTTGGATGTATGGATTGTTACAGTTGACGCTGAGTTTGAGGTCTTGGTATCTCTGTTTCTAGCTGCTGAGGATATCTTATTTTCTAACTCAGTGACCACTTCCTTCTTCTCCATTACTACCTTTACTTCGGTGTTCCCAGTGTCCACCTTTTCTTTCTGTATGTCCTTTCCATGTGGGGTTTGATTTTCCTGAGAAATCTGGCCCTTCATAATATCCTTCAGAGGTCTAGGTGAGCTGGAGATGACTGGCTCTAAGGATGAAACATCCCTTTCTTCTAAATCCTTTAATTCATTTACTTTGTTTTTAGGACAAATGACACTACTTTCCTCTGTTTTTATCTTAATCTTGATCTCTTCTTCTCTTCCTTCATCCTTATCTTTTTGTTTTCTTTTTCTTTCTGTATGTCTGTGTTCTGTCTCTTTGCTGTGATCTCTGTCTTCCTTAGTGGAAACAGTGAGGAGGCCGGTGAAAGAGGCTGTATTTGTGGTGGTCAGTCTCAGTTCTGCACTTAGTGACCCGTCCAAAAGAGATGACTCAATTCTCTCAGAGAGAATCTCTGTATCTCTACCCTCCTGTTTAAGGTTTATATCATTCTCAGTCTCTTCCTTATTTTCCTGCACCCGGCCATCCATGACAGGTTCAATCAGATCTGTCGGACTGTGGGATTTCAATAGTGTGTCTGAGGTAGTGTGAGTTGGTGACTGATTACTGGGTTTGGAGGATGCTGTGGGATCTGATTTTGGGCAGAAATCTTGATGGTCATGACAGTGTATCTCTGGCCCCAATGCAAGAGAAGAGGAGTACTTCACCCCTCCTGCAGTACTAACAGTAGGCCCGCCAAATGGACCGCCTCGAAATGCGACCCTCTGGCCTCCAAGAAAGGTGGCCAGGCTCTTGAAGACATCATCCAATCCTGCTTTATGGTGGCGAAGCTCACAAAGAAGAGAGCCAGAAGTTTCCCCGTTGCTGTCCTTGTCTTCTTTTTCTTCCTCGCCAGCTTGTTCAATTGTAGAAGGCAGATCGCAGAATTCAGACCTGTCATTGTGAGAATAATCAGCCAGTATACTTTCGCAAGGCTCCTTATTCATACTATCAATGCTCTCATTGTCTCCAGGAAGAGGAGAAAAGCACTGGGTAGGGCTGGGCTGGAGGACAGGTCTGCTTATCACTCCCTTTTCTAGCTCCTCCTCATCCTCTCCCAGAACTGATACTGGAGAGCCCTGCCAGCTCAGAACAGGAGGAGTGTTTGCAAGGTTGTCTCCCATTTCCCTCACATTTCCCATCACAGCCACAGGCTGGAGATCTGGGGCACTGAGAACTCTTCCCTTTGCACCATCTTTGCCATGGGCGGGCTGCTCTAAGCTAACAGAACATGCTGTACTGAGTGGTGCTAAGGCTTTAAATAAAAGTGAAGGGAGTGTATCATCAGTGTTTTCTTTTGGTCCATCTTCTGACTGGGATGAGACAATAGTGGGCTTCTTACTGGTCTGGTTGGGGCTGGTGTTCCTGGGAAGAGACTGCATTAGTAGATTCTTGACAGGGAGTTTCTGGGGACTGTTGTTCTTTTTGGACATTTTGTTATTTTCAGATTTTGAGGGTGGATGTGTTGAAGTGCTGCTGGGATGAAGAGTACAAGCAGATGGCATGTGTGTCCCCTCTGCTCGTTCACTCCTCCGCCTGTGCTTGTGTTTTGGTGTTGACTGGCTTTGATTCTCGGGGGTCAGAGTTGTAGTCTCCATTTTACGTGTTTTGACCTGTCCCGAAGAGTTGGAAGCAGAGGTGGAGGTGAACATTTCCTTTTTTTTGATTTTCAAGCCTAACTTTCTTTCTTTCTTAAGCGCTTTATCTCTTTTCTTTTTTCTGTCGCCCATCCTTTTCTCCTCTCTTTTCTTCCGCCTTTTTCTCTCTTCACCCTTTCTGTTTGTCTTTTGAACATCTCCCTTTCTCTCCTTTTTCCCAAGCTTATCTTTTTGTTTGCACTCCGGTTCTTTGTGTTCTTCCAACTCCTTCTCACACTTGTTTGCTCTCGATCTGCTGTGGGGGAACTTTCGTGAGCAGGGGGGCTGTGAGGTCTTTCTGTATTTGATGTCTGAACACCTGGATTTTGGAACATTGTGAGGTGGAAGAGACGTGGTAGATGTCAGGCTAGGTCTTGGGGTGTGAATGGGGCTTCCCTGGAGTTTCTGCTGTCCACTGAGGCCAGGACTACACTGATGAATCATTGATGGATCTTTTCTGCCACTGGCTCCTGTGTATGAAGAGGGACAGGAAGGAGCACGTGGACTGCTGGCATTAGAACCTCCATCTTTAGGACTGCAGAGGAGGGATGAATAAGGAGGAGAGTCTGCACCAGAAGAGTTGGAGAGGGCTGGATCCCTTGAACTGCCTTTTTTATGAGAGCGCTGAGGTTCCTGCAGAGTTTAAATTATATATATTTAGACTTTTTTTCAAGGATAGAACACTTAAATCATATACAGTATATGCAATGATTAGTGACATTAATATTACTATTAAAAGAAAGTTAGCCCTCTGCAATGGGAAAAAAATGTTTTTAAAAAAAGAGAGTTTTTATGTCTAATATACTACCTTCTTGTGCTTGATTAATCAACAGATATTTATTTGGATTTAGAATATAACCCATTCTACCAATTTAGTAAGAGCATAGAGAGTGTAATAAAAACCTTTGAAGAATCCTGAAAACACAGGTTTTTGTGTGAACATGCTGTTTCAATGTTTATTTCTTACTGTGCTTTGTTTGTGGTGATGGCTCCGTGAGTCCTTGTCCTCTAGAGGATGAAGCAGTGGGTTGTGCTGTAGGGCTCTGGGGTGGCCTGTGTGCCGCTGATAGTGGTAATGATGGTTTTGGTGGCTGTAAGGCACACGGGTGTGGTCTGCTGGTGAAGACGAGATTTTCCGCTCGACCTTCCCTCTGCTTCCGTGATGTGGCAGTCTGCTGCCACAACTCTGGTTTAAAACCGCTAGGTTGCTGTTACTGAAGCCATATCCTCCAGCTCGCAGTTTAGAGGTTTCCTGCAAATTTCATTTCAACAATGATCAACATTTATTTTCTGTTTTAATTTCTAGTAATCATTCACTGATGATACCGATGATACTAACTTACCTGTTGCTGTATTGTTGAGGTCCTGTGGTCAGAGTGGTAGCAAGGACCCACCCTGTCATGAAGAGGCTTCCAGTCATCTTGGTTGCAGCGGTGGTGGCGAGGTGGTGATGGGGCATGGGCAAGTAAAGGTAAATGCCTTGATCCAGGATGAGATGACTAAACAGAGAAGCATGAATATCCTGTCATACTAGATGGGATTTTACCAATGGGGGGTGCTGTTTCCCAGAAATGAAATGTGATGTACAGATATATAGGCTATGTTTAGCAAAAGAATCAAAGTTTGTTGTAATAAGTCAAAAAAACTTTACCTGATCAGGGCCAGAGGCCCTTCTCCTCTTAGCAGGACACTCTTCCCTTGGGGATAAAGGGTGCTGTGGGGGTGGACTGTGCTGGTGTAATTGGTCTCGCCGCTGATGGAGGGCTGGCCGTTTCCAGGGTCCTGGCCTATTGTTTATCATTCTGCCCGGGAAGCTCCTGCGGCAGTCTGAGGGGGCCCATCTCTCTGGTGGGGACTGGAGTTCTCTGTTGTTGCGATGTAGGCGAGGACCCCCATGCTAACAGCCAAAAAGAGAAAAAGTACAGCCATAATCAAAAAGTCATATGATGACACACTTCTAGCTCCAATAACAATATGTGTTATATAAAATAATATTGGTCCTGATCAGCATGGCTCACCACGGAGTTGCTGACATTGTTGTTCCAGGTTGCGTAGTGCTCTCCGGGTCTTGTTAGATAACCATTGCTAGTGGCAGCTCGGTTGTGGAATGAGCGTGTGGAGTTGTGATGCCAGTTCTGGGCCTCAAACAGCGGCTCTTTACCATCCCAAAGACGTAGATGCTGTCTGTGCCCCTTTGAGATACCCTTGTCCTGAACATGGTTGACTGGTCTCTCCCCCCTAAGAAAAAGACCAACTTAACTGAGCAACAAGTATCATGGTGTATTCAAAATAATGACGCCACAGCAAAAATGGGACTTCATATATCAAGTGAATTCTCCTATCCATGGTGGCATCACGTTTTCTACTGTTCTGTTGCTCAAATGGCAAGCAAACGTGATGATGCCTTTTCAAAAGCCACACTCTGTTCATCCAAGAGGTTTCAGTAACAGATCCATTACAATACATAACTTAAAAGAAGAGAAATAATTTATGTACAATAAGCAGCAAAGCTGCAAAATGTGAAACACATTTTCAGTGCAGTGTATGAATGATAAATAAATTGTTTAACTCACCTATTATAAAGACGACTTGATAGTGGATGATGTGATTGATTTCGCCCTCCTTGGCATCTGTAGTAATGAAAAAAACGAGGAAAATCTACTGTCTCACGGTAATAATGCAGTTTGTGGGATAATATAACAAATCTGGGAGATCCAAACCCTTTTGCTATCAGTTTAAACTCAGGTTGAAGCTAAACTTACTTGTTTTTCCTGACTGTTAACCTAACTGGCCATTTCTCTTTCAAGTTTTTTCTGTGCATACGTACTGTATATGGTCTTTCTCTGAATGTCTTACTCACTGGTACCTCAATGGTGATAGAGACTTTGGCATCACTCAAAAATAAGATGCAAATTCAACCGTGATAATTTCTTTAATAGCAACTCTGATGAACTTGGATAGATGTAATTAAAAAAAGTAAAAAAAAAAAATGTTATGTTGTCACTGTGACCCTACTTAACTTTTTAAATGAATAACTTGATAACCCATTATTTGATATTGGTTCATTATGTCTACTTTAAATAAAGCCAAGCACATTGAAGTCGTTAATTTGACCTTTAAGGGAGAATTGTGATGCTATTTCTTAGCTGAACTGGATCACATGATGAGAGAACTTACTGACCTACAGTACTGTATGTTGCTCTATAAAAAGATTTTTTTCTTCTAAAACAATTTATTATGTAGAGCTTAGGGTTTATGTCTCTTTGAGAGTCATACCTCTTTATCGGAATCACAATTGTTTCTTTTGCCAAAAGAAACAACCAGATACGCATAGTTGCAGTTACAATCATATTCATTAAAGCCACTCCCAACTGCTGCAGCTGAATAGTTAGACTGAGGTGTTACTCAGCTGCAGCTGAAGGAGGTATGGTTTCATTCATCACAGTCGTGCTTGTTTAAACTGTGCAGACGAGTTCATGCACACTGCTGCAGCTGAAGTAAAAGCTTTTCATGAATATGCTCATCGCATTTTCAGTAAGTCAGCCAGCCCCATAACGTGGTGTTTATCTTGAATCAACCCAGATAACAAAGGCTGTAGTTGCACCTGCTAGAAGTCTCAAGTCTCAAGTCAAGTCTCAAGTTGTTCCACTATCCACTCCCACTGAGTTTAAATTTTGTTCAGGAAGGCTTCATATATTTTTCCAAGTTTACTGTAGTCTTATTTATTTTTTCTTATTTCTTCCCCTTATTTTTTTAAGTTTTAGCTGGTCTGAGTGACTACAGAGCTCAATGCATAACCATTAGAGAAATCGAAAAAAAAAAAAACTACACTAGTAGTACAGTAAATACATGAGGGTATTGACACTGCATCTGAAACGATATACTGACCCTGTGAATGGACTACTGTCCTTTTAGAAATAAAACTCTGAAGAAACTCTAATAATTTCATATGTTTGTTGATGGTGCTCCTGACCTGTTTGTGTGGCTCCAGAGCCGACTGTTTACAGGAGCCCATTGTCCTCTGTTAGGTCCTCCAGCTGGATAGGAGTCCCATGTGTTACGGCCAGAGTACAGCTCTGCTGGGTGATACATGCAGCCTGAAACAAAGATACGGTTTAATGTGTATAGTGTTAAGATTTTGAATAAATAAATGAAAAAATAAATATAAAATCTCATTTAAAGAAAGCCTGACTACATCAAATGCAACATGGAAGTGCTAACACTTTCAACCATTCTGATCTTAGCTCATTCATTGACGATGCCCAGCACGTTGCATAGTACAATCACTTTAATTTGTGAGTAATTCTTACACAATTCTAAGGGAAGCCTTAGTTCGTTAATGCTGATTCAGAAACCTGTTCAACTCACTGACTTATTCTTTGAAAGAGCCCAAAGGGAAGGACCCCCTAATCAATTAAAGGAAAATCCAATTACAGTAGCAGGTGAACACTAACGAAACACAACATGGAGTAACTCACACACAGTTATATTCAGGGTTTGATGACATTTCATCTGTTCCAAAGAATTATCCATGTAAATTTAATTTTCTATGATACTATAAAGTACTGCAGTCGGTGCACATGGTATGTGTTTGCATTTAAATAGACACACACACACACACACACACACAAAGTACAGAGACAGAAACAAATGTTACCAGTCTTGCTCTGTATTTGGGAGGCCCTCCACTTCACACCTGAGAGCAAAAAACAACCTGTGGACAAAACACATGGTTGAGAGTAATATTCTGTATATAACTAGTGAGAGAGAAACGCGTATTTTATACCATGTCTACACATTATCTTCTTTGGTTCTGGCTTAATAACAAATAAGCTTTTTATCCTTGTGAGTCTTTGATTTATATCAGCACCAGAGTGTCATTTTGTGTATCTCTAGTGGATTTTATTTCCTCATGCTGTATTTTCTGCTGCACTGTATCTGTTCAGCAGTCATATCATCAGTCAGCCGGAGCTGCATTGTGCGCTCAGTTTCTTTCTAATCACTGCTTCCCAGCAGCCACCACAGCCAGTGGCCATCCGATGAAGAAAAAATGGCAGTAAGACGAAGGACCATGGCAATCTTTAAGAACAAAGAAGATAAAAGAAAAAAAAAATCACAAAAGGCAGTGCTGCTATAGAATTCTTCTTGGCCCGTAAGCCCTGATTCCTTAATTCTCAGGGAGAGCTGGTGTTTTGGATGTTTCAAATCAACATGGATGCTCCATCTTCTAGATTTATGCTTTCTTCCTTCTATTTACTTCAAGTCCAAGAACTTCCAGAGGTACAGTGAGCTCTATAGCTGCCTGTTGAGTACTGAACCACGATACCAGGTCAGGTGTTTGGCTGGTTGTGTCTCCCTGGAAATTCAAGTTGTTCTCTTATTGTCTGATCAAAATTTCTAATCTCAAACCTCCTAAGCCAATTCTGTCTATTTCGAGTTTTATTGATTTTTTTCCCTTTGTTTAAAACAGAATTGTTGCATACAGTCTCTTCTACCACGGACAGAAAAGATCTCTTACTGTCTCTACTGCTGCTGCCAAACACTTCAAAACTGGGGTATACTGTGCTGAACTGAGCTGACCTTGTAAAGCTCAACTTTGCATGCTGAAGAGACCATTGTTGCCCCTGTTACAGGTTGCACAACTATATGCATTCACTTTCCACAGCTATCTATAAATAGTATGAAGAACTGTTTTGCAACATTTTACCACTTCCCCAGTGGCACTTTTTTTTTTTTTTTTTTTGTATTTGTACTGCAAGTTTGTTCCTTAAAGGTTCGTTTTTGGTAAGACTGTTGCAGTCGTGCTATAATAACCTTTCTGTGAGTGATGAATGAGTTAAGTGAGAAGCCTTTTTGAGCGTCCATTTCCAACCAGTTGCTAGAGCAACGGAAGCCAGACAGTTCTTTCTGCTGTGGCTTTAGGCTTTTTGGAGAAAACTGCATTTAGATTTATATTTAGAATAGGAAGAAGAAATGGAAGGCCTTTATGTGCGTACAATGTTCGCTGCTACACATAAAGTAAGTAACGTAAGTAAGTTATCCTAACATACAGCAATGTATGCCATCAGTTGCTATATAAAGCTGTATAGTAGGCAGAAAATGTCTGGTAATATCAATACTAGTTTGCATATCTCGCGTTACATTAAAATCAGCTTTCTCAGAGGCTCCTTTTCTGAGCTTCTACAGTTTTTCGCTAATGCTCCAATAACCTCTTCATCATCGTAAAATACTTTGCTTCCAAGCTTTCTCTGTTTAGGATCTTGGTTGGAGGACTTTATTCTTAGACTTGCCTGTTTGGATTTGTGTCCCAAAATGGCAACTTATGTTAGCGTTACGTCACTGTCGGTCTTGTGCTGCGATTAAGACGGTCAGTGTGTGCTTAATTCACGCAAACAACTTATAAACTGTGTTTTACTGTTTACGCAGCATTACAACATTTTTACACACAGACAAGAAAACACACCTTACCATGCTGTTAACCCTTAGCTTCCTAGTATTGACAGCAGCCTACATTTGACTCTACACAACAATGGCTCAGTTCCTGCAACATTTAACCCATCTGTGCAGGGGTCATTTGAGACATCTGGAATTCAGCACAGGGGCCAAATGATGTCATGTGCGGAAAAGGGCTTACGTTACTGTTGGGTAAACTCTTTGCTTCAGAGTGAGATAACCTTGAAGAAAAAAAAAGTGCAATCTAAACAGTACAGTAAGTAGTAGTGTATTGTGTTAAATAGCAGCTTTATAAAATTAGGGCATTCCTTTTAAGATGTTACAGTTCTGTTTCTAATTTGTACACTGACGTATTTGTCTACAAATGATGCTTTACAGTTAAACATGTAAATGCTTACGGTGGTGGATGGCTGTCACCTACTCACAGGCTAGACCTGCCGTCTGCTACCTCTCTCCCTCTTGTCACCAAGGAAACCCTGGTCATCCCTCTGTCACCACACAGGGAGAATGGAGCATGGAATAACCATGCATGCATTCATGTCTCTGCTGAAACCCCCATTTGGCTGTCTAACCTTTTTACAATTTCACCACACGAATCCCGTTTGCTAAGTGCAAATCGGAGACATTTATTTGAAACCTAATAGTGTGTGTTCGTGTGTACGTGTGTGTGCCTGTCTTTGTGTGTGTGTGTTCATGTTCATCCCTGTAACCAATCTTACCTTGCAATGAGTACTGAGAGAAAAGGGGGAGACAGACTCTCTGGTCCAAATTCAATGATGCTGTCAGTCAGGAATAGAAAGACAGCAGACCTGTGCAGTCTCCGATCCCTTTAAATAGACATGCTCATCATCCGTTAGCTGGCAAACAGACACAGACCCACACAGTAGAAAGAGTGAGGAAACACCAGTCATTTGGTGCACACATGTACAATACAGGAAGGTTTTATTGTTTCAAATCAAGGACAGTAGCTCTCCACCATCCCTCAGGTATTGCTGCCATTCTCTTCCTCTCTATTTTTGTCTCTCATTTCCTACAACACATGCTGTCACATACATCTGCACTGTTGCAATTCTGACCCTCTCTAGACAAAGAAAGAGAATGAAATGAGATGTAAGAGAGAGGGGAGAGGAAGGATGGGCCAGTAACCTTTGACAGGCTGGCGGGCTTTTTTTCTTCTGTCTTTCCTCTTTGTGGCCCTGCCCCATCACCATTACTATCTTCCCTACTTGTTTCAAACAGGCTCCTTTTCCTTCTTGATACCCAATATGCCAGCCTCCCTGCTTTCTCGTCCGGGCTATGTGCATGGCTCTGCCTATGCCTCACCCTCCCTTTTCTCTGCACGCTGTGTCCTTGTATCCCTGGCAACCGATGATATCATTTAGTCCAGAGCTGGGAGCAAGGCCTCAAGCAAGGAGGGGAGTGTTTGCGTGTGTCTGTGATTATAACATGGAGGGAGGGCGGGCAAGGGGAGGGGGGGTGGTTTAATGTATATTTCCACATTTCTATCTTCTTTTCTCTGCCCACTCTTCTCAGATGTCTGCAACATTTGTACAGCAGCTCTGTCAGCTGAACAAAAATATTCAGTGAGTAGTAATGAACTGCCTCGGATCCACAAACACACTCAAATTTGTGTGGACAAATCAACAGTTTGTCACATTCTTGCACTTCTCACTCCATCTGGAGCTGCTTGCTAGCTGCAGTGAAGCACTGCAGATGTGCATCTCTTGCTGAGGCTTTATGAGTGTGTGTGTGTGTGTGTGTGTGTGTGTGTGTGTGTGTGTATGTAGTAAAGAAACTGCTTCCTATACCATAAAAGGAAGGATGGACTGCACTAGACCAGGCCTGTCTCTGGTGGCTCCTAAGCTAGCTAACAGAGGAGCAGAGACATGAAGAGAACAGATGGAGGGGAAGCAAAATGCAACGTACAGGCAGACTGAGACTGCACGGACAACCCACCCTGAATGCATGCACATGTATGATTTTATTGGATGCAGGCCTGAAATAGCGTCAGGATCACAGAGAGAGAAAGTACAGTACGAGCCGAATATCAATCACATTTCTAAAAATAACATCCCTGCAGCCCCGCTTCACTCTGCTCTATCCCCTTTCTATAATAGCAGCTTCTCCCAGTGTATGCTCCATAAAGCACAGCCCTCTGAGGGGTACTGGAATGTACCAAGGCAAGGTCAAGAACAAGAAAGAGGGGTGTCTTTTGCAAACATGTACAGCTTTTTGTGAACAAAGACAATGAAGCAGGTTAACAGGTTCGAAGAAAGCACTGGATGCACATGTGTGCATCAGACACCTGGTTTGTGTGGGGTATAATAACCTAGAATTGCACATCCGGGAGGTTACCTATGCTAGCAATCATATCAACTGAAAGCATACGTTGGGTTCATGTTGCATGTTAGTGACAGTAACCCTAGATGTCCTTAGTTTATTCTGTTTCAAACAGCTTAAAGATGTGTGGGTCAAACATTTGAGCCAGTTATTTTATAAAAACACAACAAAGTGAAAAGGTCTCTGTGTAGGATGTGTTCAACAAACTTTCAGTAGAGCCAAGTACTGTTACTGTATGTGACACAGTTTAGACATTACTCTAAATGAAGATTAATCATTTCACTTGGTCACACTGAACCTCCTTACTATAGTACACCTCCCACAAACACACACACACACACACACACACACACACACACACACACACACACACACACACACACACACACTCATGCAGAAATGTAGTGCTCACGTGCAGACCCAGTGCAGAAATGTGAAATGATGAATGTGAAGGGGAACTTGGCAGTTACACTTGTGGTTACATTTGAGCTATGTGAAACTGTTGAATATTAGCCTATATATGTGTGTGTGTGTGTGTTTGTGTGTGTGTGTGTGTGTGTGTGTGTGTGTGTGTGTGTGTGTGTGTGTGTGTGTGTGTGTGAGAGAGCGTAAGTGAGAGTTGGAACATTGCCAGTACAGTAGAGATGATATTTTAAATCTCTCCACAGCTGTAAAAGAATCTCTTCAAGCTGATACAGACATGTTTTCCCCCAGTATCACTGCAGGTTTATCCACTTATCTCTTCAAAAAGATACATACACTTCTCACACGTGATCACGCTGCCAACATTTTGGCATTCCCTCTTTTTAAATCCTCTCAAAACAGCTCATTTGATGACTTAATTGAAGAAGAAAAAAAAGGTCCTAGAGTCACAACACACATCGCAGTATCAATATGAACAATGTATAATTCTCTCCTGTTTTTCTGGACCTTGGTGGAGCTGAACACCCAGGTGTGTTTCTGGATGAATTGGGAAGCAAGGCAGGGTGAAATGGTGACAGACGGGCTGCAAGTGTTGGCTGAGCTCAAATGTCAAGTGACAGGACAACTGGGGGAGGTGGGGCTACAGTGCTTGGTTCATGAGGGAGGGCCTAGTCTTTGTGGCTCACAATGCAAAGCCACCACTCACTCATCTGCTCATTTCACCCATCATCGACCAATAACAAGCAGGCAGAGCTGTTGGCCCTTAGTGCACAGTTAGAGGTAGAGCCGGAGGGAGAGCTGATGAGGGGCCAGAGGAGTGTGAGAGGGAAATGGTGGAAGCACACTGCTGACAGACTTTTTTTTTTTTTTTTTTCTTACCTCTGAAGTGCCTTAGCAACAGCCCCTGATCAGTTCAAACTCTATTGGTCAGTGCTCAAACCCATGTGGGTATTTGGACCAATCAGCAGGCTTTGGTGCAGAACTAAGTGGGGAAAGCTCCACAAGCCAGAGTGTCTGCTATATGATGCCCCCTGGTGGCCCAGTAAAGGCCTACAAACTCTCTCCTGTAGTTTATCTGCTCTGTTTGGACATTTCCCAGGAGAAAAACCAAAAAGCGGTCATGCTTGGGAGCTACTGATACAGTCAGGATATAGCACATGTTTTACCATGTTGCCTATGGACTTCAGAAGTAATTATAAATATCATGCAAATGTGGGTTTAAGTTTAGTTTAATGTTACAATAAACAAAAAATAAATAAGATTAGATAAACAAGATTTCTTTTGCATTTGTTTGACTAGTAACTAATGTTCTGATGGAAGACAGCTTTGACAAAATCTGAGTGACACAATAGAAGAAAAAGAGAAAAGAAGGAGAGGCAAGAAAGGAAGAGGAGAACAGACCAGCCTGAAATTGGAAGAAAAAATGTAGACTACTTCAAAACTGAAATACATTCATTTACATAACAGAAAAGTTGTTATAACACAATACTATGTAACCTCCACTGTACAGCCTAACTGTCTGTCAGTGTAGAGTACCCCTCTCATTAAGTATTTAAAATTCTCATCAACTTGAATAATTGCTTAACAAATGTCAGTATTTTTTAAAACTAAACATGACAATGTTTGTGTTTCTTTCACTTTTTGGGCTTACAAAAGCAGCCATCTAGTTGGATTTTTTTTAAAACAGGTTAAATTTATATTTGTACGCATTTATCTTTATGGAGCAGGAACTGGGAACCAGCAACAACCAAACCTATACTGCCTCCAAGTGGGCAACATATAATGTTGCTCGATGACATACTGGATTCCATGAATGTGCAGAATATGAAGTGAACCTGCCAGGAATATTAAAATTTAAAAGCAGAGAAGAATGGGTGCTCAAAATACAGTAGAATAGGTGGAATATGTTTAAGTATGTACTACATTAACTGCCTTACTGTACGAGATACTGTGTGGCTCCAGTACCAAAATCAGCGGTTAACTTATTTAAGTTGCCATTAAATCTCACAACAGCCTCGCACACTCAGGCTTGTCTAATGGACTTGTTCAACGTCAGTCAGACATGTCTTTCAACTGACGTGTCTGTAAATTTTTACTTTGACTGACCACATTTCCAAGCCAGTCTGACAAACACAGAACAATTCAGGGATTTATAGCAGTTCTGTGTGTAAAGGACTCTGTATGAGATGTACTCTAAATCACACGCATTTACTTGACGTCTTTAATCCACCCCAAGGAACAAGCAAACAGACATGCAGGCAGGCAGTTGGATGGAGAGATGCAAATATCAACATGGTTTCAAACCTAATTTTTAGCCATGCTAGTTTTGGCTCAGGTCCTAGTGAAAGCAGTTTCCGAGGTGAATTATTTATCAGTCACATTTAAAATAGATTAACATGATCTATTATCATACAGATGATTTTGTCGCATATCTGAAAATCATAAAACCTACCCTAAAGTGCTGACAATAACTGACTGAAGAGAAGTCAAATCTGTTGCACGGCCAGTCATGAGCAGTCGTGACATTTTCTACTGCAGACCTGATGAACATGTAACTCAGCACTAGTGAAATGCTCTCCCTCCTCTACTGAAGATGAAGCAGCAGGGGGCAGCTGAGCTGGGTCTGCATCTTGGCCTGAATTTATAATTTTAATTGGTAAAAATGCTGACAGCTGAAAAATGTCTGTTCACATAACCGCATCATCAGCCCCAGCCACATAAGTTATGATTGTCATAACTCAAGATTAGTTCAGAGAGGCAAGCTGGTCCCTCGATGAATAACAACACTCAGTCACTCAAATTGACTTATTAGGGCAGTGAAAGATTGTTGCTCCAGCTAATCTGACAAACAGTCTCCATTTGCATAAGACTGAATTGAGCAGAGGGCAGTGCAGGACAGCAACGGAAACTCCATCTACTTATGCAGCACATTTTATTTGCTTTACATTTCACACTTTTAAATTAGTGGTTCCCAATCTTTTTGTCAGACGTACCGCCACAGCCCGGTCAGATGAGCTCAAGTAGCACCATCGTCACCACCAATCCTGTTCCAAATGTGTTCATCTGAATTAATTTCAAGTAGGGAAACTTACTTTTAGATAACTCTTTCACCTGTTTAGTTATTGCTTTTAGATTGTTTTTGTTTCAACTGTTTATCCAGTACTTTTAGCTATTGCAACAATTCATCTACTACTTTTATCCAAATGTTTCAACCACTCTGCTTGCTTGCTAGCTAGTTTTCATGCACCTTATAATTGGATAATTTTTTTTTTTTTTTTTTAAATCAAATCACAATTTCTGTGTTTGTTTGTTTGGTTTTTTTTTCAAATTACTTGAGCTACTCCACACAAGTGCAGACGTAGCCCCTTGTTTGGGAATCACTGATTTAGATGAAAATGTGTAATGAGGTCAAAGACACTTTGACAGGACTTCAAAACAGTGGTGGTTAGGGTGTTTAAAAAAGAAAGATACAAATAAAGAACTTGCATGAAGCTGCTATGAAGGACTAAGGACAAAAAAAAAAAAAAAAAAAAAGAGTTTCAGATGGATTAATTGCTCCGTATACAGTGAACTGCCAAAATAGGTCAAGCACCCATTTTGGCGGAACACTGAGTCATTTGCTCTGAAATACTTCTACTTCACTGAAAATGAAGTTTCATCATGTTCTATGAAGTACTTGTACTAGGTAATTTTCTTATTCTGCTTCGTCATATTCATCATTATCTTCACAATTGCTTTAAATGCAATTATTGTTCTATATTAGATTGTTGCTTGTTAAATAAAAAAAACCAACAACACTTTTCCACTGTGATCGTTTTTCCTCCTAATCTAAATAAACCCCATCTGTACAAAACCTTTTAAAATGCTTATTATCTCTGATCATTGGTAACTGTAGATTTATTTTAGTATATTTCAAGTTTAACTATTGTCTTTGATATAATATAATAGCGAGACACACATGAGCAGTTAAGCAAAGACCTTGTCTTGAAAATGTCCAGTGCTCGTAACTCGCTCTGTCACTATGTTAAACCTTCCTGCTTTATCTCTCTTTTGCCCATTGGCTTATCTGTCACTCACAGTGAGTACCATAGTACCTCTGAAGCACACTGGCCACTGTACGCCTTTTGTCCATCAGTGAGACAGATTAGACAGTTTTGCATTTTACTATTACATTGATAGCACATATCCCATTTCAGTGCCCTGTGTTCATCACACAGCAGAGAATGGGATTCTGTGAGAATGAATTCCAATTATAACTAAATGAAAGAGAAGAAAACTACTGTGCTTACGTCAGCGGAGGAAAAACATCTTGCAAGCTCGAAAGGTCTTTGCAGGGGCATGTTATTTTGGCAGGTAGATGGGGTTTTTACATTTTGTGCCAAATAGAGGCTTTACAAGTGTAGTTGTTACTAGTTGTTTAGAATAGGTGCACTGGTTATTATGAATTCCCTGCGGTACTAAGGTGAATATGTAGAATTATAACCTCATAGACAGCAGTGATCCATCTCTTGTTGTCTGACCATTTGATTGCATATCAGTATGATGATACTGGTCTCTATCACACAGGTAAAACCACAACCTCAATAAGAATGCACAGGGACAAACCGGTTAGGGTATTTTAAATCATTTGTAGTAAAAAAAAAATCATAGCTCAGAGTAATGCAATAACCTTCACATCCACGCCCACGTGTGTTGGGAGGCCTGCCTTTCGGTCACACTCTACTCGCTTTACATATCTACTCTGAGACATTTAACGCATACCTGCAAACATTTTCTGCCATTGTTCTGCAGAGGAGGCCACAGTGGGACACACTGAGGAGACGTTATTGACCATGAATACGTTAACGCCATTAGCTTTCGCTCTTTTGATCATCTGTTTTTTGCCTGTTATGTTGGCGACGGTTGTTCAAGATTTTAACCACGTAGAGAGATGCAAGGACTCCCTGTATATGGGGACACCGCCACGGGGGATCATTGACACAAAACTGAAGAAGATCTGCCAACGCTACGCAGACAAACCTCGTTATGTGACCCTGTATGACCCTAACAAGCGGATTCCAGTTTACTCAGCTTATACTTTCAAGAAAACAGAGGGAGACAGACGTGTCGACTACCCTTGGATGTATGAGCCACAGGTCAGAGACTTGTCTTTAAAATAATTTTCTCACATTTATTTTTTTCAAAACTGGCAAAAACTATCTTCATACTAGCTCTTTCATTCAATAATTCTTTCATTTTTGACCATTGTTTAACTAGGTAGTTCACACTTAAGTTAAAAATATCTTTCATAGAAGACTTGGCAGCAGCTAAAATAGGCAATAGATGTACTCGAAAGAATGGGGAGAACTCAGAGGCCTCACAGACAACTGCAGCTTTGTATTATTTCCCAGCAGATCAAAGATATACTGTAACTGCTCTTCTGTCTTTCCCAAGCTGGCAGAAGTCGATGGAAATGGAAACATGCTGCCCTTCCCCACTGGCTACCTGCACATGAAGTTTGAAGACAGCCAGGCAGTCCTGGATGACTACTCTGATGTGGTTCTTTATGAGAGAGGTCACCTGAATCCGGACCAGCACCAGTCCACCTCTCACGACCGCGCTGCCACTTACACCCTGACCAATGTGGTCCCAGAGATACGGGAGTTCAACATCGGGCCTTGGCGTCGGTATGAGGAGCAGATCCGGGTCCGTCTCAACAACTACTGCCGTGGCACTGCCTACATTGTCACCGGAGTGACCACCAGAGGCAACATGATCCGTCGCAACAACCAGGACCGCGTGGCCATCCCAGAAGATGTGTGGTCCGCTTACTGCTGCACTGACTACGACCGAAACGCACCCCACGATGTTCGCATCCGCTTCCCATCCCAAGGAGCCATGGCCAAAAATGCCAAAGAGGGCAACAGCGTTCATGAAATGCCGGTCCAGGAACTTGAGATTTTCCTGAAAAATAATATGGACGTTGACCAGAACCTTCAGCTCTTCTATGACAACTGCATCTCTCCCTCACCCCTTCCTCTTTACCTGCAACACACCATATGAAAGCTCTCCCAGTTATACCTTCTATGTGCATGTGGGTTTCTATATATTTTCATGAGTAACAGTAGAAATGTTTGTTTTTTTTGCCAGAGTACAACGATCTGATACTGTCAGAATTTTCTGTGGTGGTAATTTAGAATGTTCCTTGTAGCTGAATTATTCTCTTTAAAAGTTCTTAGAAAGTTCTTGAAGATACTAAAGGAACCTAACTTCTCTCTTCAGTAAGGCTTTCTAGATGAATATTCCCTGTCATCATTGAGACAAATTTTACTGGAGAGCGACTTTGTTGGGAGAGGAATTATGACACAAATGTGTGGGACGTTATGCAAATTGGCTCATTTAATAAAATATCCTAATTTACTGGCCTACATTGTGTTTGTGTTACTTATACTGTAGCCTATGTGAGGCATGTTTTACATAAAATACTGAATTTAGGAAGAACACAGTTTCACCAATGTTTCATTTTTGTAGTGACAAAGGTGGGGAATCACAAATGTGGTATGACACAAAGGGTCTTTCTTCAAATTCATGAGCATATGGGAGTTTCAGTGTTTGGTCAGTCATAAAAATTGGATTTGACTTTTATGGCTGTCTGATGGATTTTAGTGTCTTTAATCATTTAGTTCATCTGCCCGTAGTAAAAGTCTTTTGAATATAACAAAAGGAATTCAGAGACAGTTGCATAAATTTGTTGAAGCGTTTTTCAAGTTTTTTTTTAAATATAAAAGTTTTCAAGTTTTTTTTTAAATATAAAAGTTTTCAAGTTTTTAAATGGAGAAACCAACAGGATTTGAGGACACCAAACAAACTTACCATCTAAATGTTAACATTTAAAAGACAGTGAGAATAACATTTGGGTACCCAATGGAAAATTAAAAATATTCAACCACTAAATCTGTAAATATCATATCATAAGGAATATTTGACTTTTCACATTTTAAGAAATGTTTTTGGAGTAATCTGCTGTAAGGTTTTTGAGAATAACCTTTCTGTTTGCAGTTACAAAGAGGAAGACGCTTTCTTTCTATGGGCATTATCTGCAATCCGCCCAAACTGACCATAAGGGCAGCAAGTATTTTTATTTTATTTTTTAAATTTTATAAATAGAGTCATTTTTTGGTACAGCATGCAGACCTTTTCTATACATTATAGCTACCACACTGCCATCTAGTGAGGGGAGAATAGTATTTTCTGTGATGAGTTCTTAAAGGAAAGAAACAGAGTATCATTATCTGAAGAGGTAACTCAAAGGTAATTGGGTTGAGTGGAGAAGAAAAATGCTATGACATTACAATCTGCATCTGCCATCTAAACAATAGTGCATCTGAAGCACATTTATACATAATGAATCTGCTGAAGTTATAACAAAGATGATTAATACAGTGCACATCCACCATATGAGTTATTAGACTGGGAACTAATGACTTGCTTCTTACTGCAGCAATAATTCAAGCCAGTTATTCTACACCAAAGGTATGAATTTGGTATTTCAGCTATGAAGTCAGTTTTGGCTTTTCCCTTTTTCCTTTAGGAAATTCTGGCATATTAATCCCCAAAACTTTCTACAGTGCTTCTAAGTACAACTGCAGGCAGGTTATGCTTATTTAGCTGATCAGTCTTTGTTGTTTCGCCAAGGTAATTATCTGTAGGTTACCTGGGATATTCATAATCCCAAAGATGTATCAGAAAAAAAAATGATCAATTGATCATGGGGTAAACTGTGACTTTGAAGAGGTAAAAAGAGATGTAATGTGGTCTTAAAGTACTTATTTACCAGTGCTAACACAGAAATAAATATACAGTTGTATTTCGAGGTTTGGCCACCTCGTGGCAAAATACATAATTAGTTCATTTTTGATGTTCAAGTCAGGGGACTGTTAGGGCTGTTCCAAAAGCTTGGGCTTGGGTTTCTGGTGGTAGTACATGGTGGATTTGGAGGTTTGCTTTGGATCATTGTCCTGTTGTAGAAACCAGCCTTCTTTCAGTTTCACTTTCCTGACTGAACACGTGACTTTTGCATCCACAATCTGCTGCTATTTAGTGGAACCCATTCTTCCCTCTGTCCGTGTAGTGTTTCTTGTGCCACTGGCTGCCACACAATCCAAAAGTAGAATATTTCCACGCCCATGCTTAACAGATATCAAGGTGCTCTTTTCATCAAATGCTGCTCCTCTTCCCCTCCGAACACACCAAACCTTTGGGTGGAGTTGGTGTTAGATTCCAAGGCTCCGGAGAAGATTCTGTGAGAAGAGAAGTCTGTTTCCCTGTTGATATGTATTTCCCCTTACCTTATCCCTAATGCTAACCTGTTAACTTCACCTGTCTGCAGCACTTGTTCCCAAAATGACATTGGCGTATCCAGATGTTGCTTTGCACACTCCAGACATTGATATAAAAAGTTACAATAACATTCTAAGAGAGGCTTTTTTTAAATATCAGTTTGCTTCGTGGGGGGTATTAATGTCTTTTCACCTCAAAAATCAACATAATATGTTATTTGCCCAAGGGTGCCCAAACTTTTGAATACAACTGTATCTTTGGCAAAAAAAAGTGTTGTTATTTCCACATCAGTGCTTGAATGAATGGATGGCTGTACATCAACATTTTTTCCCCCCAACAGGACCAGTATATCAGTCCGCTCCAGTATATTTGCTGTAATACTGATTTATTGTGTACAACAGCTGAATAAACACAGATCCGAGGACGGCTCCCCTAAAAAGAGTTTTGCTGCCAAGTTATTTTAGGCTTTGAAATGAAAATCCTTTAAATAACTGAAATACCGTACCGAATGAAAACCAGTTTTTGTGTTGCTTTGAAGAAATACATTTTGTGATAAATACTACAGTAGATGCTGGATAGCAACGACCTAGGGAAAAAAAAACAGTTTGGGATGTTCTCCTGCCTATACCAGATACACTGAGGAGACACATACCATAGTTGCTTGCAAAATTTCTATTAGTGGTCATGACTATATCATAGTCAGGGATCACTACGTCCTTTTTAAAGTAGCCTTACTTTAATGTATATGCCCTGTTCTTGGTGTTAGCTGTTCTCTCTTGACAGCCACATCGATTGCTTCTGTCTTAAAAAAAAACAAACAAAAAAAACAAAAACAACAATCATCACTTCCTTGAAATTAATATTCTATGTTTTAGTACTGACAGGTAATTCAGTTACTATTGTGATGTGAGCAGCCGCTTTCGCCAGCAACAGTGGGAAGTACTTTAACAAATAAAAGTTCGTCTATCCGCACTATATGCTACCAAATAGTAAATCCACAAACTTAGCAACTAAGCTAACTAGCTGGTGAAACAAGTTGAATACAGCAGTTGATTGTTTTCCCCAGGACTTGGTGGAGACCAAACCAAAGCTAAAAGATATGTGAATATTGGACTTATATTCAGCAGGTGGCTTAAGTTGCTCTGCTCCATATATCGGTTAGTTTTTTTTAAAATAAACAACTGGATGCTAAAATGATAGCCAAACAGTCTCTATCTACTTTTTCTCCTGCCTCCAAGTGGCCAAAATACGTAATACAACTTTATTATCAGATCTGACCATGTGACAAAACTGAAGAACAGTAATGGCAAATCATTTGTTTAAGAATGTCTTTTAATGTTTTCCAGTTCAGATACACAACATACAGTGTGTAATAGCCTCTATTTGAAATAGAAATATTAACTTTAATTCTTTCAACCCCTTCTGGACATTTATACTCTCTTACAGTATTTTGAGCTTCAAGCAGGCTACTGAATCAGACTAAATGAAACAGACAAACAGGTGCAAGCCTTCACTTTACCATTCCAGCGTTTAATGTTGTAATAAGAAGGTATCTAGATTCTTGTAATGCTTTTTTTTCTTTTGTCCCTTACTTTAAGCCAACATCAAAACTGTAGTGTAAACATGTAAACTTGGTGAGTGTGCTTCCATTACCTGTTGGCTGTCCATACTTTTATTTTTTTTAAAAAGAAAAAAAAAAGAAAAAAACAAAAAAACCAACCAAACAAAAAAAAAAAAGCCAAAACAAAACAACTGTATTTGTCTTGCTGTTTTTGGAAGTGTGGGAAACTCAAACTCACATCAAATAGCTGGGTCAATAATCCCATATACAGAATGTGCAGACAAAATTGCAAAAGGTAGGCAAACAACCACCATGATTAGATTATAACCACCATGAGTCTCAAATAAGACCAAAAGAGTACAAAGGATTTCACAACCTTCCAGTTCAGGGTTATATTGTATGACAATGGTCAAGACAATGTGAGACACTAACAATTAAATCCAACAGCATCACAAGTAAAATGTCTTGATTTGTGGTTTGTTTTGAGCACATTTGAACCATCCGCCCTATCTTGTTTTTCTGCCTCATTTCTCGAATCAACCCATATTTCCCCTTCCTTCGTCTGTTCTCTGCATCTGTTCTCTAGCTTTTAAACCAATACAAGGACTCATTTAGGGCAAAAGCTTCCTCCATGATTGATGGGATAGAGTGCCAGGTGTGTACGGTATGCTTCAGACAGCCATATATGCAGTAAGAGCATTTTTGATCACCATAACATCCAGGCTAACCTGAGCCAGAAGCATTCCATTTCATGTTTATGTTGACCTCGACTATGTTGTGGTTTTTTGAAAAAATTATTCACATATGTTAACAGATGTATCCATGTGCCCACAACCTATTGAATTTGCCCCTTGAGATTTAGGAAATAAAGGAGAATCAAACACACACGAGTGCTAAAATCATGTAAGTCATCTAAACTTGCACCTGTTGTCACAAAGAAAAAGATCCGGCCAATCACTCAAACCAAACAACAAACATAATATTTACAAATTCCAGTTTGTTCTCTTACACTTAAAAAATGTACAGTTTGTTTCATGTGTTGGTTTTTGTTCTTTTGTCCTCGCAGCTCTCTCCAGTCCAGTGTGGGATGGCAGTCTGGCTCCAGAGTGTTGTTATCCTCAGCAGACAGGATATAGAACATTACAAGGAGGGGGAATTGATCCCGCCCGCCTTGCTTTTGTGGTATATGGTGTATGAGTAATGTCTGTCATTAAAGATTTTTTTTTTAAAATCAGGTTTTTCGAATGCATCCTCTGCACGTTGACAGATTATACTGTAGTTGATGAGCTTTTTCCTAGTCATCATTGAATCACTGTTGGCTTTTGTCCAGTGTTGTCCTAATGCCACAGGGTTTTTTCAGAATTGTCCAGAGTGCGACCCGTCTCTGTGCTGAATTGTGCGAAATATGTGAAATGCGCATACAAGGCTTTCTCACCTTTTGACCGTCATAAATATATCTCATCTTTTCTCCCGCCTTGCAGAAGGGAGAATCATAAAACAAAAAAAGAGCAGACGAAAAGATAACTGTCAGGCAGTCTTCAAACACTTGAAGCATGTGGTTTATGTCAGTCACAGACAAAAACCTTATTTAGACTATTCATGTAAAGTTTTTTTTTTGTAACTTAAAAAAGTGCTATCTTCAGGTGGGATTGAGAGACAGTGACTGTGCAAACTTCACAGAGAAACAGAGCAAAATAGAGGGGGGAAAGAAAAACGGCTTTCATCCGTCTTTCTGGTAGTTTTGCAGCACAGCCTCAGTGTTAGGAAATGAAAAAAATAAAGAGGAAATATTTACTCTTTGTTGTAATCGTAGTTTTACACAATATTCATCTTTTAATACTTTAATACCTTTTGAAGTGCCACAAAGTGCAGTTGATATTAAAATAGAAAATGAAAATGATTTTCAAAAAAAAAAAATCAAAAAAAAAATCATCGAAGAACAAGGCAAATCATCAAAATGACAAACAAACTTCTCTGTCCACACTCTTTAGGAAAAAAACACCATGCAAATATCCCAGACAGTAAAGTAGTTAATAAAACTTTATATTCTTCTTTTTTAAAAGAGGGTATATTGATTCGATCTGATTTCCCTTTAAGGAAGGGACCAGCCACAGTGCAACATTGAGTGTAATTTAAAAAAAAAAGTGTGTGGATCAAAAAGAAAGATGAAGAGGGTTGGCACTTTTTATGATGGTAATTCCTTTTGTAAGATACAGTCAGGACGGACCTCTCCAGGCAGTCCACTGGACGCCAGTGAAAGAGGACCTTTATCACAGTACTTGGCACCAAGAATGCTGGTAAAAACGAGATATCAGAATATCTTTTTTTTTTTTCATTCATATCCTTACAATTTATTAATAATACATCATTTACATTTGTGTTTTTGTATAAAAGACTCCAAAAGGAAAAAAGAGTCTAGAAGTGATTGTGAGAAAGAGGAAAGAATTGGAGATGAAAATGGATTATGTCAATGGTTTAATAAAAAGAGCTACAAGGGAAGATGTAGAGCGATAGAGATAGAGCGTGAGGCAGCAAAAAGAGTGAAGCAGTTAAATGAGCTGAGATGGTCATACAGACAGAGAGATAATGAGTGAGAAACAAATAAAGTAATGGACATGATTAGAGCCAGTGTGGCGGAGATGCAGCGAGTTCTAATGGGCAGCCTGGATTCCAGGTTGCATCCCACAGACTGAGTATGATTCAGTTATTTCCTGTACCGCCCATCAGTTGAAGCCCCAATCTGGAAATGTTCTGAGAGCATCAGTTCTGAGTATACAGATTTTTAAAAAAAAAGAACTTCTGATGGCATTTAGGTTGCATCCTAACTGAAAACAGGTACATACGTTTGTGAGTAGAAGAAATTAAGCTTTCAAATAAATAAAAAAAACTCATGCTTAGCTGTCAAATAGTGTTGATCCTTGTACTCCCAGTCCTGTCAGTACATTTTCACATGAAACAAAATTCTCCAAAATCAGAACACAGAGACAGCTGTTGGGACATAGTGTTCAACACAGGGTGCCAAACTTCACTTCCAGATTGGGCCTTTAAAGCTGCAATTTGTAAGTTTCAAGAAATGACTGCTTTATGACAGCCAGCTTGTTGGAGCATATGTTGCCGCATACAAAGCTGCTAACTACTGTAATATCTTTTCACTAAACGAATAAAAATGAATATTTGTATTCTATGTTAAACTTAGTTTTACACTGACACAAGAGCACATGCGCGAAACAACCAAGCTACACATAAGATGCCTGACTGATCCTGATTAGCTCGATACCTCTTTGAGAGAGAGCTACAAGCTTAAAGCTGCGTTTTTGGTGGCCCGACAAAGCAACAGATATTGACAGAGCTTTAACGGGGCAAAATAGAATGTATCTATGATGACAGGCTTTTGGCAAAGGAGCTTTTTTTTAATCGACTCCTTGATTTATGATTACATTTTAGAGGTATTTCACTGCTTAAAATCTTACAAACTGCAGCTTTATTTGAGGGCTTAATGAGAAAAGACAAAGATATACTGAAGAAGAATAGAGGGTGGAGAGAGTGAACTTGTATGGAGCAGTTTGTGTGGTGTGTCTCTGTAAGCCCAGAGTGGGGTAGCAGAGGTTGTGCCTGGTCCTATACACGGGTGGTGGAGTGTTGATGGGGCAGGGCATTGTTGCTGTGGCTGGGGACAGGTGTAGTGGAGGGAGCCGGGACGGGGGGATACGTGTTGAAGGGGTGGAGGGGCTGCATGCTGCTGATGGTGCTGGGGATCATGGTGATGGTATTTGCTGTCATCAGTGGCACATCCTCCGGTGCTCGCCGCAGGGCCAGTGTGTAGTCAGGCGGGCACACGGGGGGCCGCAGAGGCTCTAGGTCGCCATGGACGCCGCGGGACGGGAGGGGTGTGCCGTGCTCCAGCTCCACTCTTTGCTGCTTCATCTGCAGCGACATTAGCTCCTCCTCCTGGCTCAGTGCCAGGTCATTGTGCGGCGGGGCCCCTACGACTCCCATGCCAACACCCATGCCCATTGTCGTGCCTCGTTGTGGGGAGAGTCGGCGGTGGCGTCTCTGCATGAGTTCATGGCGCTTATCCCGTTTGTAGTAAAGCGCAGCAAAGGCCAGCACATTCAGGAAAAGAAGCGAGGCGCCCACAGCTACGGTCACACTCAGCTCGGTGGAGTAGTCCCTAGTCTCACTGGGGAAGGGAGAATAGCGGGGTGTCTCTGAACCATCAGGCTCAGGATCAGGAGGGTAGGTGGAGATTACAGGGTGTCGTGTGGAGCGGGCACCGGGGCTGTGAGGGCCCTTCCTGCGGTTGGTGCCTCCGGGCGGCAGTCGAGTTGTGAAGGAGCTAATGATTTCCTCGCGGAGGCTGTGCAGATGCGGCACCAGCTCTAGCCAGAAGGCCACCTTGTTAGCCCGGTAGTTGTCTCTGACACGAGGCTTCAGGCCGATATGCAAGTACTGCTTGTCTTTGGAGCTAAACTTGGTCCAGATGACCTCTTCAAAGCGGTTGGGCTTGGTGTGGATGAAGGTTGTGTCCTGAGGAACTGGTAAGTTAGGATCCCTGGAAGAGGGAAATAAGAGAATCAGAATACTTTCTTTCTGTTAAGAGCAATTAACTACTAATAAATTAGTAACTGAGCATTACCTGTGACTTCAATAATCTAATATACCGAAACATGGCAGCTGATGCACTATTTGAGGTGAGCAACTGAGCAGATATCTGCTGTGGAATTTCGATGTAAGAATGTTCAGAAAGAACGGGTATTTTGAAATCTCAGCAGTTTCTGTCTTCTAGGAAACTATTCCAGAGTTACTAGGAACGAAAATAAATAGACATTTTATATTCATTTTCAGCAGACTTACAGTGTGTCCTTTCTTGAGCTAATTTTTCCAAAAACTCACTGAACGTCTGAATTCACTAGAGGGCTACATTGCTGAAGGGACAATGGACTCATTTTTTCAGAAAGAAAAATAACCACTGTGTTACATACCAGCTTAAGAATACTGTATACTGTACGCGCTTGATATTTAGTACGATTAATCTACACATTGGAAAGTTACTCTTAAATTTGTCATTTTACTAACCCTGTCTTGGCGAAGTTGGTCCAGTATGTCATGATTACAGCACTGAGCATTACGTCGTTCTTGGAGAAGTTACAGGGAAAGAGGTCAGTGGCTCCCACCATGGGAATCCCAAACACATAGGGGATCTCATCTCCATGGGCCGCGTCTGCCCAGTCCGGCCTTGCCTCGGTCTGACAGTGGTGGTGGAAGGTGTAGAAGTAGACAGGCGACTGGAACTCGGCGTGCAGCTTGGCAGTGGCGACAGCCGGGGCCACCCACTGATGGTCCGTAAACAAAGCCAGGAGGGTCTTCCTACGCATGTCACTGTTGTCCCTGTCAGCCCAGTCTGTGTACATGAATTTGATGGTTTCCCTAAGGATATCTTTACCTGGGAAGAAACAAAAAGGAATGTGAGTATGTACTATACACAGTGATAGAGTGTGTGGTTATCTGCAACATTATCTTCATGGTGGTGTGTTGTTAGATTTGTTTTTTTTATACTTCCTATCTATGTTCTGCTGTTAAGTCTTACTGCTTTACTGCGGCAATAAAGTCAGACCAGAGCCACTGCACAGGAATCATCATAAATCAAAGTTTACTGTGAACACTGTTTTATATTGGAAAATCCATGTTAGCCTATGCCCCTTTAGTGTGTGAGTTCATCACAGCAAGTGAAACAATGTCAAAGCAGGAGACATGAGGGACTGCTATGGTCACATGACAGGCATTAGCAGGCTAGTGTAGCCTGTTAGCTTGTCTGCTTACAGCCAAGTAAATCAGTGAAGAAGCTCCTAACATAACTGTGCCTAAAAAAATAAATCTACTCTAGAGTAGAAGTAAATACGCAGCAAAGTGTATTTATCAATATGCCACGTTTCTTTATTCAGTCACCTCTATTTATTTTTGACAAAGCAGTAACTTAGAACTGTGATTTGATTGCAATCAGTGCAAAAATGTTCAGAAACCAACCAAAGACTTGTAGCAAACCAACCTCATTCCAAAATATATAGCCTTCATGATAATTTATGCAAATGCAACTTTTAATTAATCAGATTTTCAAAGGCTTTCTGTATTACAGTTCTATTATCACAGAATTTTCCCTCAGATTCTTTAATGAGTGGGTCTGAGCAAAAGACTTCCACTAACCCTGTTCAGATAGTTTGGCTGAAAAAGCATCAGACAGTGAAGAGGAAAGAATGCTATTGCAGCGGAAAGACAAAAAATCCTACTGATATATATCCTTTGTAGCATATAAAAATCCATACAATACTGTAGTGTGAGCTTTGCTACCCCTGACCCTTGCCCTGCAGGTCGTAGCGGCCTGACGAGACTCGCCCGTCACAAGCACAACTTAAGATGCCCTGCCATCTTTGGACATCATTTTAATTACTTCTAAGTGTCAGAGGCCAACAACAGGTGGAAAATTACAGATTTGCGCTTTGAATCAGTGAATAATTTTAAGGTAAAAGAGGATCTGACCATCAGGGTATCCATACAGATTGTCCACAAAGTTGGAGATGGTGTAGTCAAATGACGCTGCTGATATTCCATCTTCGCCTTCACTGTCATCCACAAACTTCAGGCCCTCTCCCTGGTTGACACCCAGCAATATGTCGTAGTTGAGGAACTCGCCCTGGTGTCGCGACAAACACACATAGCATGACATGTCAAAACAGATTGCTAAAGCAGAATGCTATCAGCCCCAATTAGTAGTAGTTAGGGCAGTGCTGTGTTTACACACCAAATGCAAGGAAATGATTAACAGAAAAAATGCAATTACTCACTGGATGATACCCAGAGAAACCAGATCTTACCTGCTGCATGAGGATTTCAGGGTCGTCTGGCACCACGTCCCCATCCACCACAGGTCCGAAAGCGATGTGATAGCGTGCGGGCTGGATGTCTTGGTCCACCAGCTCCCGGAAACTCTTTCTCCGCAGGCAGTCCACCAAATCAGCCATGTCCCCCAGAGTGCAGCCGACCTTCCTCGCCAGGATCTTGGTGTACATCAGCGGTCGGTAGTTGACTGACCAGCTGGAGATGGCTGAGCCACTCTGAGCGATGGCCCTCTGGAACAGGCCTACACAGAGCAGGACCGTATACAGCAGATATAGCTTCCACAGAAAACATACAGCCACTTGTTCTCTCTCAGTTTAGCTTTGCTTTCTTCCCTCTGACACACTTTTGCTAGCAGCTGATGGGGCCTTCAAGGCTTTACAGTGTGAGTGCTTTCAATAATGCATATGTTGGAGGAGGAGCAATAGTAGTGTATTACATACGAAGCAAGATGAAGCAGATATCGTGCTGCTTTTCATAGCCGGAGAGAATCTTTATGAGTATTAGTGTAGGAAAATGAAGTGCTTCCATTATATACAATGAGAGACAGCAGCAAGAAAGATGGTGACAACTCTGCACAGAGCAGTGGGCTTGATGGCCAAGTTGGATAAAGTGAGAAAGACAGAAAGAGAGACAGAGGGAGAACGAAAACTGCTCGCACTGTTGCACCGCTGCACTGTTATGTAAAGTGGCTTGCTGTCCCTCTGTTTTATCTGCAGATTCTGTCATTAATAATTAAGATCCCCCATATTCTGCATGTGCCCCACCCCCGCTCCTCTCCCTGTGAAATCAATTAAGAAGCCTCTCAGCTGCAGCTCCACTCTACTGCTCATCTCATCTCTCCGCTGCGTGCGTACACACACACACACACACACACACACACACACACACACACACACACACACACACACACAGTACCTTTAAAAACTCTTCACCCTGCAACTTTTTCAGCACTTTGTGGTGCTACAGCCTGCCTTGAAAATGGAGCAGAGGAGGATTTTTGCCCAAAATCTATGCACAATGTGGATGTTCAGTTTTCATTTTTTGATATTGCACCAGCTGATAACATGAGAAAAAATGTACCATAATGACCAAATACTAACCAAAAATAATCCAACATTAAACAAAATATTGAGCCCAACCTACCAAATTCTTGTTAGAGGATTTTTGAAGTAGTGCAACAAATTGGCAAATAAGAGAAAGCTTTGATATGATATATAAAATGTGTTTTTATATTTAATACTATACAAAGTCTGTCTGGTTGAATTCCACACATCCGGTGTAGCACAGCAGTGTCCATGCAAAGCTGGGGGGCCACAGTGCAATTTTGGAAGCAAAAATAATGTATTTGAATATAAATGTGATAGTTGATTGTATGGTATTGTTTTATCCACAAGCCTACGTGTAATTGTTGAGTGCGATTTTGGTGTGGGATCAGATTGGCTGATCGGAGAAAACCCAGTATAGTTCGTGCTTGTAGGTGTGAGTATTTGACGTTGTCTATGGACAGCATACAGCCAACATTAGCTGGCAACTTGTCACCAACAAACAACTTGGCCAATACTACCCAATCACTGAAATGCTCATCCATTTCCTCCTGAATATCTTCTGATTCATGACAGACAAAAAGATGTGTCTTCCCTTGCACACGCTCAGAATGCTGAGAATCTGCTTCATACAGCACAAATAAAAGATGTTACTTTATCTGTCCAAGGTCAGTCTGTCCGTATGAAGGTTGACAATTCAATAATAACATAATCTGAGTTCTTGGTATAAAGTCAAAAGTAGTATAGCCTACTGTTGTGGTTCCCGAAGTTGTGCCTTGAGGACAGACCAATGATGCATCAAGATTTTTTTTTTTTTTCTTTTTCTGTACTTTTTAATATAACACAAACCAAGCAAATTTTTCAGCAGTGTCACCTGCTGGTGACATTAGCGATGTCAGGTGTGTGACCTGAAGACTCTGTAAATTAGCTTTTAGCCCAAATTGCAAAATCACTGAGCAAAAGAGCCACTTTTAACTGTCCATCTATTATAGGGATGGAATGATTTTAAAATATGGTTAAACTCAGTCCTCACTGAGACACATGTTGTTAATGTCTTAGAATCACCTATCAATAGTAGCACTGTTAAAACCTTGCAAAAATATTAAACCCACCAATGAAACTCAATAATATGATACAGTATACATACAATAATAAATATGGGATGTGCTAATTATGTTTTTCTGAAGAAGTTTTAGAACACCCCCATTTTTCCAGTTTTTGTTGAAATTTAAACAGTTCGAGTCCGGTGAATAAACTTAAATGTTACAAAGGTAAGTGGTAAACTGCCCAACGTAAAAAAAAAAAAAAAAAGTTAAGGTCACCAAAAACTGAATTTCTTGTAAATTTCACAGAAAAAAGGCCTTTTTCAGTTGAATAAGACATTGGTAAACTGGTTGGTCAGGGGTTCATCCTACAGCAAGATAATAAACATTAGGAGGAAGAGCAGATCAGTCTCTAGACCTAAACCCCACGGAACTGGTTTGGGATGAACTGGACAGAACGAGAAAGTGCAACACATTCACGGGAACTTCAGCAACAGTGTTGGGATGAACTTTCCAAACAATGTTTCGTTTCCATTGTAGAGAGAACACCACGAGTTTGTTCTGCTGCTGGATGAGTCAAAAATTTTGAATAAATTTAGGATTTAAGATTCCATGATTCCTTTTTTTCATTTATTTCAGAGTACACCGAGACTATGTACATTTCAGTAACAATTGTTAAAATGATGGTGTTCTAAAACGTTTGACGTTACGAGTAAGTATATATAATTATCTATATCTATATCACACACACACACACACACACACACACACACACACACACACACACACACACACACACACACACACACACTCATACGTAGTATCTTTTTCTAATGCCTTGTCCTGACAGGCTTAGTTTTATTGGAGAAGGACAATTTTGTTAGTGCGGTTCAGTGACCTTAGCCCCATGTGGAATGACGATATTTGGGATTATTACAGCTTGTGTCCCAAGGTGAGTAATGGCTTTATGGCAAATAACCTACTGTTTTCAGCCATCTGTCGACTCTTGCACCGTCCAGATTGACAATCTGGTTTTCTTTCAGATAACTCAATCTTTGCAGTTTTTCATGTTTATTGAAAAAAAAAAAAAAAAAACTATATTGGTGCATATAGTAGATAATTAATTTCTGAACACTTAATCCATTCACTTGTGGGAATAATATTTTCATATATCTTTATCTGGTCTAGGCTGTTCACTGAATTTATTAAAATGCTCTTTAAAGAAATACACTATCCACACTGTCCTGAAATGTTAATCCCTTTTGAGCAGGGTATACTACTAAAGTGACAATGACAGTGAAAGAACCTTACCCTCGGAGTGATGGGAGAGGATGAGAAGGTTCACACAGGCGGCACCGGCTCCGGAGCCAAAGATGGTGATTCTCTCTGGGTCTCCTCCAAAGTGGCCAATGTTTTCATTGAGCCAGCGCAGGGCTTGGATCTGGTCCAACAAGCCATAGTTCCCCTTAGCAGACTGGTCCCCTGTGCTCAGAAACCCTGCAGGGTGAATTAGAACAAACACAAAGAGGAAAAGGGAGAGAAAAAAACAGATTTATGTGCAAATGGAGGAGCAGGGCAGAAATTAAGGGGCACAGGATAACATAATCCTGTGCGTTTACTGCCTTTTAAAAAATATCCCACATAAACAGAAGATGGCATCCTGTCATTTTCAGGAACTTCTCAGCCTCCAACTCATTGCAAGTCTGAGGAGATTTTACACGGAAAGCTTGCCAAATTACTCATTTTTAATACCCACGCTGGAAATACAACACAGTTAAGAGAACTTGTCAGCAAGGAGAGGAGAGCAACAGAAGGCATGTTTCACCTACTTCCAGGACACACATTTACACAGTAGGTGCACACCCACAACAAGATAAAATAAACTGAACAAAATGCCACACACACACACACACCAAGACACACACACAAAGAAAGCTCTGTTTTTATGAGAGTGAATTACAGTGCATTACACAATTTCAAGCAGCACCGCGCTATATTACCTTGAAACAAATGTAGCTTTTCAAAATTGTGACTGGATGACTCCCCAGATTAGTGGGTGTCGGGGTGGAGGATGCGATTTAAAAAAAAAAATCATAGTATCTTTGTGGAGGTCAGCTCGGCTCCTGATTTCCTTGTGAAACGTGCTGCTTAGGAGTATCTGTTTTGTGATTCTTTGTGTCACGACTGAGCAAGTCAGTCACACTCAGAATAGTTTCTTAGGACAAATAAAAATCACTGATGATGCCCTTACTGCTGTGTACTTCCTACAGGTTACTGCGCTCTCTGTAAACTCTTTCCTTTCTAATTGTTTGCTGCACAACATTGTTAGGAAACCACAAATTATCAGCCATGTTTTCCTTTTTTCTTCATTTGTTGCCACTGGTGGAAATGTGGTTCTTAGTTCAGAGTTAGCATGGGGGCAGGGTGGCTAACTTATTAGGCTTAAAAAAGGTCCGAATTTGTTTTTGTGAAACTGTCTAAGTTGCATTTGATTAATCTCAAAGCAAAATTAAGATTGGCCTACAAACAAGTCAAAAATATCTTTGTGAATCTGGCTCCTGAACTTCATTTTGCCCGAATTCAACTTGCAACAGCTAAATTTTGGCCACTTGGGGGCAGCGGAAAACAAGCTGTAAACAAACATTGACATATTATCACCTTTTAAGTTGATATGACAAACTTGTGAGCAAACAGTTGTCTATTTATACTTCACTTATATTCACACATAGTCTACTTACATATCTAGCTAGTCACCGACCTTGTGTGTTATTTAACGCTGGGAAGGTAGCCTACACTGTTTTTTTTCGAAGTAAACAGCTATCTGATGCTGCCAGAAAACAATGTTGATGAGAGTAGTGAGACTAAAACCAAAACAACCAAAACAGCTGAAAAACACTATAAAGCTCTGCAGAGCTGGCTGGAAGTGCAAAGTCTGGTAATAATTATCTGTGCTTTCATCACTACAAGTGAGCCCTTTCACAAACAAGTCGTCATGTGATCCATTGGCAACATAAAAATATTGACTATAGCAGCTTTAAGGAAGATGGAGCTCTCTAGTTATCTCCAACCACAATTTGTGACTTCAGTGGATAAGATGGCTGGACAATATTTACATCTTTTCTTGTGCAGATTCAACAGCTAATAGACAGTAGGCATTCCATGTGTAGTTTGAATTGAATAGTTTCATATTCAGTAATAATTCAAAACTTGGATTGCAGACATTGCCAAAGACATAAAGCTGTATACAGTGCAACCACACTACATGTCATCCAGATGAGCTGAGTGGTTGAATAGCAAATGTATACCTTTGCAGGGATATGTACAATAAAGCCTAGTGTATACAAGATATCCCACTACAGACAAGGTCCTGATGTCATGGTCAGTGTGTCTAACTGTGTTAGCTATGATGTGTCATACATTTATGACACATCCTAAATGTATGATGTGTCATTTGGTGAATAAAGTGATCAAAACTCACAAAGTTTCCTTGCGTGGGAATTGAAACAGACACATATAATTAATCACTGAATCAAGCAGTATATTCTAAAGAACGGCTGTAAAGTACAGTATAGGGAGTATACACAGACAGATGGTAGAAGACAGCAGTCAGTTAGTTTCCAAGTGTGCTGAACAGCAACTGAAGTTTTATTGTTGATTATAATGTGACGGTGCTGATGATGATGATAATGGTAACAGCAGTGGTGATGATGAAAACCTGCCAAAATGACCTTTCTACAACCATCAGGGTGATACACACGTCTCATTCCACACTCTTCCACACTGTACTTACACTACAGTTAACATCCCTTTAAGCCCGAAGGCATTTTTGGTGGGGTAACCTGGCTCAGTTATGATTCATATTGCAGGGTGTCAAAATATTTTGATGAATATATTTCATGTCATTACTAATTTTCTCCCATTTGGACAACTTGGACAATTATAAATGTCAGCCAGTGAAAAAAATGTAGTGGTTGCTCATATTTATTGTATTTACTTTAACCTATTATAGGGGTACACTAAGGTACCAGGTGTCTTAATAAAATTATTTTGGATAGGCTGGCAAAAATTTTTAGCTACGCAAATTTTGTAAAATATTTTAGCCTATAATCATTTCTCACATTTAATGAACAAGAATATCACATAAACAACACATTACGGATAAAAAAAAGACACTTGTCAAAAAAAAGAAAAAAAATTCGACATTTTCGAGAAAGTAACATTATTGCTGTGTACATTATTGCTTTACTGAGCCTAGTATCTTTGTTAGTTTAAATCACATCAATGTCACAGCAGAAATTACCTTAAAAGGATTACTCCCAGTAATCAAGATAGAGTTTGCGTGTTACTGTGTAATTGTATTATCCTTGGATCATCCAAGCAATTGAGTAGCTCTTAGCCTGATGTGACTCTGACCTGGTAATGAATCAGGGCTGACCTGTGCCTCTTATCAAAACCATAGGCATGTGGAAGTTTATGCTCCATGGCTGCCCAGCCGAATGCTGAGTTGCCTGCCACAGTTGCCTGGCAACTGTCCAGAGCTTCAGGCAAAATGTTATGGACAGACACTCACAAAAGCACTTGCATACACACATTCAAGCACTTCCATATTCAAGTACACAAACAGCTGCATGCACGGGCACATGAACACAAAGAACAAAGTCACTGCACACACACGCAGATGAGTGCATGACCTAGCATGCTAGCTCGAGCTAGCACCTCCCGTCGATCTCTTTGCAAGGGCAACATGAAG
The DNA here is from genome assembly GCF_016859285.1 of Xiphias gladius. NCBI lineage: Eukaryota > Metazoa > Chordata > Actinopteri > Istiophoriformes > Xiphiidae > Xiphias > Xiphias gladius. The sequence continues at coordinate 20,380,937 of NC_053416.1, read as the reverse complement.
AGCCAAAATGTGGTTTATCTTCCACCATTGAAGATGAGTCAAACAAGTTTTACTCTTCTCCTCTCTTTCTCTTTCAGTAAGTTTTCTTTCTGATTCCCCCCCATCTGCTGAGTTGGGCTTCCTACTGACTTTAGCGCTGAGAGCAGCAGTTTATGAGGCTGAACTCATGCATATTCAACACTTGCTTTAGGTAGCGGCCAAGGAGCTGTGAGGCGAGTCATCAACCTCTAAGTAAAGATACAGGCTGAACACAGGGAAATGAATGGCTGAAACACATTGGAGGAGTAGTGAGCAACTGATGGAGGGAAATTTAAAACAGAAATATTTACAGCATATTGTATCATGCTCAAAAACATCTGATAATAACTGCGACCTTCGATGTCATGATTGCAGGCAATCTTTCAAAAAAATGTATTTTATGAAATCATGAAAGCATAATACTACCACTGAATGCAAAAAAATAGGAGGGGGAGTACTCAGTCTTTCTCTATTATACACTGATGAGATGAGTCATGATAAAAGCCATTATCCCTTATTGATATGGTACTGCATCTACAACAGGGTCTTATATTAGCACAGAGATGTATCAGAAGGATTTTCATTTTATATTTCACAAGAGATTTCCATTATATAAAAAGGGCAAGTAGCCCCACATCAAAAGCATGTTTTTAGTATTTTGAACAACGATTCAGTCTACTATAATGAAGAGCTTTATTCACTACATTCTGTTGTCGACCATCTCTGCAAAAGCCTGCACTATTCACAAATTCACAGTCCAGAACTGAAGTGTGGTCAGTCATCTGACTGACTGACTACTGAGACGGGAACATGCATCTGTAGAGTAATTTTTGGGACTGAACAGAATGACTGCAGTGGGTCACTGAACATATTTCTGTGAACAGAGAAGAAAGAAGCAGGGGAGAGGGAGGGCTAAAAATTAAAAAAAAAAAAATTAAAAATTAAAAAAATAAATAAAAAATCAAAATCCAGACACATAAAACAGGTATTAAACTGAATATTGCTCAAAGCTACTTTCAGATCCTAAATGAGAGAGGTGAAAAGAATATACTGAAGGACATATTATATAATTTCACTGACGTCACACAGGAGATGTAAGAGATGTCAAAAATCAGAGGGAAGATTTTGTCTTCTTAATACACATAGAAAAGATGACTGAGGAGTGGGAAATTTTTTTCTGGATATATGAGCCACTAAATTGATCAAGCGAAAGTAGAAGCACTGTTAAAAAAAAAAAGGAAAGAAAAAACCACAGCAGATGGTGACTGTCTCCTGCACACTGAAGACTAAAGAATCTGTTCTGATGGTTGGAATAAAGTGGATTTGATTATTCAGTATTATGGGGCAACCTAGGGGATTATCTATTGTGTATGAAAGTAAGCATGGACGAATATGACATGACCTAGTATGTACTTATAACTAAACATCTAATTATAAGATTTTTTTTAAAGTTCTATCAATTAAAAAAAAAACACTGACTGAGGTACAGTATGACCAGTTAGCAAACCATCTGATTTGCTAACTAGTTAGCCTGCATCTTTTTGAACAAGCATGTAGTTTAAATTTTAATGAGTTTAGCCAAGAAAACATTTTTCTGTCTAGCTTGAGACTAAAAGTCTAAAGCATTACTGACATCCTGTAGAGGCTGCTGTTTCCACAGTGTAAAAGTGTTATATGATCATTTTCATTCTCTAAGAACTCAAAGAACTCCTGCTGTACTTCACCTCTTGCACATTCTTGTTGGATTATCAACATTTTTACACAAATCAGTTAAGTCTCTTTATTGGCACTGGAAGTTCAATCTGAAGACCTGCTGGTACGTCCATTTCAATTACGTATCACGCCGTATCAAGTATACCCAGAAATGAAATGATACTGTAATTGGGCTCCCTCCCACGGAACTACTGTGCACCACCCATAGGCTTCCAATGTCATTGTCTTTATCACCTTACTTGTCTCATTCAATTTTAGTCTCACCAGTCCATTCAAATGTGGCACCAAACTCTGCAATAAACCCCGGCTGTCATGCAAAACTGAAATGTTTTGCTGAATGCTTCAAATGTCACACTGACAACAAAGACATTTCAAAGCTTTTCGGAAAAAAAAAAATTCGGTTCCATTTCAGAAACAACTGGTCACTGATGAAAATCACAGTCAGTGACAATTAAAAATATATCAGATTAATTAAATAAAGTAAAAGCCTTAAAACATAGCCTCCGAACTCTTAATCGCTGTAACTCTTATCTTAAGTATTATGCTACTGTCCACTGATTACAGTACATTTATAGTAAGTTTTTTTAATTTTAGTGTGGCTATTATATCACTCCCTATTTACTGGCTTGTCTAAAGTTTATTGGTGAGTCATATTGAGGTATCTGCAGTGTGGATGGTGAACGTTAGCATGAATTATAGTATTTGAATATTTACTGTATATGGGTCAATTACCTGGTTATGGTTAACCTACTTCTCCTTTAGTCAATTAGGCTTGTCACATAGAAATAGTTGTTTGGAAAATCAAATTGTAGTTTTAAAGAACAGAAGGTACCAAATAATGCCATGAGGATGGTTTACAATTCTTTGCAAATCACTGTCATCAACCAAGAAATCATCTAAATAGGACAAAAACTGAGACGACTGTGCCCCAACTCACCATGTTGCCATGGAGTCGTTGAGCTCGCTGTGGGCTACAACTTGTGCCCTGTTTTTGTAGCCTATATTTGTTTACATTTTGGCAAGTTGGACGATTAAAATTATGCCGAATTAGCAATTAGCAGTTCCTGTTTGCGGTGTATCCATGGATGTAGAGACAACTATCACTGAATTACTTTGACACAAAAGAAAACTTAAAAACTTGATGATTCTCAGGCGAGTTCTGAATTTATATGGAGCGTAGTTTTTCTATGTTTTCTGGTGGATTCAAAATCAACAGAAGTTGTAAGCAAGGAAACATTGTATAAATGCTATAAGATACAGTTGTTCCCATAAACAGATACTTGTAAAAAAAGTTACAGTAGATACTTTTTAATATTTTCTAGACACCTTGACAATTTGAATTCGATTTAGACACTTTATACGGTGTATAAAAAGTCGAGCATCAAGTATTATTAGCTGCATTAATTATCTTCCTTGTATTTGAATGGTCCAGCTGTGCATCTGGCTGCCAGCCTGCCATGTAGATTGGTTTGAGTTTTGGGTAACATACCTATAAGTCATTAGTGTTCAATGTGAACTGTCCTATAAGAGTGAAGCTGTCCTTGGCTCCCGTTTTTTGTTGTCAAGAACCTGAAACCTCACACACAATCACAAATAAGAACTACATAGAAGATAAAGTATTAAGCATACTGTAGCAAATTCTGCAAAGGGAAGAAGTCAAGTTTAATGTTTTATTATTTAATTTGTAGACTCAACATCTTAGTTTGCACCTGGATCCAATCACGATCAGAATGTTACTGTAGCAAAATGATTTTAGTTTTTTTTTTTGCTTTCATCACAGTTATTGCACTACAGGCAAAATATGGGGACAGAACTGATCATGATTGCTCGCAGAGTGGGAAGATTGTGGCTCTGTGCAGAGAGTGGGAGGTGTGTTTCATTTGTATTTAGGGCCAGCTGAGTTGTGAGAAGGCAGCAGGCTGAAATTTATCGACAGCAAAATCTGTGCTGGCTAAAAATACTGTTTATGTCACATTTAGAGGGATGTTTTTGAGAACAACGGGTCATACAATTTGAACTAATTCCTATGGCTAACTGAGCTGAGTCGTATTTATGGATGCACTGACATTGTGACTTGACTTGCTAAAAAAGTCCTAATGTGCGTAGGCTTGTAAAATTCTACCTATTAAGTAATGGATAGAACAGTGCTTACTAGTGAGTCCCAAACAGGGTACATGAGCACATCATTTTTTAACTGACTAATCTGTACTTGATGTGTAAACTAACTGGGCACAGTACAACAAGCATTATACAAAACTGTCGAAGATAACAAATGGAGAAAGATGACATTCACTTTATCAAATCCGTTGTTTGGTAATTTAAGTGGCATATCTGATCATTTAAGATGTTACATGATCTCACTATGTCTCTACTGATTTTAACAACTTGCTTTAGTGGTAAAACAAAAATTAGGCCAATAAACAAGATTTCAAGCTGCCAAAATCCACATTTTTAATATTAAAAATGGATCAAATGACTATGTGTATTGTGAAAAAATGTCGCTCAGAGTGACAAGCCCACCGATAATTGTCAACTGACTGCACTTCCCCTCAGCCCTACAGAGCTATTTTGCATCCTTCAACTCATTGTTTTGGCTCTCCAGCCTGCAACTCTAATGATCCGGTTCAGTCTTACCGCTCTCATCAACCTTGCTCCAGCTGCGACGGGCAGCTGTTTTCAACGAAAAAGTTCTGACAAATTCCCTGTACTTTTGCTGCCCCGCATCAGGCGGCAGACACGCACAGTTACTAGCTGGTGAACACAGTGGCGTGTTTAGCAGCTAAAGAGCTAGATATTTCCTTCAGGAGTTGGAGACCAAATACGGAGCTAAAAAGAGAACAAATATTGGACTTCCATTTGTCAGGTGGCCATGACCATGACTCCAAATGAATGCTAGCATTGCTCTGTACCTGTGGATTATGTACATGAGTAGCTTCCTGCTAACAGGTTAGCCATAACAATTTGAAAAGGTGCTCAGGGCTTTAAAGGCTAATGTTCCTTGGTGAATGAACGCTAATGCAAAAAATGAATGTGCACTGTTTAAACAGGCAGCTATGTTGTGAACACATTCACCATATCAACTTTCTGAGGTGATAATTTGCCAGTGATGTGTTTACAGCTCGTAAAAATCAAATCAACAGACCACACATATGGGTTTTTTGGTAACAGCATATCAATTTTCAGGATATTGACAGCAAAATGTGTTTGTTTTGAACTTATCCGATACGTGTTGTATCTATGAGGCAAAACTTATGAGTAACTGAGTTATTATAAGACAAAAAGTGTCACCCAGCACAATTATAAATATGAAAAATACATTTTGGCAGGATAATAACCAAACAAATGTTAAATTCATAACTCCTTTTATTCAGTGTAAAAGCTGTGGTTATTATATGTGGTGGTATTACTGCAAAGTAGGCTGCTCTTACTGAACTTACAAGTAAAAAGCTGAAATTGGGTAGAAAGTGCAGAGAAACGTTTCCAGAAGAAGCGTTTCATCTCTCTTCCTGAGGTGAAAAATGTTCTTACTCTCAGAGCCCACGATGGTGGGCCTTTCCCCAGAGTTCATTAATTAGTTAATTAGTTAATTAGTCTGAACAGATGGCCATGCAACACAAATCAGAAGGCTCTCTGGGCCTGGAGCAGAGGGAAGGTAGGAGAAGGTGAGCTGAGCAGCAATCTGAAATCTCAACTGTCACCAAACCTCTGAACCGGGCTGGCTGCAGCAGACATTTTCCCCTCATTCACCCATTTTATTGCATGACAGGGCATATCATAAATTAATAAGAAAATTCCAGAGAGTATATCATTTGCTGGAAAATTGTATCATTTGTTGGAAAATTAAATGTCGTACTGGAATTAAAGCATAAGGCATTAGACCGTATGCAGGAGTGCTGTGGTCACACTGCTGGAGAATTTATTTGAATGAATGTTTGCATCGCTGCAGATTTTAAAAAGCATTTCTGATGGTTTATTTTTAGACTGTTCCCATCTCCTCCCCTTCTGTTTCCTTTTCCCTAACTGTCTCTCTATGATTCTCCGTCGCTCATCTGTCTCTATTCCCTGCTCTCCCGTCTACCCTTATTCCTGACTCCCTATCACTCTCTGATAGGCGCAGGCACTGTATGAAATGAGGTTGGCATGTGTAAGCCTCTGTGTGTGTAAGTACAGGATAATACTAAAGATTAGAACATAACACTATTAAAATACGGTATGCTTGTGTTTCTCACTTTGACTCAAATGCACAGTGTCAGAGTGGAGTTCTATTAAAAATTCAGATAGATGGTGTATTATTCATATATATATTTTACGCATGGCACGCAACCAAGTAGCGCACACACACTTACACACTATCACGTGCACAAAAGAAGATACTGGTGTGCACACAGGCAAACACGCATGGTTATAAAACACACACACACACACACACACACACACACACACACACACACACACACACACACACACACACACACACACACACACACACACACACACACTTACTATATTCCTGGGGACTCATCATTGACATAATGCATTCCCTAGCTCCCTACCCTAACCTAAAACCTAATTCTAACCCTAAAACCAAATCTTAACCCTCAAACAGCCATTTAAATTTCAGTATTTTGGTCCCCACAAATCTGTAGGACCCCACAAGTACAGTAGGCTCCCGGTTTTTGGATCACAAGAATACAGTAAAACAAACCCACACACACACACACACACACACACACACACACACACACACACACACACACACACACACACACACACACACACACACACACACACACACACACACACACACACACACACACACACACACACACACACACACACACAGCGAGAGAGAGAAGGATAATCGCCTTAGTACAGTAACCCATTTAAAGCATATCTGGTAGTGAGAGACAGAGAGCACACATTCGCCCACATACCAAAATTTTCAACAATGTTAAAGGAATCGAGGACACTGCGCCATCCCTCATAATCACTCAGCAGGATCGCTCTCCACCTGGATGTATGTGCATTTTGTACGCATTTTATTGTGTGTGCTGTGCAATGCATGAGTGCACTTCTTCAAACATCTCCAACACAGTAAATCGGCCAAAGCGAAGCAAGGTGGAGCATGTCTGCAAAGGAGACCAAAGAAAGAATACCACTGAAGAGCGTTTGGATCAGTGTGTAATTTAATACCAAATTCAACCAACCGGATTTCAAATTGTGAACTGAATCTCATGCTCAACTTGTTAGTAGTCACGGTTGTCTGATAGCTGTGAAAAAGACCGCATAACGAGCTGAAATCGAGCCAGATAAAGCTGCCGGTCCAGGTCCTCATTCCACTAACTCTTAGTTTGTCCTTGTCCCCGTGCCTCTCCACTGGCACGGTCAATAACGGTCTGGATCATGGCACCCTGTGCTTATACTCGCTGCAACTCTTGGATGGCATCCTAAACTACTCCCATTTCTCTGTTTATCATTATTCTGATATGTTGAAACAGGCGTGATGCAATAAACAAGATCTGATTGCCCAACCTGGCAACAGCAAAGACTGACACAGATAGTCTTTGTGCAAACACTTCCAAAAGATGACGCTGAATGTAAATACTTGATTCCACTGATACCCGGCACCAGCACAAGGGCTAGGTACACACACACATACATGCACGCACACACACAACGCTGAGCCCAAACTCACAGGTCATGCAAGCACTGCAAAGCTCCAACAGAATGAACAAATAGAATACCCCTTAATCCAAAAATACATTGAAAGCAACAGACACCGTGCTTTTTTCAATGGCACTGTGAAATCACTCTTAAGTCAGTTTTTCTCTGCAGAAGTGCATGTGAATTCAATTAATTAATAAAAAAAAATGTCATTTTCAGGCTAAGTGAACACAGCAAATACACCTGTTTGTGCTTTATGAAATCCCTGCTGCACAGAAATAACATTTAGTGAACAGACAGTGGTATAAGTGAGCAACTTTACCAGCAGAAATGCTAACTCAGGATTAAGTAGGCTGCATTGTGCATGACTGCAAGACTGAAATCTCTTTAGAACTGTGTACACATAGGCTGTTACTGTGAATACACGTTTCCAAGTCCCAGACCAGTAATCTAGTATAGTGTAGTACAGTCTGTGTTATCAGGTGTGCATTAGACTTCTGCTACCCGGCCCGAATCCTGATACTTTGTCAGGGCCTGTCTGGTTCATGGGTTGCATTTGTTCATTTTCAGATGTCATTTCCAAAGAAATGTTTCTTTTTCCCTCTTTAATTTTGCCAGTCAACTATGTCCATGCCTGTCATGTGCTGCAACTACGTATGCAATACCCACTGGGATGAGGAAAAGAGACAAATTGTAGCCATTGTGTTGCATTAGTCTTGGAAACTAGCAGTCAGAAATTGATAAAATAAAGCAAAAACATAGCTATGGGTCAGGTTCAGGCCCTAAATTTAGCAGTACCAGTCAGGTTCAGACAGGTTAAGGCTTAAAGATGACGGCACAGATGAGGGCCCCATTTCCCAAAAGCGTCTTAAAGAGTAACCTAACAGTAAATCCACTTTTTCGAGTTAAAGAAATCTGTGAACAGTCACTTTTTTATTACACTATCCTGGTCTCATTTAATCGTGTTTATTACAACAGAATTTATTTTCCTTTTCATTTTTCCTTTCCTTTCCTATTTTTCCTTTCTAAATTCCCTGGGACACAACGCACTGAACTACATAATGGGAGTTACATACAGTTCTATGGATTCTGAATGACCGTCAGATGAAATATCTGGTCATTAAAATGGCTGAAAACAGCTGAAATGGAGTAGAAAGTCATGGGGAAAGATAGAGGGATACTGGAGCGCTGGTCTGACACAGCTGTGACAGTGGTGGTTGTGGCGTCAGGGTTTGAATGCATTTTTTGAATTTGTGAAGGTGGCATGCTCAAGCCAAAATGGAGTGTCAAGATGCTTTTTAAGGCTAAGATCACCCTAAAATCCATTATACAAAACTACTTTATCTTAAGAGACACATGTCAACACTACTAATAATTTCAGATGAGTGGCTGCTTTATGTCAAAAAATTCAAATAATCTTTATAGTATATTCCAATACAGGAGCAAACTGACATTCATATGCCTTGTAAAGTTAGCTTAGAGTAAGACAATATAAGACCTATTGAGACTGCAGGAGCCTGCTGACGGAGAGATTTACACGGTCATTTTTAGATATTCTGCGTTCAACAGTGATTTATGATTCGAAAGGGACATAAATCATAATGCCATTCATTTGGGTGCCTTTAATAGTGTGCTATGTTTTCATACAGCAGATTTAATATGTGGACTGTACCATCATTTCGACACATATTTTCACAGAATGCTGCTGTTCAGATATCTGACTCACAGGGTCTTAAGTCAAGGTGGGATGACACATGCCAAACAAATTCCGCACATTTGACCCAACTTACCGAGCACACCGAGCCGATAGTTCATGGTGACCACAATGACATTTCCATAAGCAGCAAGGACGCTGCCATCAAACATGTTCCCTGAGCCCTCCATGTAGGAGCCGCCGTGGATGAACAGCATGACCGGCTTCTTACGACGATCCCGGATATCTGCACAACACAGCACAGACAAAAGTGTTCATTATTGTTTATTCACTGTTTGGTCAAATTCTTTACCAGACGATCACGTCTAAAAATTCTTGTGAAGCTTAATTGTCCACAAGCAACAGGTAGTCTGCCCAGTTCAATCTGTCAGCTCTAGCTTTATATAAATGCAGCAGTCTTCTTAGTAAAGAAGAACCCCGTGGAGCATTTTCTAACCTCCTACAGCCAGAGATTCACTATAAAAAAGAAGATGAAGATACTAAGTATGAAACATTTTCAGTACACTGCCTTTAAGTTGGCAGCCAGTACTTCATTTCTGCCCCACTGGGCTTATCCTCTATATTTTATTCTGTGATTCTGTGATGTCTGTATCCCCTGTCCTGCGCAGTGATGGTACCTTCCCAAACTGTTACGCCTCTCCATGTGTGGATCAAATGGTGCAGCCAGTTCCGAGGCCCTCTCTGTTATTGGTGTCTTTATGCCTATCCGTGTGTTGCTATGGTTTGCTCTGTCAGCATGTGTCTGTGCTGCTGTTCTCCTGAACCCCCCCCCCACCACCACCACCCCTTGCAGTGTCTGTGGTATAGTCTGAATGTCTGAGCCTGGATGAGGCTGAGAGAGCTGCCAGTGCAGCCCAGTTAGGCTAAGCGTCTGCGCTGTGCAGGGCCTGTGGATAATTTGTATGAAAGCCAGACCAAGTGGAAACATAAATAACAGCCACGGCATCTGTTTACCCTGATGAGCTTCAGCACTCAGAGATGGGGAGACAGAGAGATAGGAGGAGAGAACAAGAGATAAAGGGGGGTAAGACAGAGAGTAGGGGTAGAAAATAGGGCAGCGTGAGAGAGCTCACAGGGGTAAAAACATAGATGGGAGGTTTATATATAAAAAAAAAACCCAACATGATAGCGAGGATGAAATGTTACGGAGCAAGTCAGACATGGTGAGGTACGGGAAATTCATGCAGGATTCACACCGTATTCATACAGACACACACACACACACACACACACACACACACACACACACACACACACACACACTTGCATAGGCAGCTGCGATGTCGAGTCGCTATGGAAACTGCTTCTCGCTAATAGAACTGCACCAGCCATTCCATTGCACCGACTCACTGAATGCCAGTTGCCGTGGTAACAAATTCTACTCACGTATTTGCACACCCGCCTGCATCACCACCTGAATCTCAGGTTACACATCCACTTGGGTGCGTCACCCCGTCGAACGTACACACACACACACACACACACACACACGCAGATGCGCACACATGCACACATAAGTGAACACAACAAAATGGCACATATGGCTTCACACATGTAGAGATCTTTTATGGATCATACGAATGACACAAGTAGACAGGCTAAAAATATAAATTTTCAGTCACACACTCTGACGTGCTGCTGTCTTCTCTGGTGTGTTCTGAACCTTAGCTGATTTCCCAGAGGATATGTAAAAAAGTTCAATTATCCTGGCACTACCAGGACAGTACAGAGGAGCGACATCAGCAGGCCATCATCAGCCACACTCACAGCAACACTCATACCATTATTTATATCCTCAGAGAGAAAGAACAGTGACACGTACCTGCCATTTTAAAGGTCCAGTCAGTATTGTTATTGTTAAATTACTATTTTACTGCTGTGTTTACAAAGACTACTGATGTAAACATACTTGATGCAAACTTACCTGTAAAACATCAAAACATAAAAGAATATTCAAAGTGCATTGTCAGAGTCACAATGGGCAGTTTAAAAAACAGGATAAAAACTGATGCAGCAGATAGCTGTGTTATTTGTGAACAATGAGTCAACATGCAAGAACTATTTTTAATGTTGACAAGACACCTGACAGTGTTATTTACAAATCTGTCACAGAATCAGTCCTAAACTTTTCAATGATTTGTTGGAATGGGAATTTAAATGTAAAAAACAGAAATCAATAATGAAACATTTTCAAGACAGCGAGTAAAATCATCGGTGAGCAGGCTCCCTCTCTCTGTCAAATTGCACGAAAAGCTACATCCGTCCTATTTAATCCAGACCATCCTCTCTTTAATGAATCTGACATCCTGCCTTCTGGTCACAGACACAGGTTTCCAAAAATCAGGTGCAAGGGGTTCAAGTTTTCATTTATACCATTTGTATTAAGTGCTCTTAATTCTAGCACATTATGCACTGCTTTTTTCCTAACCTAGCTAAGCACTTTATTCTCTTATCTTTATTCTCTTTGTTGCCGTTTTCCTTGCTTCCAACAAACATCCTTATTGTTTAAATTGCATGTATAATACCGGCTTTTTTAAATGTTTTTATTGCGTTCTTATTGTGGTATGTTTCCATGTGTTTGTGTTTTTATGCTGCCTAGCTGCAACAAGACTTTCCTCTTGTAGGACAATAAAGAGCTGTACTGAAGTGAAACAAATCTGTCACCAACAGTGGTGACAGGAGTGACAGGAGAGTTTTAAGAGGTGGTGGGGCAAGTCTTTGGTTTGAATTTAGATCAGAGATTGTGTCTTTAATAGGGAGCCCTCTTTTCAAGCTAGCCTCCTCTCCATTAGCCTTGGACGGAAAAATTAATTTTCCCATTGAGGCTTTCTTTCACTGGCTATTCTAAGTGGCTGAAACATGATGTTACATGGGTATCTACTGCTGTACTGGAAAATAAAATTTGAGAAGCTTTCAATTTTATTTTAGGATAAATCAACAATTATCTTGGCATTTAATGACTACAGCCCCTTTGATATTTTTATAGCACACCAATGACTAAGAGGGCATTTAAGTTGATTTACATCTGAGAATACACCTACCTGTAGTATACAATGTAACCACATAGTGTTACAGTACATGAAGTTCTTTAATTTATGAAGTGCATACCAATGAAACTAAAGTTAATTTCTTATATGTGACTCCAAAATAAACAAATATAACTCTTTTTCACTTTGAGTTTTTTAAAATGATCATACTGTGAATAGAAGAGTTAGTCACAATTTCTCAATAATTCAGAACCACAGAAACCCTGGAAAAATTAAAAGCTAAAGCTGGAATATTTGCTAAGCCCAATAAAGAGTAGGGGTAAGCCAAAAAACCCTAAATGGAAATAAAAATCCATTCATTTTGGAGTAAAAGATAAAAAGCTCATGCATACCTACAATGCCTTAATGAAAGGTGGATAGGAAAAGGTCCAAACGTGGTCTAAATGAAGAAAACTTCTTGCATATTATCTCATCACTCATACGCACATCATTCTGACAACATTTTGGGGCTTTAGATTTTCATCAGGTGAGCTTAAAAAGAACAATTGCCTAGATTTCATTATTTTAAAAAAACTGCACGAATGCACGGTATAGGTATTTTGGCGAGAATGCAGGCATTTCTCTGACTAGACGACCTCTGGTGTTAATAAAAAAACAACAACTGAAGATCACATTTGCATATGATTCACATTTGTGCAACAAAGTTTAATAAAAGAACAAAAACAAAATAGAAAACATGAAAAAAAGATGGACGCAGAATTTGGTGTGTGTTGAAGTGAGGGAAAAGTACTAGGACTGAAAGGGGCTCAGCACAAACAGAGAGGTGATTAGTGGATGCAGGGTCGCATGGTAAAAGTGTTTCACTCAGATCCAAAGCTTATATGGCCAACAAGGAGCTCACTGTCTCTCCTGCCTGCCTCCAAAACACTGGCACATTATTCACTCCTCTCCTTTCTACCTAACCTGATACTATCCTCCTCAATATCCACCTCACTCCCTCACACCCATCCACGATGTAACGTCTTACCTCCAAATAGAAACTGCCGACTTTTTACTTTTCCATTCCCGTGCTCCTCTCTCATTCTTTCTCTTATGGAAAGCTTGATTGATTTGGGCGTTAAAGTTTTTAGCCTGACTCAGCACTTGAGTATTTTTTTTTTTTTTACAGCAAAACCCACACCCAAGCAGTGCAGGTTCTTGCAAATAACTTTCAAAATGATGTTAATGATAGTTTTTTCAAAATTATTTGGGAACCCGCGTCCAATCCTTATCTGAACAATTAAGTGAGGAATTCAGCCCTACCTGAGCCCTCCTGAGCCTGTCAAGATCCTTCAGGTGTTGGCATAAATGTCAAGCTCTACTAGTCTCCTTCTCATCCCCCTTCTCACTCTTTCCTTCTCTCGCTTTCAAGGCTCTATAAATGTCATTTCATCATGCACTTGTCTTCATTATGATTATTTTTCCCTTTCTCCCCCTCGTTGCCCTCCCCTTTGCTCTCGCAGTACTCAGCTTTTCCTTTTTCTTTCATCTCTATTCTATCGTTCTGCTCCACTCCTCGACAATCCTGCGTGAATCCTTCTGTTTTCACCACACAATTGGATTAGCTACATCTGTCTCTTTTTAAACCATAGCAATTAGAGATGCAAGGGAGAGAGAATTCAATACCATATAGCACAAATAGCGCTGTGCTTGAGTAGACACACATGCACAAATGAGAAATGCAACGCACTCTATGTGTGCATAGTACGTCTGCGCACGTTTACAGAAACATACGCACATGCTGTCTGCATAGATTTTGGCTGCATCAGTAAGGAATAGTGAGAGCATCTCCCTTTGACTGCAGTGAACTTGAAAATGTACAGCAATAGCAGAAACATGCAGAAATTCTCCACTTTTTCCTACTTTAAAAAGGAAAAATTGGAGAAGGCCCAATATAATTATGAAGGACAATAACTTAGCAGACTATTTCATAAAGACTTTTTTGTGATTTGTGTGCTAATAAAAGCAGTTAACAATGGACAGTGTAATGTGCACACAGAGATGATTATTAACACAGATGCAAACACTACATTTCCCCATGGAGTTTCAAAAATGGAGCAGGAAGAAAAAAAAACATGCAATTAAAATACCTTCATCCCTTGGTCTGTTCATTGTAGACTCATCGTGTTTTTTTGTGAGCGGACCTAAGGTTCAGAAAAGGGGGGAGGAGAGACAAAGGACAAAATTCAAAAAGATTGCATTTGAAGAAAAAAAAAACCAGTAAAACAAGAAATAATTACAAGAGAAAAACAGCAAAACTGTAAGACGTTATGCTCTGTTGCAATTGTGTGACTGCACAGCTGAAGAATAAATGTTTACAAGGATTACACAGTTTCCTGAAAAGATAACCCCAAACTCATCTATTTTAACTGCTTAGGATCTAGTCACGGACTGCCTTGTAAATAACCCCAGAGGCCACTTCTCCTCAACCCTTCTCCCAATCAGTCCTGACACACTGCTGCTTTGCAAAGAAAAATCAATGAGCAGAATCAAGCCATCACTCTTTTCAGTCAAAAAAAAAAAAAAGAGAGAAAAGGAATGCCAAGATACTCTGTATCCTGCTCCAGCTCAGGACAGTGTTGCTAAGGCAAAAGTCCCTACAAGATCCAGAGAGCCTAGACTGTTAAAACTTAACACTGATAACACACAAACACATGCGGGCAGGCAAAGACACGCATTATGAATACATGTGACCACACACACACACATTGTGCACAGAGAAATGCTGGCATAAAGCTTGAAATGTGAGTCTTTCCTACAATATTCGCAAAAAGGGAGCGGTTTTTGAAATTTACACTGCCTGCAAAGGCTTGTGACAGGATTCCCCTCACCAAGGTCAAAGAGGAGCCCAACATTAAGCGTGAATTGTAACGCCAGTTAGATGCTTCATAGGGCAGAGCCAATAATAAGCATTTATCAGAGTGACCAACCAACACCCTGGCATGTCAACCTCTGTAAGTCTGAACTGATAAGGATCCAATTAATTGTTCTTTTTTTGGGGGTTTCAGTCAGTTGAGCTTTCCATCGGCCCACAATTAGTGCTGTGCTTTGTGTCGTTCTCAGTCAGTCTACACGTTTTCGAGGAAGTCGTTAAACACACCCATGTTCGCACACCCACAGCCCCACACACATTAAACGTCCACACGCTACACAAAGCATGTTAACAGTGTCCTTATCATCTGTTGCTATCCTCCTTGTACCCAGCCAGCTCTCTGGTGGGGAGGCATTGCAGTCACTCATTTTTAGGAATACTCTACGTTGGGTTGCCAAGGGGTTTATCACTCTGCCAGAGTGCTGACATGTCTGTTTCTATCATTCTGCTGGAAACCTCGCAGTTAAGTGATGGCATATACCCTTTTCTTTTTCACAGTGCTTTGCGTCTAATGATGAGAGAGACTGAGTATCACTGCACTCTACTACAATACAGCATTTTTTGCTCATCCCACTATATGAATATGGTTTCTTGATATAAAATGTTTATCTTCTGTCTAAATGGAAAAAGGATCAATGCTGAATGGATTTGCTGCATCCTCTGAGTATCACTATGCAGGTGCCGGATCTAGAGAGCACTTCATGCCAAAGAGGGAGATAGTACAGTAGCTGGTCCTAGGCTACAGAGCAGGCAAATAGACAAACCGGTAATGGATAGAAAGGCACATTAGCCCTCTGTCTTGTCAGCATTTCCCCACTACTTAGCACCACACTAAAAACCACGCCTCGGCACTTAATGGAGACTTCTCTTATTTCATTCGTTTTTTTAATGACCAATAAAGACCTAACCTATATGTCAGGATAAGCTCTGCTCAAACAGTCGCACTTTGTAGTGAACGTCAGTTTTGACTGACGGACTGTTTAGGCTCACGTAAACAGAAGACGCCTCTTGTAGTCTTTTTTTAAAAAAAGTGTTTTGCGTTTAGAATTATTTTCATCATCAGATAACACGTTTTTTTTTTTTTTTGTAAAATGATTTTTCAGTCTATAAAATATCAGAAAATAGTGGAAATGCCCATCATAGTTTCCCTGAAGCCCAAGGTGAAGTCTTTCAAGATTCAAACAACACTAAGAGTCTACAGCCATGCTAGCCGGTGTGAGGCTGTACTCAGGCACAGCAGCATTTTGAACTAAATGCTAGAGTCAGCATGCTAACATGCACACAATGACAATGCTAACATGCTGATGTTAGTAGGTTTACCATGTTATTTCAGCGTGTCAGCATACTAACATTAACTTATTAGTACAAAACAATAAGTACAGCAAGTACTTGTCATAAACCAATGTAAAAAAACAAAAAAACAAAAAAAAAACAAAACAAACTTTACCTGCCAGTGGAGGAAACGGAAAAGTCAGAGGATCACCAAAGTCATAAGCGTTCAGTCTCTGGAGACCATGAATGTTCGCACAACTTTTCATAGCAATCCATCCAATAGTCGTTGAGATCTTTTAGTCTGGTCCAAAGTGGTTGACTGCCCAACAGACTAACATTGCCATCCCTCAATTTTCAATGATATAAAACTTTGAAAAGCAGCAAAGTTTTAAAAAACTTTTCTTTTTTTTATATTAAATTTTTTTGAAATTTTATTGATTGACTAATTGCATTGAAATGCATGATAATGGCATTATCTAGGTTGTGAATTTTGACAACAGACTTTTTATAAAGAAATACCACAACGGATTAGACCAGACAAATAGTAGGATACAGCCAAAGGGAAACAAACATACACAAACTTCTATGGGTCAGAAAACATATTTCCCATCGCCACAGCAGAGAAGCCTGCCAGTAGGCTCTGTGACATGATGTTATGGGCCACTGGTCAGTAAAATTTGTTGGCCTACACAGGAGCATTTAGCTTGGGTTGTCCCAGTACTGTTTGACCTAATGCAGCTCTATCTCTCAGTCAACAGTGTTTCTTTTCGGTTCAGTGAGCCAGTGGCCAGAGCGCAAGCTGTCTCCCGTCTCTTTCCATTTCCTCAGTGCAGTAAACGGGATGAAGCTGCAGTATGTCATGTCTGTGGTGGCCTGTCTGCTTGACAAGGTGTCAGACACAGCTTTGGTTCAACCCCCCCTGCATCCAGGCAGCAGCTTCCAGCACATGCAGTACTATCCTTCTGCTCTCCATCTCTTCTACTGTTCCCTCAGCCTCCAGCTCCATCCTTACCTCCACTGTACTACCTCCTGAAATATGGTTTTTAATAAAGGCAGGATAAATAGCTGCTCTAGCAGCAATAAAAATGAGGGATCTGAGGCTCTTGGCTGAGGAGTGTCTTGAGAAAATAGGAATGCACTGAGACAGTGCTCTAACCTAGCAGCCTGGCCACACAGGAGAGTTAGGGTGAACACTAGAGAAGGAGGCAGGATGCAAGAGAGAGATAAATGGAGAGTATTAAACTCACTGTGTGGTCCACTAGAACATTTGTGTTATTTACATTATTCTAATAAGTTATTCATATTTCATTTGAGTTGAAGAAGCAGCGGGCAACATAGTGGCCCAGGGAGGGGGCTGGGAAGAGCTCATTTGCATTCAGAACAGTGACCCCTTCTACCGCCATCTGCATAAAGATGGAGGAGAGAGGAGAGAGGGGAAGAGGCAGGGATGGTTTCAGAGAGAAGAGAGCAGGAGGGGTGAACAGATGCAGAAAGAAAAGAGAGCTCTGAATTTTCTTTTTCCAAAGTATAACGCAGAGAATATGTTCAGTATGAGTATTTCTAGGTCTGAAAAATGTGTGTGTGTGTGTGTGTGTGTGTGTATGGTAGAATAGGAAGATAATACGTAATGTTGTACTCTGGAGAATTAATGTATTAAAATCAAGTTGTGCAGGCCAGGTCTGGCTCCAAGATCCAGGCTATGTATGAATCTTTGCTGCCAATTCATTCTGGCCCGCCTATATCCACTCTGAGTGGGAATGCAACTGCTCGCCCCCAAACACAGCACAATATAGCATCGACATTCACCCTTTGTACATGCTTGACCATCACTTTACTGGTACCAAGTTAATTACTAGCTAAAACAGCTTAGTGTAACTGAAACACCACTAAAGCCCAGATTATAGCATACTCCAGGATGGACGTGGACAGCTGCAGACTTGCACATAGTCAGTGGACGTGCTTCTATATAAACTACAATCGGGGATATGTGTATCATGGCAATCAATACAATAGGTGCAGAGAAATCTCACTCAGAACCACAAATGTCACCTCACTGTGGTGCTCGAGATAAAGGATTAGGATCCATCATCTGGGAACCATAAATGTCCGTACCATATTCGAGTGCAATCCATCCTGTAGTGCCAGAGACATTTCACTAAAAACAAAAATGTCAACCTGCTGGTGGCGCTAAAGGAAAGGTCAAGGGATTGCCAAAGTCAGTAGGAAGATTTCATGACAATCCTTCCTATAGTTGTTCAGATATTTCAGTCTGGAAATTGTCATCCCATAAAGATACTTTGCAAGAGTGGATAAATACATAAATGCTGCACTGAAGGCAGATAGGTGGGGCACCGAATACTTCTTTTTAAGGAAACTAACTTTGATTGTAGTTCATTTAGGCTTCAAAGCTGGTACTTCTGTGATTACTGAAAGTTTAACGACATGTAAACAATTTGAGGGATTGTGACAACAGTTATATGTGAAAAATGTAGTGTTTGATTTTGAGGGCACTTCACTTTTCCTCTGTCTCTATTTTCCTCTCACACACAAGGCAGAACATATCCTTGGAGACTGCATCAGCCTTGTGTAAGCAGTGACCCTTGACAATAAGTGACAGATTCTGACAAGCAGACAGGGCTACATGTAAAATCTGTCTCACTCATTTGCACACCTTTTCTCCTGGGAATAACACAGGAGACTCTACATCATCCTCTCAGTGAGTATGTGACATATGTAGTGTACAGCACACATACTGTACAACTGTGAGCTGTCATTCTACCCATGTATTTACACTTTCCTATATGTCCAGAGTAGTTATAATCACTTGACAATATTTTTTTCAGTCCTCTGGTCTCACTTTATGCTGCAGTAATACTTGATATTTTCCACTAGCTATTAATCTGTTTCCATCTTTCTGTTGAGCTGTGGAACATCAATAAAATAATTAATCTGTAACACTGACACAATCTTGCTAAGTAGGGTATGGTTTGAGCTTTAGTGTTAAAATACAACAATGGTGTACACTACCCTAGACTAATCCTGTAGTTAGACTTCATACATGAGCAGCAGCAGTAATACATAAACATGTTTCTACTCTCAGGGAAATCTCAGGTGAGCCCATTAATCACTGACTTTTTTTAAACATTTTATCATTATTCTTGCTGACTGGCATCATTAGAGTATGCCTTGCCTCCAAAAATACACTTTGATCCTTTTTTCTTTTACCTGCCCATCTGACTTCTCAAACGCTCTCCACAGGATCATTAATGCAAGAATTACACCCAAATAGCCCATGAGGAGATGGAGGTTTTACCTTATAGTGATCTTCAGTTTTTGACTAATTTCACCCCAGGAGGCTGTTTTTGGCAGTATTATATTTGTTATATTTCTACTAACCTAGCTGCTACAACAGCATTAGTTTTCCAAGCCTAACAACTGGAACCACAGTACAGAATCCATGCAATACAAGCGTAAAGAGTAATTCGAATCATGAAGCTAACACATGCATATGAACACAATGGTCACTGAGGTTTAAAACTACATGCTACCAATACTAAAAACACAGTTAATTACAGGTCTTTTTTTGCAGTTCAATACCAACTGCCACACTGCAAATCCAACTTTGATAAAACAGTTTTAATCAATGGTTAAAATCCTGGACATAGGAGTTCCATCCTTAGAATAACAGGCGGTATCAGTTCTATTAAACGGTAATGCAATATATGATAGTGTGAATGTTAGTCTTTCAGCTAACTGACATGATAAAAATATGCAGGTAAGTCCAGCTTACTTGTTGACTATTAAAAGTGAACCATGCTTTTGTCAAATGGGAGGCTCTTGATTGGACCTGCAAGGTGAAGGTCACTGACAGGGGAAGCTGAGCAAGCACTACCGATAATGTCTGGTGACCACTACTGCCGATGTGAGCTGTGCCCTCTTCATTACTTCATTACTGCTGGTGAAGAGTTGGTGGAAGTCTCATGCTGAGCAACAGACCCATACACTGAAGAACTGGAAAATCATTTTTACTCAAGTGATCCTTAAATGTAGTTTTCAATATCTGATTTGGAAGTTATGTTTATGTGTATATTCCTGAGGGGTATAATGCCATATTTTGAAAGGCAATTGTGTTGCTACAAGTATTTCTTTGGTTTGTTTCTCTCATTAATGTGGTTTGTATTTTTTTGCACCGATTACATTCAAATAACAGCATAAATGGAGTTACTGTTTTGTCAAGGCTGAGTAGAGGTGAAAGAAGAAAAGAATTGTGGCAGATCAATAAATAATCGTTATTGTGTTTTTCCCTTTGCTGTAGAGCATTCTAACAATTTTTTTTAAGGACAGTTATGTTACGTACTTCTTCTAGCTAGCAAGGACTAAAAGTACAAAACAGCTGACAGGAAAGAAATGAACAACAAATTAATAAAATATAAGAAACATCAGAATAAAAGTAAATACTTTTGACAGTTTTACAGAAAATGTTCTAAATGCTGGGACTTATGTCAGTGAGAGATTTGCCTCTTCTACCAGCTGAAATAACAAAATGTTAATGGTGCCAGTGAGTCACTGTTTGATCTACTACATCAGTGGTTCACTTTGTTCTGTCACTCAAAACACATGTGACCTACTCTGCATTGCTCATGCAAAAGGTTAATGTTAACAAGCTAATACAATTACCATAATGAAGATACTGTATAATGTTCATGGATGATTTAAACAAATTAATGTTAAGTCAAGTTAAAATGCAGCATGCAACAATGTAGCTAAATGGTACAAAAATGAACTACAACATGTTCTGTTTTATTTTTAAGCATTTGATCAAACGTTCAAATTAATTACATAGGAGCAATAAAAGTAAAGTGTATCTAATTGCTTAACAGAGTATTAGCAGAAGGACAATTTCATATGTGCTGCAGTACAGACATCTAGAAAATTATCACACTCAATAACCAATAGTGACTGAGACTGGCATTAATACAAACCCAGGGGATTATCAGAGAATATATTCTTTGGTAATCTCCTGAGTGTATTTTGGTTCACATTAAGAGCTCTCCTTCCACAGAATATAATTCTAACTAATTTATCAAAAATACACTTTTCCAGGGAGTACTGACACAAATATGATACTTGAAAATGATCTACAAAGTAGAAGTTGTTTTTACACTCTGAAACAGTTGTGACACAAACTAATCTTTTCTCTCAGTTTGATGCAAAGAGACAGACCAGGGATTTCACTCTTAAACTGACATTTTGCTGACCCATTCTTTATCAAAAGAAGACTTCAACAGGCCAAGGCTAAGTTTATCTCCTCCTGTACCTAGTATGAGAGGTTTGTCTCACTCACCATCTTCAGTGGGTACATAAATGTTGAGGTAAAGGCAGTCTTCACTCTGGTTCTGAACATAGGTCGCTGCAGCATCCAGGTTGTCTGTGAACCACACTGGTAGCATGATCTCAGGTAAAACCCCGTGCACATTCTGGGGACACACAGGTGCAAAATGGGTGGCATTGCGAATCTCTTGCCAGGAGCCTGGAGCTTCGGGTGGCTGGAAGCGACGCTCGCCAATAGGTGCGGTGGCATATGGCACACCTAAGTACTGTTCCACTGGGCCCAAGATCTCATTGTTGAGCTCCTTCCTGATGCCACGGACCTTTCCATAGCCTGTGGATACTATGGGGTGTTTCAGGTCAACCCGTTGACATGAGGAAAGGGTCAGGTGTAGCACTAGTCCCAAGAGCCACACCAGACAGTGATTAGCAATCTGCTGAGAAGTATAATGATGCTTTCCACCATAGCCCTGGTGGCTGGCAGCATTGAAAGGAAAAAACAACATGTCCAAAATAAGGGCTCTTCTAGTCATATCACTAGGACTTCAGTTTGGTGTAGACTGGGATCACAAACTCAGTGGGTTATGGGAAATAACAAAGGCAAAAAGAGGGTGTGTGGAAAGGGACAGGTTAACAGTTTTCCTAGGGTGACATGGTGACGCAGAGGGTCAGGTAGCATTCTCAGGTAGACTCTGTGGTCTCATCCGTCTTCCACCTTGGAACTCCTGCTGGGTCCAGAGCTGCAGTCAGTCAGTGAGCCAATTACACCTGGAAGACACAGACAGGTTGCAGGTTTGAGTCAGTGTGTTTGAATGTGAAAGGTGTGCTTGTTAAGCCCTGTCAGTGTGTTTAAAAAGGCACAACAGGTAAAAAGATGAAGTGTCTGTTATCTCAAAAGGGAAGGAATAATTACACTTTACTGTAGACGATTCCTTTATAGTACCTGTATATTACCCCATGACTAAACTCTGCTTTTTTGTCAACCACAACAGACATCAAGGATTATATCTGTTATGTCATGTGATTTTGTCGTCTTGAAGATGATTTATTTAACCTGCAAATATTGATGTCAGTGAGAATCTGTTTCACTAAAATGTAATTCCAATGTGGCATAGCATTGCTAATCCCGGAACACCAGCGATATACAGTATCTACGAAGAAGCCAACTATGCAGACTTCATGAACCAATAGTTAAAATGAAGCATACAATGAGCAACAGTTATTTACTTTTAGTGTGAATAACCAATGCATAAGTCAAATTAATTCAAAACTCAACATATGTACTGCAGTAGCGTGCATCCGCAAGTTTTTATTTACCTGAAATGATCACATCTTTGTTTGACAACAATCTAAATAAATGATTGAAACTTAATGCATACACAATGACACACTGTACTCTAAAAAGACTGCATCATGGTAAATGCCTCCACAACTTTTGCAAACAAAAGTAATTTTCAAGACATGTACTGTGCATTTGTTACTTAAATGTGAATTTACGAAAATTCCTATCCTCTCTCTTAAATCAAAGATTGGGGAAATATCATTTATTTGGCCCTGCTAGCAGCGTAACTCAATGGATGGTAATACTGGTCTGTCAGTTTGTCAGTTAGGTCAGTGGGTTCACCACTTTAATCCTGTCTGAAATGTCTCCACAACTACAGGATGGACTGCTTTGGTACCACTGTGGTTTATTACTAAATACCTACAGAACTAATAACACTTCCATCAACCTCAGCTATACTTTATGTTTAGCGCTAATTAGCAAATCTTACAATGCTAAAACGCTAATCTAAGATGGTGACCACGATAAACATCTTAGCACTGACAGTGTGTGGATGTTAGGATGCTGACATTAGCATTTCGCTCAAAGCATTGCTGTGCACAAGTATAGCCTCGTAGAAACGTGAGCATGGCTGTAGACTCTTCGTGTTCTTCTCTAACAGAAGCAGAGTCCGCTTTGAATTTCAATTAATACTTTGTCATGTTAAGTTCAAAATTTAATAGTATTAATAGTATAAATTTTCATTGAATATGAAAACACCTGAAAAAAGGACATTTTTGCATGTCTCTGGGTTCAGCACAAGGGCATTTACTGTATCCACTGCTGTCTGTTTTTTTCAACTGTCATGTGAGCCAGCTAATTTATTGCTACTACTATGGAAAACGATATGAATATGTTTTTTTCCCTCTATGTATCTATCTTTTCTTTTGTGTGACTGCCATGTCATCTGACTACAATATCAATCCTGACTTACAATTTTACAGAGATTTGTAGGCTGTACTTAGAACTGCTCTGGATGATAAGTATCTGTAGAGTCCTGGTTTCCTAAATGCCTTGCCCAGAATCAGTGTCGCGTATCCAGATTTTGTATAGAGTTCATTTCACAGTTGACATCCGACCAGGTTATGGTCCACTACTATGAACAAGACTGTGGTTAAATTGTATTCTGCTTTCACAGGCTACCAGAAATATTGGAAACACTGGTTCCCAATTTAGAAGTTGAACTTGGGAACTAATGGGTTTTACAAATATTACTATTAAGATAAACTTACAATGAGCATGTTAAGGCAGGGTTCAGTGTCTTAAGAATATTTGGTCTGTTTGCTAAAACTTAATTTGCAGTCCAAAGGGAAACTTTTTCAATTACCATGGAGTAATGTGGCCCCTGTTTCATATTTTCATCTTCCATGATAATTACAGTACTTTGAAGTGTAAAACAACACATGTCTTGTAATTAACTTCAACCCACGGAGAACACAAAATAAATAAAAGCATATTCACACATCACTCTAAAGGGTTAACAAGCGAAAACCCCCTGGCCCCGCACCCTTCTCAGCCATCCACACTGTGTCAGAGTTAGCCTTTCCCTCTCAACTCAGTTCAGTTGGTTCTTGCTTCCCCATCATTACAGATGAATGGGCAGTGCTTATCGCACTCTGGCTTTGGGAGACAGAGCCGTTTAGGTGTGATAAAGGCTTTATGTGGCGCTAACTGTTGGTTGAATGCCACCTCATCCCTCCACCCTCAACCCTGCAATATCCACACTCCACTGCCAGCAAGCAGACACAAGGGATGACAGTAAAATACAGCACAAAGAGGGTGTGCAACATCACTGGAAGTTCAAAGTTAGTGATGTGAGAGGTACTCGGCTTCATTATAGGACAAAACAGTAACAAGCTGACTGGAAAAATAGTCAGTTCATTAAAGCCCTCCTAGTGACTGCATCTTATGACGACTCTACACATTCTAAGGAGGAGGTAAGATGTGTCAGGTCGCCCTGAATCCTTATCAAAAAAGTTAATACGCATACATAGTCAAGCTGAAAATCTAACTTAGAAAAAGATTAATGTGAATTATACACAGTACATGACTTTCTACACTGTGTTGAAAAAGAAAGAAAGAAATGAGGGAGATGTGTTTATTTCCCAAATTGTTCATCTCATTTTTGCATTACCATTATTTACCCAGCCAAGTCCATTTAAGGGAATTGCTTGTTATTTTGGGAAATTTGCTTATTCGCTGTCATGCCCAGAGTGAGACGATGAGGATCGATGCCACTCTCACATCTGTCTGTAAAGCTACATTTAGGAGATGTTTAGCTTTGCCTAGCATAAAGCCTGGAAAAGGGGGAAACAGCTAGTGTCTCTCTTCAGCACCTCTAAAGCTCACTAATTAACATGTTCCTTCCAGGAAGTCACTGCTCCAGGCCAAGAAGTAGTCCTGCTTATAACCCTCATGACACCAAAACGTGTCATTTTTTCTTTTTGGTTTGAGGTATGACTGGTTGAAAGAGCACTCGTTACCATACCGATTTAGCATTGCACTCCTATTATACTGTCAAACTTCCAATGGACAAGGATCGAATTTGATGCAGCAGAACCAGAAACATTGTCTTTTTTATTCCACACATTCTATATTGTCATATGTACGTTACATATGTAGTCCTAGACTGCTAAACAGACTTTGTTGATGTGTAAAATCAGTGGATTTCCCATTTAATGAGTGAGCTCTAAAGCTGCTGGTACGTAGATTTTGTCACTTTCAGACAGAGCCAGGCTAGCTCTTTCCAGTCTTTATGCTAAGCTAAGCGAACCGGCTGTAGTCTGACATTTAATATGATATGAGATATGAGTGGTACTGTGTCGATCTTATCAACCACACGAGAAGAATGCCAATTAAGTGCTTTAAAATACCACAGGATGCTTCTTAAAGGGGAATATGGAAGAAAGCCTAGAAAAAATACATCTTATATGTGACTGAACATACGCACAAGCCCAAGATACGCACAGTAGTTCCAGGGATGCACACTCTATTATGTCCTTACTGACTGGGATAGCATTGGTGTGGGTCAAATGTCTTTAGCCTGTCACAGTGTTCTCTGCATCGTCTGCTTCCCTGTATATATGAGCAGCGTTCACACACATGCACGCACATGTGTAAACTCAAATGAGGCATCAGATGTTGCATGTGAGTGGAGACTCTACAGTAAGCACAAATCAGTCTGTTCTCAACCTCTCACATGTGACTGGCAAATGGTAGCACCCTAACATCCCTAACATCTGTTCATGTCAGCCATCCGTGAGCTGAAATGGCATTGAGCGTGAGTCTTCACACATAAAATGGTATAAATTGACACACAAATCACCAGGCTGATGTAAGCTGTTTTCTGTTTGTTTTATATAATAGGTAGTCCTGTCAGCTGGAGCTGTTTGAGAAGGTAATGCCTCTCTGCCAGTGGCACACCTATGAATATGTTTAAATGGAATGGTCAGAGTGGTTTGAGGAAAATGCTTGTCTTGGGATTTTATATTGCTTTGTTTCCAGTTTAAGTGTTAAAACGACATGCACTACTTCAACTGTCAAACTGCTCTCCTCTGCTAGTCATCTACTGTCACCGTGCTGAGAAAAAGGGACCTTTTAATTCAAAAATAAAAATAAGCTCTGTATGTTTTATTCCATTGCAACCACAATGTCTAGATACAGTAATCAATTGTCTTTATGCATTAATAATTGAGTGGAAAGAGAACACCTTTTTGCAAGAGACATCACTAATGGTAGAGTTTGTATGCAATGACTTTGACAGTAAATCCATGTTATTCCTAGTCCGATATCTTGTCCGAATTATGGGCACACCTTCTGGTTATTCCTTGGTAATAGAATCATGGCATTTTATTAAAGGAGATGGATAAAAAAAAACCTTGTCTATAGAGCTAGTCAGAGCTTCCAAGTGCCCCATCACAACATCACTTATGCTAAGCTAATTTAGTTTGTTACTACTATCTAAGGCTTCTTTCTCAGGTCACACTTTCATCCTTCCTTGGTAGTAGAAGGCACAGATATGTTGACATTATTCTGTTTAAAAAAAAAGTTTGACATTTTGTAAGATGAATAATTTGTCTTTCTGACGAAGTGAGAGGCTAACGGAGGAGTGACTCCTGAAACTGGAAGCTCCTGAAGTTAAGATTACACTTGTCAGGCTGTGTATGTAGGCTCAGCCATAGGGCCTCATCCTCTTTTCACACTAGACATTGAAGCTGTCCAGAATCCGCCCCAACGCCTCCCTGTACAGATTGCCAGGGTGCACTGTGTGTTACAGAAATAGGAGATAAGGGGAGAAATGGCTGCCACTCCTGCGAAGTGCAGCCTTATTTCAGAGTTCATTTACTCAAAAGCCACCACTGGAAAAGTCTGACAGCTTCTCTCCTTTGTAATCTATAACAACTATATGATGTACCAAGAATGCTGAGACAACAGGGCGTGGGCTTCCTACAGTATCCAGCAAATTAGTTCATTTTAAAATGGGGTAGTGATAGGGCAGATTCCACCTATTCCTGTCAATTAGGATCATGTGTGATTCATTTACTTTGAGACCCAACTGTTTTTTTTTTTCATCATTTAATTATGGGTCACAACTTATGAATTTATTTGGTCATAACAATGTCACTAACTGTCCAACTGATTAAAAAAATGTCTTTTAATTAGATAAAAACAGTTAAGCCCCTAAAACGTTTTTGTCTTCAACTATGTGACATGTCACATAATGAAAACTGAAGCCTCTGAAGACAAGGGAAGGGCTGCAGACAGTAATAGGCAGAGATCTGGCAGACTTTATGTCAATCGAACTTTAAACTATATTAGGATTACTGTAATAGGATCACTGTTGAACCTTCTGAGAAGATACATATTTACTTTGTAATATATTCTTTCAAGCTGTGGAGATAAAAAAAAAAATCACTGCTGACTTCAACACTGTCATTAAAGCTGTATCTTCATGGAGCTGATGAGAATTTCTGTAACATATTGAGTGGGGAGGCTTATATGCTATGGACATCAGAGATAATAATATCCTCGGAAAGTATAAGTCACAATCAAGTGTAACTATTTGTGTCACAGTTTACAGGACTTTCACGACTCAAGGCTGCTAAGATACTGTAGTCAGCTATCATCTACATTACTTCTTGACAAAAAAATAATCTTTTTGTGCATGTTGTAACGGCTCAGTTGACATTTTACACACTGTGCAAAAACAGATATTTATTTAATTCAACTACTGTATGCTCACCACAGGATTAATGCTTTCCATTTTGGACACTGCACGAGCTTCACTTTGGCCCCACCCTCAGGCCAAATGACAACTTTGCAACCGTGCTAATTTTGAGCATTTGATGTTGCCAAGAGGATGAACCCTTTAATTCTAATGATCCCATGGCCTTTCTGCTACCACTACCGTCACGACGAATGTTGCATCTTTAGCAAATCGCTAACTGAGACAGTGTTGTTTGTTCCATGCTAAATTTTTTAATTCTGTTGCAAGAGACCTTTAGTATTATTTTGTTTTATATACCCAATCCCTCAAAGTACAGTGTCACTAGGTCTGGGTGACAGACACACATAAACACATAGTGAATTTACTTGTTAATTCCTTTCCTTAAGCTTTTATATACATTTATTTCTACTATATCCCATCTCCCAGACAGTCTGTCCTGATTTCTTGTTTAATCTCCACAGAAAATCAGTTCTAGAGAGCAATATCCAAATAAAGGTTAATCTGAATGGGAAAAATAAATATTTTAGGTTGGAAGTTCTTTTCACAGTGTTAATTTCAGGGAGACCCCATAATTGTGGCGAACCGCTATGTTGTTAGTGCGGAGAAAGGCTGTGGTCTTCATACCATAATTTATTCTGTTTACCATAAGAGCAGCTCAATCAGATACCACAGCCACTCCATCTGGCACTGCTTTCCTATCCTCATCACACTGCAGCCAGAAAAATGTGGGAATATCCACAAGGAAATACCACTTTACACTTATTATAATTGCGACACAATAAATGACTGCAAACACCTCATTTCTGCTGGACAGTTCCTGACTGAGCAGCAGAGGCCAAGCTCAATTTAAAACAAATTAAATGTCATTTCTGTGTTTCATTTCTTGACTACACTGCTCCATGAATTCACCCCAATAATTAACAACATGAAAACACAAATTAAAATTAAACTAGAACTGCTGCCTCACGGTTGTATGCCTCTGCCAAACAGTGAAGTTGCTAGAAAGATGGTCATAATTTCCCCTTCTGTTCTTGAATTATGGTATTGAATAATGGCCAGAAAAGTGTTTTTTCCAGAACATTATGATGTCCACAGTGAAGCTGACAGATTACGCTTTGGATATAAAATGTCATCACTTCATCAAATTATCCTATTACACATTTGTGTTAAATTTTGTCATAATCAGCACATGAATTCTTGAGCTATGGCCAAAAACAATGTTTTGAGGGGTAATGGTGACCTTGACCTTTGACCACCAAATTCTAATCAGTTCACCCTTGAGTCCAAGTTAGTGTCTGTGCTAAATTTGAAGAAATTCCCTCAAGGCGTTCCTGAGAAATCTCGTTCATGAGAATAGGACGGACGCACAAACCGAAAACATAATGCCTCTGGCCACGACTGTCGCCGGCGCAGAGGCATGAAAAAGTTCACAAGTGTTGAAGTAGAAGTTAATTAAAGGGGCCTTAATGAAGCATCAATGAATGCTACTGAAGCAGCAGCAGGAATCATAAAGCAGCAGGCAGTAGGAGCAGATAGGAGATGTAAGACAGAAGGCCTTCTGTCACTGCTGGACCAGAAAATCAATATGTTGCTGTTGGTCACTACTGTTCTTTCTGCTTAACACGTGCAGATCACACGGAAAACCCTTTATCTTACGGCTCTCCACACCAGCACACGAATAAAGTATGATATGTTGACAGCTACTGGTCAGACACCCTTTAAAATCTGGTCTGGATGAACGTTGCTGCCTTTAAGGTACTTTTACTTTTTATTTATCTGTTCTCTTAGTGTGTTTGGTAACTGTAAGTGGGAGAATGTGTCATAATGAAGCCAAGCAGTGTTCACAATCTGGTGGCACACTAATTAGCGATGATCTAGGTGAAATGCTAGCTGTCTGTGGGCGAACACACAGTTTGAGCGAGCAGTCTGACAGCTGCTTTGCCTCAAGCTTAAAGCTAATTTAAGAAGAGAATAGAATGGCCCACTAAGTTAAACAGAGATGACATCTTAACCATATAAACATGATTGCCCAGTCTCGCCGATATTCTGTTAAATGAAAAAATTCAAATAAAAATAATAATGCTGATGATTATCTTTTTCAAGCTAGTAAAAACAGGGAAAACACAAAAGGCGGTTGCAAAGATGAAGACAATACATAAAAGTATGTCTAGAGGGGTGCAATTTAAAAGGAGATTTACAGGATAACATTAAATTAACTAGCTTACGTTCCTAAGGCGGGCACGTACAATGCTAAGCCCCCCCTAGCAAAACTGCAATCAGCTTTATTCTTGACTCTAGACTGAAGAAGAGTCAAAAGAGCCCGAGGAGCTCAGGCTGACAGGAAACTCAAAAGTCTGAATGTAGCCACAGGCCAGACGTTACCTACTTTAAAATGTGATCATTGAAAAGTGATGACACCAAGCCAGAGCCCCACAATATCGCGCAAGTTTACATCATGCCTCCTCTAGACTGAAGGAGGTAAACCGGTGCACTGGTTGACAACCACCGACCTCAGTGGTTTCCAATGTATCCCATTTGTTCTAGGACTCTCAAGTAATACACTGTGGATGTGTGCCTCATGCTCTTGATGTGTGTGTTTTATCAACATTTTGCTGTCAATGTCAAAGTCTGACTAATTCAATACTGTGTGAGGCAGCCACAATCATCTGACAAGCAAACCCCTCTTCCTTTATTTGGACACCATCTGGAAAGGTCGTGTAGTAAGTTTGGTGGAATAAAATGCCATAAAAGAAATGGGATAGGCTACTATACAGATCACTAATATTATTATAGTGGCATGAGGAAAAATATCCCAAACTTACTGTTGAGTCAAGGACTGTGCGGTTAAGTTAGTATTTGGTACTAGATATCGTCAGACTCTGTTAGAAGAATATCATACACAACTTGAAATGTATTAGCTAGTCGTATTGAAAAATAAAGATTTTTTGTTTTTAACTGGTGTCAAACTTACAAGCCAAAGTAAACCAAAATAAATATTTTGGTTTACGTCAAACTAGGGGCTTAAGTCAAACTAGGGGCTTGGGTTGCCGAATTAATCACAGCTAATGGTATTCTGCAAATTCTTTTAATAATTAAACAGTAAGTAATTTGATTTGTGAACACAATTTGACACAACTTATGCTTTCAGCCACAAATTTACCCCAGTTAGCCAGCAGCCACTTATTTTTAAGTTTAATTGTATTCAAAATGATCAATTTTAAATCAATGTAAAGCCTTGTTCTGTGGAATGATAAATCTGGGCTTTACTAGAGAGGTATCAGGGTAGATGTTTATATAAATTTTCTAATTTTGTCATGTTTAAGGTTTATTCAACAACACTACCTGTTGCCACACGTTGGTTCTTTCTGCATATGTCTTTTCGGTGGTTGTACAGTATGTTCAAACTGCTCCCGGCAAAACTGAAGAAGGCTGTGATCACAGGAAGGAAGGGAAATCGTACAGTTGCAAAGGGGGAGGAAAAGAGCCAAGTATGAGGTCAAAATAAGGAAGGAAAGAGGACAGCTAAAAAAAGGCATGTAGGAGTAGGGAGCAATGGCAGGAGAAGAGGGAAAAAACTGTAATGGCTAAAATAGAGGCAGGTAAAGGTAACTGAGTGACATGCACGGTAAAGTCATTTACTGAATGTTAAGTTACAGCTCATCCTCTAATCCTCTTTCTCAAAGCTCCACCATACTGACAGTTTGTGAAGATAGCCTGGTGGCTAAAGATGAAACCTAATAAAAATCTAAAAAAATCTATGTATGATTAGACCATAACATGTTGAACTGCATGGCATTTAACACTAATATTAATGCTGCTGAATTTTCTGAGATATGCATATAGCATTCACAAGTGTCCGTCAATGGCCTTATTCCTACCGTACTGCATGACAGCCAAACATCATTCCTTGAGATATTGCAAAAGAAAAACAAGACCAGGTCAAACCCTAGTATATGGGTGGACCACATATGATCAATGTGTGTAATCAAGGACGTAGTTGAAAACTGTTGTGGAACCGCTGTCCTACGGAAAGTAGCTAGGGTTTGTCCAAAAAGTTGCTAGAATTGTCGCTAGGAGTTTTTAAAAAAAAGAAATAAAGTCGCTAAAGGGGTGTGAAAAGTCGGTAACTCGAGATTCATTCTGTTAAGTTACACTGCCTGTAAACGCCCCCCCTGAGGACATAATACAAACTATTTGCACCAGTTCATTTTGAAAGAGCAATAGCCAATGGGGAACTCCAACACTCCGGCTGACGATGGTGCAACTTCATCACTCAGTCAATCAGTCAGCGACAGACATTCGCGTTTATAGGGCTCACCCCGCTGTTGTGGTCAAACCAAAAAAGCAATCTCATAGTCACTTTAGCATCTTGCTTGTTTCAGGGGCGTTCACCTTCTGTCTGGTCTTCAATAAGTGCTCAGTTGGATTGATGTCTGATTGATCTTTGGCCCAAAAAACTCCTTGGCTGTCTTTTCTTTATGTTTCGGATCAATGTCCTGCTTCATTGTGCTGCAGTTGGGATGTTATGTATAAAAGTGAGATATGAGCCACGTGGAGATACGTGAAGCTGATCATTTTAACCTCACAGCCATTGCTTCATTTCAAATCAAATGTGCTGGAATAGAATCAAAACATGTCACTATCCCAATATTTCCTGACGGTGTTGCATAAATTTTCAAACAACCGTTCTGCCTGAAAGTTTCCCTCGCAACTAATTTCAAACCAGTTCAATTTCAGTACTTTCAAAGGAGAAGCAGCATGGTTGTTTACTGTGATTTTATAAAGCCACAGTCTAAAATGAAAAGATCTGTTTCTAGGTAGCAATAATCTTGACTTATCTGAACAAGTACAGTATGTTCGTTTCATATTTTTAATATTTTTTCATTTACTGCAGGGATTTACTGGATTTAGCAAGTAACCTGCCTTTTGGAAGACCGTCAGGTGAACTAGTTTGTGCAGTTTTGTAGAACAGAGAAAATAACTGGTTACAGATCTAATAGCAAAATACAGTAAATATATAACCCATCTTGGACTCAAAGTGTAAAAGCAAATGTCTTGTTCATCACATCTCTTGCGAGGGTTGCATTACTTACTGAAGCTATTCTCAGTTGGTTAATCATCAACATTGATTTTAGGGACAATTGACAGCCCTGATTAGGACATTACTCCAGCTGTTTGCATCTGGCTTCTTAAAACTGGTCTCTCTGTGACATGAGTAATGTGAGAATCACCTAGATAAAATCCCACCTCTTAATTTTCTTCTCTTAAATGTGTTATTGTGTCAGAAGGTGGGATTTGGTGTGACTGCTTACAGGGATGACAAAAAGGTAAGTGGCAGTTGCACAAGCCCACACTTGTGGATTGAATGCTTTTAGCTAAAATTGTGAATAATGAGGCTTCCATTCAACATTGTCTGTGAGGAGATAAAATCAAAGAGACAACAACAAAAAAATTCTCAGTGATTTCTGATGTCAAGTTTTTCTTTATGCAAACTGCCCCCAGTCTAATCAGACATACCCTTGCTGGGTGAAATCACTTTTGAACACAATTTGAACTGTGCATTTGCTCAATTGAACTATTACTTCAATCTCTGTTATGACAGCCTGTTGTGTTCTGATATCGACTTCCAAAATGTGATTGTGTGGGGATTTTTTATTTCATGCTTTGCATAAATAAGCATCCACTTAACATTTGGTTGTTTTCAAAACGTGTTGCATTTTGGGGTTTTGTTACCTGTTATTCCCACACTCCCCAGTGGAAAGTGCAATATGCTTTAAGGAGCATCCTGAGTGTGTGTGGCAGAGAGACACATGTCAGCCACACCTGCTCCATTCTTACATAAGATCATCTGAGTACAAAGAAATACTCGGCTGGAAAAAGCACACACGGTTGACATTGTACAGCACATTGAACACAATAATACTCAATGTTACACAAGTGTGCAGTCATTGGGGGGATAGGGAAGAGCAGCTGCAGTCTGGATACTGCACCAATGTTGGAGGATAAGTGCTGTGCTGGAAAAGCGATCTGAGATTTTACATGAAGTGGCCTAAAGCTCAACAGAAAGGTGGAAACATAGAGTTATATTAGTGACAATGATGTGTAGATGAAATGAGACAATAACACTGCAGCACACTTATGGATGTATCTGTTAAGGTGCATGGATAGTGAGAGAAAAGAGGTGGGAATAAAAGGTAAAGGCCTGGTCACAGCAGCATTTCAAAACAGCAAAATTTCAAAGAGAAATCAATTCATGTCATTATGGAATCGACATAATCAGTGGATTCACTCACAGCGGCGAAGTGAATTTGCACAAATTTTCCGCGTCAAGTTAAACTCCGGTGAGCTTGACATGCTTACTTGCACATCGAGCAATAGTAAGCCGTCCTGACAGTGCTGACCTTTGAGGGAGCAGAGAACTGAAGAGTCCAAAATGGAGGAGGCTATCATAGCCCGTTAGCTGTCACGTTTGTCTTTTTTTACTTAACCTCCTATGTTGGAGTGTCAACTGCTCTACAACAGAGGTATGGTTTACTGACTGGTATGAGTAAATAAGTCCATGTGAACTTGTTATTGAGTTAGTGACAAAGCTAACAAGCTCCGAAAGCTTTTTCCCCCTCCAGTAAAATTCTCTATTGAATGAGGAATGTACAATCCAGCGAATGAGTCAATGGCCCAGCTCAGAAACACAGAGAGAAGCTCTGACTTTTTCAAAAGTCTGCTCTTATTTCATAATTTCATCTTTTATTTCATAATGTCACTTTATGTGACAGGGGTGTTGTCAAAACCCACTCACCTCCATATATGATGACCACACTAGTATTTCATTAAAATTGATCACAAACAGTGATTGGAAATCATCATCAAACCCTTGCTGATGTGGCTATAATACAAACAATCTTTTTGGCCATTTGAGAACCATGCCTTTTTCTGCTATGACTATAGCAACCATCACCTTGGTCCCTATAATGATTACCTTATTCAAACCCAAGCGCTATCAATTTTCAGCCTATGTTGAATAATGATAAGTCCTTTACAGCACATATGAAGCTGGTTATATTGTGCAGAGCAGGTCAAGATTAACAACTTGAGGGAGGCTGCATGTTTTAAATAATATTGCATGTGAATATAAATGCAAGTATATAAGTATATAAGAATATAAGCTTTTGTCAAAACTTAATGTTATATTAAAAAGGACAATTTTTAAAATGATGAATAAAACTGGAATAGCCCATTGACACTATTATTTTCCTTTTCGGGGTTGGACCTATTGCAGACACCAAAGGATTTGGATGTTTTTCACTGATAAATACACCCATCAGCCAGCATTAAAATCAGTTACCGGTTTTAATGTTGTGGCTTAATGATGTTTATATACAGTATATACATGTACTGTGTGTGTATATCTATATATATCTATATATATATTCCTATATATATATATATGAAATACCTCCATGGAAAGTTTGTTATTAAGTTAAATGTTTAATTGTCCAATATAAAAGATACCATGCATGATAGTTAAGAGATTCAATGACAGAGCTCCAGTGGGTTGAATAAATTGTGAGGGGGAGTGGAAAGTTGAACGTGATTAACTTCAGCCTTTATCTGCAGATGCTTGAAATCATTACACCAACATGTGAAAGTCTCCTATTTTCTTACTTAATGCTTTTCCTTCATTAAGTTGCTGGCATTGTTTGGTTTGCATGCTTTTGTTTGTTTAGTTTGTGTCCTTCACCACTGCTGAAACCTAGCTCCCCAACTGCTGGTGTAATGCACTGTAGTCCAGCTGTGTTCTGAGTATCCAAACACATTAATAATTAAAATGTTTTCATAAAGGCTGGGATAACATGCATAGTGTTTTTCCTCTTTTGCGACACACCACCCTGTTTTTTTCTGAAAATAAACCAGAGAGCTCTATATGTGTAAATGCAGTTACTCCCACAATATCGACAGGGGATCAAAAAGTTGAAAAACCAATCAACTGTTTGTTTTGCTGTTTTCTTTTTTCTTACCATTGTTTGTTCAAAAAAGGGAAAGTCTCTTGTTGCATTATAATCTGAATACCGTGAAGATCAGCTCAGACAAAAGCAATCCATGATACTTTGATAGACTTTAGAAAAACCAAGGGAAATTGAGATGCTTAAAACACAATTGTTTAGAAAATTTGGATTAAGAGATACACCAATCCAATTAGTAAAATAACAATTTGACTTTTTATAAATCACAGCAACAGTCTTTCCGTAATGTTAACAAAGAGTTGTAGTTGCCTAACAATACTTCTGTCTTCAATTTTTAAAAAGGTAAATGTTAATTCTCAACTACATTTTTTCCCTAACCTTACAGTTGTAATCCTTAAGCTTTTCATGAAATCAAACCCCATTTTTGATACTGTTTATGGTCAACATTATTCAGCAATAGCCATTCAGTGTATTCACATATAGTCATCACCTCTCTATATATTAGTTTTTATTGGTAGTGGCAGAGTCTGTGTTTCACGCACTGGATTCAGATTCCCTACTTACGCACGAGGGATTCACAGGAAACAATGCAGAATTAAAATCCAGAGCTATTTTATTTCACTAATAACAGCCCAACTATGTACTGTACACTCTTTATACAGCATTACAGCTGTATAAAGTTAATGCTAAAGCAACTGTAACATCCTAGTATTGCTGCTTCATATTAAAAGTTTTCAATTTGTACACCACGGAATGGGTTTTATTGTGAAGAAGCCACAGGAAACGCAAAGCATTTCTCAGCAGGGCTAGCGCTAACAGCACTCGTTCATCAAAAGTGATGAAAAGCTGCAAGAGACTGGCTGCACACCTCAACTTTCTCAGCAAGGTAACCATCAAACTGCGACCGACTTGACTAAATGCTTTATTAAAATAATGAAACTTCTTTATTTATTAGTTTGCACTATAAACAGATTAACCAGTTCCTCTTCTGTTGCATTTCTGACAAAGCAGCTGCTCAGAGTGTTTGAAGTATTAAACTGAACTTGCTGTTTCCATGGTAACCATGGATGTCGCAAAATCATCCAGGACCAAAAGGATTAAAACTTTCAGTGTTTAAAATGCCCAACCCTAACTGGCACTTTAACCATAGTTTACGTGCCATAAACACAATCTTTTCCTATCCTTAACCATAGTGTAATTGCCATGTGCTGGTACTGTAGTTAAATGAGTATACTATAGATTTATAGAATATTATAAAAGGCCCTTTTAACCTCGTATACCTGGTGACAGAATAAGGAAGGAGCTGTTGTGGGTTTTTGGGGATCTAGATATACACCATGGCAGATTTGATTTTACAACAGAGGAGCAATGACAAACAGAAACCTAAAAAAATCATATGCTATATGTAGGTAAGATAGCAGGTGCTCTGTGTTTGACCACAGACAGTCATAATAATAGGTAATATAATCATGTCACCCAGCTGGTCCTATAGATACACGCTGCTCATGTGCTCGGAAGGGGGAAAACAGCCTGGGAGTTCAGCCACACATACTGAAACATAAGCCTGCTTTATTGTCTCTCACTGGGGGGGCTTTTGACTCAAGATCATCATTCATTTGAGTAAATACATACAGTTTATTTTGGCATGCTATTCAAGCTGCCACAACACAAAACAGCTGCTGAAATCTAAACGTTGCCTTAAGAGGACTGTCACGCTCAGTGGAAAGTGTACCTTGACAGATGGGCTGGCTGGACTGATGATGTATAAGTTAGCCTAAGTAGAGCACTGAGACTCGCTGTATGTGATGTACTCTGCTGAAATGATTTGTATGCCCAAAAGTGTTAAGAGGTTTCCTGTACTCCAAAGGTACTGCTCTGAGGTCAGTTGAATAAAAGATGGGGGATGTAATTTGGGTTTCAGTGCAAGTTCTAAATTTTAAAATGGACAAATTCAAAATACAGATAGTTCATAAAACATAGACGCCTTTGTTTCTTGCTAAATTTCTTGCTACAGTGTTTTCGTTGTATTTTAATGTAATCATCCCTAAATAGTGTATTTGACAGTATAACTACTATGTGCTTTGTAAAATATTTCAGGAAAAAGTAGACAGCATAATTTTATCAGCACCAATTGCCTATGTAAGCTGACATTGAAACCTCAAAGTAAAACTAGACATGTTGCAACCTCATTAAGCCCTTTAACTCAATACAAACGATACCCAAAATACAATACTAGAGGAAGGATTGCTAGTAATTTGCCATACTGTTAATTGCTAAACGTTTGTGTTTAGGGTTTTAAAAAAAAATAATATGGACTCTGGTTCTTATGTAGGGAAATAGGGCATCGTGTTGGTTCAAGTAGGGAAATGGGTTCCCACATGCCATCAGCTGGTCAGTATCAAATGATTCTTTCAATCACTTATCAGATTGAAACAAGGTAATTAGGTGGTTTTGGTAATCTGACAAGCTCACACTCTCAATCCCATGATTATTCATGTCACTGCTTCTGTTATGGCTCATATGCCACACAGAATCTGCCATGCTGCTTGGATTCATCTGTTGAGATGAATGCAGGGCATTTTCCACCCAGTGCATCTGGACATCTATTTACAATAAATTGTCCTGAATCCACTGATTTAAGTGTCTGTCTGAAGAACCTTACGTTTGGCAAGAATACTGTACAGTGTAGTGGTTTTAGTAGTCCACAATCTAACCCCTTGGTCATATTCACATGAACCTGCTTAAATGGGAGACTTCTTTACAACTGACCTTGATCTTCTTCAGGTTCAAGTGATTTGTTGTGGGATGTAATGCCAAAATGTAACTTGAGGACCTCATGAGGTTATATTTACACTGGGCATTAAAATACTGCTCAACAGTTTATATATACAGCAGGCCTAACAAAAATCCAATATAGACTTGAAATTGTATTCAACCAACAAACAGCCATTATTCATGAGACAAAAAACTCAGCCTGTTGACACGAGCAATTGTGCAACAAAATAATTTGATTCCAATGGAATCGCCGCAATTACTGGATGCACGCACAAGGGAAAAGCAAATGTGCATGATTTTTCACAGTTAGCAAGCCTGATAGTTTGTCGAGCCTTGCTTGCCAAAATCCTGGATCCACATTTGCAAAGATGTGAACATGAATTTCATTGTGCACCTTTAGCATGTAGTATGGCACTATTGCCAAAGAGGTCTAGAGGTGCCTGCATTTTATTGATATCTATGCTGTCAATGTAACCTGCCACCCTGTTTGTAACACCCACGCAGTTGCCTGGCTGGCTACATTTACGTTACATTTTGCATACCACAAAAAGACCCCCACTGCTTACAAAAGTTGTCAAAGAGTTGTCAAGAAATACTGGAATCTACATTTGGATCAGGAACTCCATGTTTCTGGGTGTTAGCTGAGCCACTCTGCACTGCAGGAATACATCTGTTTTAACAATTTGCTTTGGCATAATTAAGTTTGGAAATTTTAGATTTTACAACAATTGGGGATATTTACTAACATGAATTGTGTCATGATCTGTCACTTCAAATAATTGCACTGTAGTGACCTGTTTTATTCTGACTTGTTTTACAGTGTTGGCATTCATTTCTGAAATTCAAATTTTTATGCAATCCCACTGTATTACAGCACATAATCTCACGCTGCCTCCCTAATATAATAAACTGTAAGACATTTCATGTTTACTTATAATTTCTTACACAAGAGTAAATAGCCTTGGTTAAATAGGTCATAGGAAATATTGTTAATGAGCCAAATTGATGGTTTATGAGAATTTATTTTTTATTTTTAAGATGATGGTATCTAGTGTTCCCCCTCATGTTATTGTCCAGGTGAATCAATTTTCCCGATTGCTGGACCTAAATTTCATTTAGCTCCACTTTTTTAGTCCATTTGCACCAGCCTACGGATTCTGCAACTGTATTTGAAACTTGCAAACCAACATTTTGCTCTTCTGACAAACATTAAAGTTTGCTGCCTTCAAACAGGAGTTCTTGAACTTTTGAAAACATAGTAACCTTGGTACAGCACTTCCACATTTTCTTGCTGTTTGAGCTGGAATCAACGCAGTGGAAGCTTGTTTGTTTGAACAGACAGTCATGTTTTGAATTAACAAGGGCAGGCAGTAATGGTCTACTTCGGTGACTAACCCAGAACCCAGAATTATCAGAACTTTTAAAATCAACAACATACCATGATTAAGAGTTGATATGAACCACTTACCCTCTGCTTTGAAACAGTTCAGGAACAAATATGGCTAAAGGTCCCCGTATATAAGCACCAAATCAGCAGCTTAGAATGCACAGTGTGTCAATAACTATGTCGAGATCAATGGAAATCAAAGACTTAAGCCATCAGATGTAATGTAACACAGTACACACCAAGCAGGAGACACTTTGTATAAACTGTAAACCATTTAAGTCATTTATCTTGTAATTTCATTTGAAATAACTGACTACAAGAGCCTTGTGGGATGCCTATTTTTTGCACAGAGTTTACACAGAGCAGAGCAGTCACTTGAGTGTTTAGTTAATTAACGGTCAAGTACAGTTCACGGTCTGATTTGGTACACCAAATATTTTAATTAAACCAAAACAACATTTAAAGTTGCAATATTCATATTTAAACACGGTTTAAATATGTTTCTGATTTTGCTATTTGCAGTGATGTGTCAAAGCTTGTTGTTGATAGTTTTAATTTTAAGCCATAGACATGCAAATCCAAACCTTACATTAACCTACTGATGCACTGTTTCCACGAAAATCTGTTCAACCAGGAGCTGACTGTGGTTCTGAGGTGGATATCTGTACTTTGAACAGCAGGGTGTAATTGTACTGTCATTACATACTGAGTATATTTTCCTTAGTGGCTTTGCACCTTTCCAGTGGCATATCAAGAGATTTTTATAAAATGTTCATTAAAGACAAAATGTCCAACATTTTGATTGTCAGGTAGAATTTGAAAAATCTCTTCAGGTCCCTATAGTATTCAGAGTATTATTCATTTCAGTGCTCTTCAGTGTTTGCCTCAGATTCTAGCTTTGTCTTAAAATGTGTGTGGATTGCATTGTCTGACGTTATATTTTCAGCCTTGTTGCCTTTCGGTTTATCCTGATAATGATCAGACAATTCTAACAGCCAGTGACGACAGTACATGCATTTCTTTTTGGTCATCACATGCCAATCTTCACTCATTTTTTGGCCCTAATTATGTCTTTTTTAGCTACACTGGGTTTCCACATTGCATTGACTGCACTGCCAAGCACATACTCCAATCATCTTTCCTTTAAGCAAGAGTTTACTTCTGTACTAGAAGAACAGAGTAGGTGGGGGCAGGGTTATTAACATTTCCTTGAACACCATATCTCAAATTTGTTCAGGCATTAAAGTTCCTCACTGTATCCCAAGGCAATGAAACTAGCATTAGCTAACTTCATACTGCAACATTAAACAGCTATCATATTCCCATCTGAAAATGTAGAAACTATGACAGTTAATTCAGAGCAAACAAGCTGCCATTCCAATACAGTATATCATGTAGGCTATAACTGCCTATTGGCCTAACTCATGTCAACACTGCCCACACCTTTCTAAAGAGCACCAGCTGCCTAATGCCTGTGCTGTGTCATAAGCAAGGTGAATTATGATCATCATCGTCAATGATACACTAACACTGCTTGTGAGAAACAATTATTATTATTTTTTTAAGAATACATGCCATATTTGAATGCCAGCTCAAGCCTCTGCATCACTGCCCCAAAAATATCAGAGAATTAAATGTTACAGCTGCTTAATGGATCATGTCTGATGAATTCAAGGGTGGAACTTTACAATTCAGGAAAGGTCACGTGTCCCGTTTTAATGGGCTTGTGCCTCTGCTGCTAATAAACGACACATTAAATTACCAGATATTTTAATGGGGTTTGGTTTGATATTCTTCCCAGACTGTACAAGACAGGATGGAAGTTATCCTGGCTTATCTCATGGATGACTGTTATGTGATATTGTTCAAAGGAAGTTACACAAGATAGTTACCATGGCATTTGCACAGGCGTTTCTTCAGCTTTACTTTGCTCGCGGATAATGGGTCAGGTCAAGCTATTCTCCTGCTTTTCTCCTCCTTGGTTGTGACGTGATTATGAGCTGGGTCATTTAACCTCCCCTTTCTTTGACTTGACATCTTCACACAGAAATTAAAATCTCCAAACCTCCGTTACAGCAGCTCACACCAATGTCCCAGCATACAGTGAATGCTTTATGTAAAGATGCCATAGCTTGGTGAGAAACTAGGCTAGTCATATGGTGAGAGGAAGTATGGATAGTAAGCTACCATACCTCCAAGCTCCAGTCACATATAAGGCAATATGGGATGGATTTTCATTCTGTTTCGGGCTGATGATATTTGTAAAAATTCTGACTAGAGCCAAAGCTGTTACCATCGCAGAGGCATAAAAACACAACATGGTAGTGCTAAAAATCTAAAGCCACATATCCTATGTTTATTTGTCTGTTTTTGTGCTATAAATGTGTAGCTTCCCAGGCAGTGGGAATGGGTTCCATGCAGCAGTGACACTACAGGTTACGTCCAATCCTAATGTCCAACCTCTCAGTCCAGCAGAAATCACAGATTTTGAAGGTTCTTGAGAGGGATCAGGACAGTCTAAAGCTAAAAAATTGGTAAGCGCATAAGGGGTTATTTGTGAACTTTTTGGGCCCTTGATACATGTTGCGGAGATTTTGCTGATTATTGGTCAACTCATCAGCGAAGAAAGTTTTCAGGAGCCCAAGATGTCTTATGCTGAAAATATTTATTGAAGCTTGGTCAAGGAGATTGGAGAAATTATCAATACAAGTTTATGTGCATGATGCCATCTCCATTCTGAAGCTCAGTCCCCCGTGCTCAGTCTTTTAACCTTTACAGTTTATGCAGCAAAAACTTTACACTCAGAAATGGTCAAGCTCAATCCCTCCACAGTATCTGGAGTTAGTCCGTTGGTTCCCTATTCTGTAAACAGGGAAATGTTTTTGCCTTAGTTAGTTCAGATCACGTTGCATGTAGCCTTCAGTATAACATCAGCGCATCCTGGTCTGGAGCCACTGTCATCTGGCTATGCCCATGGATTCTAGCAGACCCCAATCTATGGCATCTAGGCAGGCAAAAACCGCCATCTCCTTTGACCTTGGCTACTACAGCAGTTTTGCTTCACTTTTATCAGAATGGCTCTGTTTTCCCCAAATAACCTCAGGCAGCTGCCCAACATCTCAAGGAGAGAAGACAGTGTGCCTTTCAGAAAGATTTGCTGCTGTTTCGCCTGAGACCTCAAGGCCCATGCTTGATCTGTGTAACCCGAAGGAAATTCCCTAACAGTACACACTACCTCCAAGTGCACAATCCTGAAGACTTTCCTGAAGG
Source organism: Xiphias gladius (assembly GCF_016859285.1). NCBI lineage: Eukaryota > Metazoa > Chordata > Actinopteri > Istiophoriformes > Xiphiidae > Xiphias > Xiphias gladius. The sequence goes on along the minus strand of NC_053416.1, from coordinate 20,337,389 downwards.
GACAGACACAAAATTCCAAAATTCAAAGTGTTGTGACATATAAATACAGGACTGACAGGGGAACCCCAGTAACATCCAGAAAAAAGAAAAAAAAATAGAGTGATGGTCAGTTACCTCTGCTACAAGGCATGTGTTGCCATGTAGTGCTGTCTCATAATTTATATCCCATACTCTATTTGGAGCCTTTGTACCCAGCATATTAATGAATATGCTGCACAAGTGACATCAATTAAATTCTGTGCAGTTCAATGCTTCGACCATAGAGTGAACATTGAGATTGGGTCAGTATTATACTGTATGACTTAGCTTCCATTAGAAAATTTCTAACATGGATGGACATACGAGTGTTCGCTCTAAAGATCAGACTTCCTATAAAATACTAAGCTGACTTCACCAGCGATACTTGCCAAGATAATGTTTGACCAAGAACAGAAAATCTCGCCAACATCCTCTATGAGGCACAGCCTGGATCTGCTGTTCTTACTTTAACTTTATCAGAGGCACTTTGAAAGCAACTGCATTATATGAGAATGTATAATTATATGAGAATATTTAATATCATTGCACTTACCAAACTCTGAATGTGTCATTGCTATGAGCCCACTTTTTTCAACATTGCCTTTTAATGTGATGGCAGTATAATGATACGGTACAGCTTGAAATACTTTTGGTGTGAGGAGTTTTTAACTTATACTTGGACACACTTGTTTTAAAGCAGAAGACAAGATTCTCTGATAACATAATTTATAAAGACTGAGACATTAGTATCTATACTTTTAAAATCGATAGTGGCCAAACTAAAGAATGTGGAATTAAGAGTAAATGGTGGAAATAGAGGTAAAGAAGCTGAGGTAAAATATGTAGGCACAGTAGGAGGACAATAAAATGAAATTGCAGCTGTTCTTTGAAAAGTCACTGCATATTTACTGTTTTCAATGCAACTTTTCTGTGCAAATAATATTACTTAAAACCAGTAAAAACACATGAATCCATAACCCAAACAAGAGCAGAACAACTTGTTATTCCTACTGTTGTTTCTACTCTGATTACCATAGTTAAATGAAGAAACAAATGACACCTCTGTTTACCATAATTTACCGCCTAAATTTTATAAAGCACATCCTGTGGTTGTAGCAGGCAGCCTATGCCTGTACAGCATACAGCGACCTGCAGGTCGGGGAGCTAACATACAGTACTTTCATATTAGCTCGTTCTGTCTCATGGCAAGGCTTGTTGACTCTGGGCAATAGAAAAATTTTGTTCTTTAAATAGAAAGATTTGATTCATCCACACAGCAGCACAGCATCAAAGAGCCGACTAAAGGGCCATTTCAGCTGCCAATTCATGTGCTATATGTTACCTGCTGTTATAAAATATACAGTATACACTTCAATACACGACATACACTGAGCCATTGTTATATCTGTTAGCAGCAGAAAGAAATTATGTAGATGAAAAATTGACATGTCACATATTAAAGTCTTAATGAGGAATTCAAGTGTTTCATTTGTTTTACTTGCATAGACCCATAATAAGACAATCAATTCACAATCAAGCTTTAACCAAAAATTTAACCAAGCAAAGACCACAGTTACTAAAAGCTGTGACAGTACAATATGAAAGTTAAATTATGTGACTACCCCTTTTAAATGCTGGGCCTTTCACATTGAACATTTTTGGACACTTCCTCACTCACATATTAACCAAACATACTTCATTAAACATTAAGACTTAACACCTTTTGTTCTGGATTGTAAATTTACACTTTGCATTGTCGTCCAATCCATTAAGCAGCCATTCTTTCTTTTTTACTGCATTATCTTTTCTATTTTCTCTCTGGACCAAATAACAGAGTGGTAACCACAATATTAGCTTTATCGGCCCTTTACTGAAGTTTTTTGGACACAGTAATCTGAGAAAGGTAGCAAAGAGATTATATTTTCTTAACGATTAAAAATAGCCTGAAAACCAGTTGTAACAGTTAAAATTCATGCATTAACTCCTGTTTGTTTGTTTATATTAGGTGTATTATGTCACTGCATTGCATTCTTTGGTAAAGGAAAAGGGTCATCCATAAAATAAATTTGCCACCAGATCGTCCAGTCCCACTTGCTATTAAATAAAACAAATGCAACAGAGACAAAAAAAAATGCAATACAGACAAAAATGGTACATGGACTAACAAACTTTAGAAAAAGATCATTTAAAATTGTGATCTTAAAAGGAATAAAGGTTTTCAATGTTTTAAATGCTTCAGAAAAAACGCTTAAATTTCGGGCTCTGGGTATATTTCTGCCAAATTTTGGTATTTGGTCTCCATTCTTTGCTCTATATACTATGTCTTTTCTCTTATATGCAATGACAACATTAGGTTTAAAATGGACTGAATTATGCAGATGCATGGCATATTTGAAGCCCATGGAAGTCTTCGATGTCTTCACCCATGTTCTGTTGTATTTGACTAAGTGTCCAAATGCCAGCAGCCAGGTGGATGTGATGCCGGCCTACGAAAGCAATCAAAGCTATTTCAACAATACATGAACAAGAGTAATACTTCTTCTCCTACAAATTGCTTTTAAATGTCACTCCTCTGTAGCTACAGGCACAATATCCGTGGAAAAAAAAGCCCACCACATTTATTCCCTAAAAATGAAAATATACCATTTCTCATCCATGACCTGTCAGAACAGAGGTCCTGTTGTCTGCCATTAACTGAGCAATGCCCAACCACCACTGAATATTAATGGAGCCTTCCCTGGATCATCAGAGTGTGTGCATTTAATTCACAATCCTATCTGCATCTTCTAGGGCACAGGCTTTGTGTGTCTGTGTGTGATTTGTGCATACTGTGTGTGTCTCAGAGCTGTTGTGGGTCTGTTCATGAGCGAGGACATCTTCTGAGTTTGAGCCCTATCACACACTCTGGTTGAGATTAGTTATATTACACCAAAGCAGCATGTGTGTCTAATTAAGCAGTCATTAAAGCATGTAATAAAAGACATTATTAGAATAATCTATACCTTTACAACCAGAGAAGCACAACACAACACAACACAACTAGAGCCCCATTCAGAAGAGGAGCCAGTACCACTGATTCCAATTAAATCCCATGAATATCATCTTGTTAGCAGCATGATTAAAATGACAGAATACTGATGCTGAACGCAAGAAGTGGACTGATCCCGTTAAGATGTGACAGCTTATCAACAGGCAAGGCCAATGGAAGGCTCCCAGGGAAAGGAAGAAAATACGCGCTATAGCAACAAAGTGGTATGAGAATTTACATTGAAATCTCATTCCCCAATTCTGACAGTGCGTCAAGATGGTCAACTTGCGCAATGTGCGAAGTCACCAAAGCGTACAGATTGCGAACACATAAAACCCACGACAGACAGAAAACCTCTAGTCACGTTTAGTAGGTGGTCGTGAACATATGGCTTACCTAAAAGACTCGATGCAAACACCGGAATCACGATGATGACGACGATGGTGGCCCGTCCATCTACACGCGATTCTTCTTTTCTATCCTCGGTCGGTGTGCCGATGATGTTTTAACTAGGCCATTTCTTCCCTGATCGCAATTATTTCTCAGGAGGGCAACGCGTTGCAGGGTTTCGCACATCAGTACACCTTCTCGGTGTCCGTCTTTCTCCGGCTCTTCCAAAAAAAGCACACCTCATAGTGCCCCCCTCCTCCTCTCATCCCTCTTTGACAACACCCTGCTCTGTTCCTTGGCCCCAGATATTTGACTTTTATGATGTTGAGATGCAGCAGCGAGTATGATTCAAACTGGGGGGGGGGGGGGGAGCACTCACAGTAAAATAAATGCGTAACGCTATAGCGTCAAGACTCTGCGCGTTGCTTCAGAAGTCAACGCAGTGATCTGTCCTCTTTTCCCCATTTGTCCATGCCGATAATAATCCACGGTATCTGCCCCGCTGCACCGCGAGGGGCCTTCAAAAACAACAGACTGTTCGACTTATAATGTGAAATAGCGCTCTGAAGACACCCCACGAAATCAGGTGTCCAATCGCTTCTTTACGCGCTTGCGTGGTGCTCTCTCCCCCTCGCTCTCTTGGTTTGACTTGGCATCTGATGGTCCTGACAGAAAGCGGAGGCTCAGTCTGAGAAACGGCGAAACGGGATCTTCCGTTTGGCCGTCATGCTTTCAGAACAGAACCGTAACAGCTTTCAATATCAGCATGCTGTGATATTATTTTGAAGCCCGATACATGCGCTGAAGTAGATCCCGCGGCTTTTGCTTCAACAGCTCTCTCTCTCTCTCTGTTTCTCTCTCTCTCTCTCTCTCTCTCTCTCTCTCTCTCTCTCTCAGTGCGGTCTCGTCGACTCTCTCCCTTATAGGACACCACTTGCAATATTTCAATCACACAGCCAGTTGTCATGACGAGGAGGTGCGACGCATAGGCCTAATTCAACGCCCATGCGCTGCTTCTGAAAGCGTCATGTGAAAATAAGTATGCATCTGAAACACAGGGTAGGGGTTTTGCTTTGATTGTTTTTAGATCAGGATCTGCACAAGGCTGACGTCAGTCTTTTAATCTTTTTTTTTAAGTTTTTTTTTTTTTTTCAAGTTTTTGGCGCCAGGCATGGGCGCGTTTCACAGCGTTCAAATTTAATAATACTAGCAGTGGTAGGCTAGTAATTTTAGAAGATACAAAAAATACTACTACTACCAATAACAATAATAATAATACCAACAACAAAACGATTCTCCATAATATGCCCATGCTTCCCTGTAACTTTCAGTATTTTTTCCTTTCACAATCCAGTATGTGTTAATTAAACACAAAGTAGAAACCCATCACTGACATAAACTTTTAACTTGTTAGCAAACAGTTGTCGATTTACACATTCAGCCAACATACAGCAACATCATCAGTCGGCTTTAGAGTTGCATTTGTGTCCACCTGATCAATGCAAGTCCAATAATTACTCTCCATTTAGCTCTGTTTTCTTCTCCACCGACTCCAGTGGAAAATACCTGGCTCTTCAGCTGTTAAATGGCCTACTATGTTCAAACTTTGTCTATCAAGTGGTGCTGGTCCGGTAGCATGCAGTGTGGATTAGGGCTGGAAACAGAACTGATGAGAGCAAGGAGAATGAACCAAAACAGTATAGTCATGGTCCATAAAATCAAAACATTGAGCTAAAAGATGCTAGAATACACTGTAGAGCTGAGGGGAACAACGGAGTCATGTGATAATTATCTCTGGGTACATCACTTACAAGCAGTCATTTGATTGATTGTTAATATAAAAAATATTGATTAGAGCAGCTTTAATAAATTACAAATTACTGCTAGTGTAACCTAAAGAATCCTTTAGTCACTGCACAGCGGGTCGGCAGAACGTGCAAAAATGTGAAATATGTCAGTTATTAGAGACATTATTCTCCTTATTTGTTGAATTGTATGTTTGCTTGTAAAGGAGTAAGGAATACTTGTCTTGTCTTTGCAGGCAGCTTATTATGACCCGTAGTTACATTTTATCGTTAAGCGACCTCTAGTGGCCATAATAATCAAGACAGGAGCAAAGAAGGAAGTAAGGGCACATAGTATATAGAGCTACAAAGTCCACATTAGGAGGAGGTTGGTTGAATGGATGGGTCGTCAAAACATAGGACTTGGACACAGGAGAACGCTGTTTGAAACCAATAATCATGATTGTTTGTTTTAACCTTGACCCTTCCACAACCTTAACCACTTGTATAGTATTTTAACCATGATGACGAAGGTCCTCCAACCTTAAGGAAGTACTTACTTTAACCTAAACCACAAATCTTTTCCAAAACCTAACCAACCAGTTTTTATGCCTACACCTAACCAAACCTTGACCTTTCCATAAGCTTAACCACATATTTGTTGTTGTCACAGTGACAGTGAAGGTCTGGTATGGCTGCTGCTGGAGAGGCACTATTTCAGGAGACAGTCCTATAGTCATATCAGACCACTTCTGTACTTTTTCAAGGATCCTGAGCAGTCATGGGAGTCTACATGTGCTTGGTAGACTTTGAGAAGGCTTATGATTGCGCTGAAATATGGGTGCCAGGATCGCTGTTTGTAATAAGTCCTCCAACTTAAACGACTATACAGGCCGCTTGTCCCTACCCTCAGATGCAGCTCATAAGAGCGTACCAGCGGCAGGCATACTGGACCTTCATCCTCATGGTAAAAAAAATATAAGCTGTAGGAGTGTACCAGTGGCAGGTGTACCAGATCTTCATTGCCATGGTAATCATTATAAACACGCAGCTAAGGTTGTGGACCGGTCACAGTTTGGTAAGGTGTAGGCACAATAACTACTTGGTTTAGTATAGTAAAAGATCGTGGTTTGGGTTCAAATAAGTACTTCCTTAAGGTTAGAGGACCTTCGTTGTCATGGTTACAATTGTGAACATATGGTTATAGTTGTGGATAAAACAAACAACACTGCCTTGGTTTCATACAGGAAACAAACAGCAGTAGCTAGTGTCAAAGCTCTGTGTTTTGTGGACCAATGCATCCACCCAACCTCCTAACGCGGACTTTGTCACTCTTTATATTATGTCACTTGAGTTCCGCCTTTGCTCCCATCATATTAACTACAACCACTAGAGGTCACCTAACAATAAAATATAACTAAGGGTTGTAATAAGCTTCTTGCACATATGACCCATGGGTTCGATTTTTAAAGGACATCTCCATGTCCCCCTGTTTGTATTACCACTGTGTGAGCCCAGTAGGAGTCCAGTAAGTAGGCTAAGTCAAATGTATTCCCAATGGGTGTTGGTCTTTACTAGACTGTACCTTGTCACCAGATCTGTTGAACCTGCAATTTTCCATTTGATTTTCAGGGACTAAATATCAGGATGCAGCTGGTTTGGGGGCCTCAGGACTGCCTCTTTGCTTTTTTGTGGATGATGTAGTTCTGCTGGCTTCATTCAACTGTGACATTGGTACTGTAAAATGGTGGATTCTCCCCTTTGGGTTGGGCACCCTAATTAGAATTTTAAGTATATTAGGGTAAAATTGGGCATGAGATCCAAAGGCGAATTGGTGTGATGTCAAAAGTAGGTACGTTTAGATGGACCCTTATTTTCGAATTAATCGGTTTAAAAGCCCAAACAGAATAAAAATGCTCCATATAAATACCCCAATGAGAATTAACAGGCCCAAACCGATGAAGGAAGATGAATGCACGACGTGTTCATCAATTTTGCATGATGCGTGTGCATATAACCGCAGCTGCAGATCTACGTTCCAAAATTGCAGCTCTCACCTATGGTCATGAGCTCTCTGTAGTAACTGAAAAAATAATAACAATAATAATAATAATAAAGTGAGGAAGCAAGCGGCCAAAACAAGCTCCTCTCACAGGAGCAAAGTTAGCAGCCCAGACATACAGAAAAACACTCAGAACCAAGACAGTAGAGAGACAAAAAATCCCATTAGGCCTGTGAACTCTACAGGATGCTCCAGGAAGTGGAAGATGTGGCTGAGGAGAAAGAAGTATGGGCTACTTAGCCTGCTTGCCCACACAACCCAAACCCACAATATGCAGCAGGAAATGGATGGATGGATGGATTGATAAATGCATACTTTTATAAGAGTAGCCATTAGTTTGGTTGGATCTACAAATCATCCATTTGTCTGCACTGTTGGCATATAATCCATTGTCAAATTTCAAATCAAATTTCATACATTTTATTGTTCTTTAAAGGTTACATGCAAACTCTCAAATAAATAAATCATATCAATGTTTTAAATTACATATTTCATAGATAATACAATCAGAGCTTATTAACGTCATTCCTTTTTTATGTACAGTAATGAAACTACAACAAAACATTTTTAACTGTGAAAATAAAATTAAGAACAAATTTTTCTGTAAAAACAAAATGAGCAATATTCTGACCTGATTTAGCTTGCAGACACATTAAATTATGTATTTGCGTATCCATTTGCACTGTCTCTCACTTTTGTCTTATGCAAAAATGAATACTAAATCCCAGAATTACTATCATAAGAGTAATTGTTTACTGTAGAAAAATTAATATGCTCCTGCTGATAGACTGAATGATTAATCCGTTTTTATTGTTTGCATTACTTTTCATGTTATGTTCAAGAAGAATTATTATTTTACCCCGTCCCTACATCTTTAACTGCCCATGCATTTCTTAAACATACTTATTCTAACTTCAATTACTTAATTGGCTCCCAATTGTGAAAATGAGATTTATGCCACTTCAGTATCATTTAACTTATTTTTAATTTTTTTTCATCTTATTCTTGTGCTTCTGTTAAGTCAATCCTGTTACTTGTTTCTGTTTTGATGATTGTCAAATTCAATAAAGGCGATTAAAATAGAGCACCAATTGTCTATTATTTAAAGATAACAGGAATGTTAATTTTAAGAACATCAGTAACTCAACAGTTTACTGAATAACTGTGGTTCCACAAAAACAAAGGACATATTATCCAAAACGTTTATTTAGAAAAAAACCTAAACATCTGTAAGAGGTTTGAGATGGAATATCGTGTGTCAGAAATTTGCTTTACATCTAAAAGATAAGTTACCTTACAAGACAAATGTGTCTTCTTTCTGGCTAGATTTACAAAGCTGAATAACTGACAGTAATGATATAAGGGGAAAAAAAGCCTTATTGTAATACAGAAAAACAGAATTTCACTCCTAAGCTGAAGGCTATTAACCACAACTTCTTACTATGGGTCATTACAGAGGGAAAGCATTTCTCAGTAGTCCTTGTGCAGAGGGCAAATCTCAGGTATCATGTTAAAATGAGAGGAGAGATACCGAGGTGCTGCGGTCCCTAGGGCTCTGACCACTTATCATAGGCCAGAGAGAAGATTAAAGAGCCAACAGCTGCAGAAGTATCATCTGCTTACTGAATATTATTAACGGCAACAACAAAGCAGTATCTGACCGGACCTGCCCTGGAGTTTTTCTGTCAGAAACTGTGAAGGGGAGTGAGTGTTTTTTTTTCCCTTTGCATTGCATCACAAGATCAAGCTTTTCAACATCACCTGGCTTGATAGGAGAGTAGTGAAACTTTGCACTACTGAATTAAATTGTAGGCTGGTTTGGCTTGAATTCAGCAGGGAGATATAAGCTTGTTGTTTCCTAAATCAAGCTTGTGCATGCTGCTCCCGTGTCCTTGGGTCATAGGAGTTGAAATGCAGTGGGAGATGGTACATGATTAGAAGCATGGAAAAGACAGAAGGATTGGATGAATGCCTTCAACGTGTATTCAATCAAGCGTGGTAGGCTAAATTTTGCAATTTGTATACTGAAATACTGTTCCAAAAAACTACAAAGAGAGTAACGGTAGCAGAGGATATAACATACAGTAGTAAAATGTTGAACTTCACATTAAAATGCCAACAAATCTATTGCTTAAACATTATCTTGAATTTAACCAACCTGTTTGAACCTAAACTCTAATCATCCTTTGCACAAAAATAAAGCAAAACGAAGACCATTTTAAAAGACCATTGGACCATACAAACCTACCTCTGACATGGACACACAATGGAAGTATAGAGCTGAAGGCAACTAAATCTAGGTGTTGACAAAATACATGTACTGTATACTTTGAAAACAAAAATTATAAACCAGTATAAATACAGAGATGAATAGACAATCACTAGACAAGGCTACTGCTGTAACTTAAAGTAACAAAAATCTGTGCATCATGGAAACACACCAGAGACTGAGCTAGCTCCAGTTCACAGATGCATTCATGAAGAGATGACGCATTTTAAACTGTTCAGTTGTTGGAGAACAGCTCACTCTGCTGGATGCAAGTTGATATTGCATCTCTTGGCATTCAAAGCAGCACTAGTGTTGTTTAAGATTTTTGTTTTGAATGCGCTGTATTTGCATGAAGTCAAACATTAGAGTTGTGTAACCTAAGTCCCTCTAAAGTATTTAAAGATGATACAATTCAAGTCAGCATTTACTGTTTTTTAAGTAGATGACCTACCGATGACCTTTAAAGGTCGTCAGTAAGAACTGAATACATGATGCCACTGTAAAGCCTTTCCAAGGTTGAGACCACAGTCTGAGCAGAACATAGAGGAATGTTGTGACTCAAGAAATGAGAGAAGCTGGCAAGGTGGCTGACTCTGGAATCATAATGTATATAATAAAACTCTGGAAAAGTTGTCAAATCACTTCACTAAGCCACAAACCAACAAGCTTAAATGAGTTAACAGTTTATGTAAGTGCATTGTTAAAATACAAAATACTGATTTATAGAGGAACATAATTACATAGAGTCTACTCCCATTAACTTAACAGCTTTTCTGCTGCTGGAAAGATACCACGATGGAGCTGAGGTCCTCATCCTGATAGACCTCATAGGGAAAGAGAATATATGAATTTCCTTAATCAGAGGTGCCAGCCAAAGACTGCATAGCTCATCTGTTGTATATGGTGGTAGACCATAGCAGTGACGGAGGGAGGTGAAAGGTAAAGTGTTCTCTCTGCCTCACTTCCTACCATTTCTGTGTCTAAGAAGATGTGTAATCCTGGCATTAAAGCAAGGCATGCATCTTGTGTTGAGCCTCAATTACTATTTAGATGCCAGTGCATCATTCAGTCTGACATTGATCTCTTATTAGCTGTCCGCTTTCCCTTTTTTCACTATTTGGTTTTCTATAACCAGCTAATGACTGTTGTATCTATTTGCTCTGACCTGATTTTCAGTTAACACTGTCGTTGTGTAAAGGTAACCATGAATGTTGATCAGTATTGTAAATATACTGTAATGTGCTTAATGCAAAGATAACTTGTTGCTTAGACAGGAGATAGTGCAGAACAAGGTTTTCCAACTAACAGATAAAGCAGATGCAAAGAATTCCATAACACACACTCTCAGCCAAGGACACTATTTTCTAATATATTATAATAATGGAAATTATTAACATAAAACATAAAAAAGCTGTTATTATCTATGGCTACACACACACACACACACACACGCACACACACACACCATAGCCCACTATATATCCACCATATACCATCCTAAATGACTTTTCTCCTGCAACATTAAAATTGAAAACATATTACTTGAAAAAACAAACAAATATAATATATATAACACTAGGCATAACTAGCCCTACACTGCAGTACAACTCTTCTACATGGATCATTTACTCGCGAGGATGCTAACTTTTTGCCTGGGATATGTTACTGTAGCCCCAGTCTTTCAGCATTATATCATGTATGTAGTCATCAAGTTTGTGTTAAAGTTCCCTTCTGAAGAATTCTCATAATAAAAGGAGTCAGCTGGAAACATTACAACGTGAGCGGGAGACAATGTTTTCAGCTAACTCATAGAGCTAACGTTACCTTAACAAGTTAAGGATAAAGCTGATAACATCTGCTACAGTGTTACAGCGACAGTTGTCATTTCAGTTGGCAATCGTTGATTTTACTGGTTAAAAATGTGAAGAATGCTTTTGTCTATCTCCAATGACCCACTGTTTGAGAAATCACTCATTTCAAGTAGCAAATCTGCCACCTGTATGTAAACCATATATCTGCTGTGTGAGAACAGAAAACTAAATGGGGCCTGTATATTGTCTTATACTGTCCTTTGCTGTATTGTACGCCAATATACTATACAATTCCTCCTCCCTTTACCACGTATCCATAATATATACTATGACAGTCGTGGAAAGCAGGTATTTTAAACACAGCAAAGTGACTAAAAGCATGAAATGTCTTGACAATCTCTTCATGAGGTTGACACTACTTTCAACTGTTTTGTGCCATTATAACATTCCTCTCCAAAGCAGCAACAATGTGCGTCTGTAAACCAAAAAGGTTGATGTTGCTCTGACCAGTTATTATTTTTTCCTCATTATTTGCAGTGAAGAAAAAAGGTGCCATTCAAAAAATGCTTCAGATACATTTTGACATGCCTAAACCCTAATCCAAGGGAGACAGGTTTGTGTTGATGTCCATGTGAGGAGTAAGAAATTGTATTCGAGGAGAGCAAAATAATGAAAAGTCATCCAGCCCATTATACAAGAGATGATATAGAGAACATTTACAGGCTGATTGGAGATAGAAATGGGAATGATTTGTTCCCTATATTTAACAACCATTTAATCTCTCTCGCTCTCGCTTTCCCTTTTTCTCCTTCTCACTCGGTCCCCCTCCCTCCTGTACGTAACACTTTACAGTCTCCCTATCCATAGCTATGTCTTTAATAGGATGAGGGAAATCATGTTAAAGGATTTAAAACCTCTGCAATGAAACGCTGTAGCTTTGCCAAGCTCACTCTCTGTCGTTCAGCTTCTCATTCTGTGTCTCTTCTCAAACACTCGCCTCTCTCTGAATTACTTAGCACTGACTCACACCGTTCACTCCCACAGACTCCCGACTAATAACAGAGTTCCAACAAGGACGAAGCAGTAGAAAAAAGGAGCAGTAGTAAATGTTTGTGTCAATATGTTTTCACACTTGGTGTACAGTACATGCTGCATGAGAAGTTCAATAGACAAGAGCTCTCTGGTGCAAACATCATTTGGAGGATCTCTGCTGTCTCAGTCTCTGGGTGAAAAAAAAAAAAAAAAACAGTCTAACTGTCTAGTTTCGAGGAGCACGACTTGAAGGTGCCGTTGGAATCCAAAATGTGAAACACAGAGGGCACTGCATGTGCTGCCGGGTCCTAGTTTCTTCATTGTATCCAAATTTGCAAAAGACCTTTTAAATCAGTTGAAATCCATTTTGAGTGGATAAAATACGGATATACAATGTGTAATATTTCACAGTTATTTTAATAAAGCACAGATGGGAAACAGGCCATGGGAGTGATCACTTTACAGTAATTAGTAAAGTAGATTTGATTAAAATATTTTGCTTCACTGTACTCAGTTAATGCTGTGTTTGCACACTGAAAAGATTAGGTGGTGCCATGTTATGGTCACCATTTGTCCTCTCCTTTCATAACAAAAAAGCTGCTGCTAATGATTTCTGTCACTGCTGATGAAATATTTTGTCTATAATGAAAACAGTGAAAAATGCCAACAGGTTCACAGGAGTCAAGATGGTATATACAAATTGCTCTTTTTTTCCAACCAACAGTCCAAAACCCTAAAGATATTAAATTTACAGTAATATGGAGCAAATAAAAGATGCAAATCATCAGATTTAAGAAGCTGGTGTCAGCAAATGTTCAGCATTTTTGCTTGAGAAGTGACTCAAACATTAATTCATTTAGTTGGCAATTAGTTTTCTGTCAATCAGTTAATCGACTAATCATTTCAGCACTACATCTCATTACTCACTTTGTTCACCAGTTTTGCAACATATAATCTCATACGATGTCAGTATGTAACAACTCAAAGCTACACGTCACCTTCAGGACTCAAAAGCAGATGTGGGCATTTTATAATAGAGATTCAGTTTTTGAGGTTTATCCTATTACAGATAATAAAAGCATAAAAAAAGCATCTCATTTTTTGTTTTGCACAAACAATGAGATGCTTTTCTTCTGTGTTATGATCTTTTTCCACATTAATTCATGTGCTGAATTTACTTTTGCATATCGCAAATGAAAGAAAAAGCCAGTGTCTGATTCACGAAATGCCCTTGCAGTGTTTTTCAAGGATGCAGCAGACCTGTGAGTCAGTTGCGTTTCGTGTACAGCAGGAGGTGCTGGCTGACTGCACTCGGCTTTCTTCATCTTTCTCTAATCCTGTAGTGGCTCTGTCAGTGGGAGATAGTCACGGTCTGTGAGTAAGACTATCAAGGAGGAAAGGGAAACCACGATCGAAAAGGAAGATGGGTGGATACACATGGAGCAGCAAGGCAAATGGTGCTTTAGTAAGGTGTTAAGATGAAAAGTGTGTATAGGTGGGTAAAAGTGTACATGGATGTGTGTGTGCGCGTGTGTGCGTGTGTGTATGTGCGCTAAAGCTGGTTGGGGGATCCTTAAGTATAGGGTTTGCTTTTTCAGAACCACTTTTCTTCTGAGTGTCTGCCTATCTTTTTTTGGTCCTCTTTCTCTGTCTTCCCTGACTGGCTCCAGACCAAACCGTGTTCTAGTGTTACATCCTCTCTCATGCCCCCTATGTCCATCTTCTCCCCCTGTTTCATGCTTCCCTCTCTGTCTTCTTCTTATCACTCTGTGAAATACTTCCTTATCCTAACCCCCCCCCCCAAGGCCTTTGTCTCTTGGAGTTGCAGGTTAAATTAGAGGGTATAATTTCCTACAATCAGCAGAAACCTCGCCCTTCCACCATCCACCCCCTTCCCCACACGCATCCCCACCATGGCGAGGGGCAGAGGAACACCAGCAGAACACCAGCCTCAGGGAGAAACCTCCCTTCGCTCTGCCTTCTACATGGGGTCACTTTCATCTTCTGATCGTGGGGAAAGAACAAACCGACACAGAGGAAACGAGGCACTAATGAGGACGAAAAGCAGATGAGCGGATCCTGGTCTAGTGTGTGTAATGAAATGTGGGGAGATTGTATATTGGAGGGCGGAAAAAGTTAGGGTCAAATATGTGGAAGAAAATGAAGCGAGTCAAGGACAAAGAAGAAGAGGAGTGACGTGAAGGAGGACAAACAAACGTGCGCAAACATATAGCCACACATGGACACACGCACAGACACGCACTTGCACATGCTGCACACCACACGTTGAACCAATCTGCCACGGATAAGAAGATTATGCCTCTGAGTTTCCTGGAATGTTCTCTGCTGTACCCCCTCAATTACCACCACCCATCCCCCGCCCACACAAAACACTGTCTGTCTCTGTTTCTGTCTCTCTTCTCCAGGCTGTGGTGTGGACTCAGGCTCGGATGCCCCGATCTTCCACAGCTCAAGTTATGTAAGCACGGCCCCATCCTCTCCTGTGTCCCCAACGCTCCCCACTGAGTATGCCATCCCGGGCCCTGTCACTCAAACGCTGTTTCCACTAGCCTGACGTTGCCCAGCCTGCAGGAGAGCCTGTTTGCAGTCAGTTAGCCTCGTATAACATCAGTGACACTGTCTTAGAAGTTTGAACCAGCTTTTGTAAACTCTGAACAATGCAGTTCCAGCAAATGCTTTAGCTTTTGGCCATTTCTATTCTTGTTCTTTAATTTCCTATAGAACGAAGAGGCTTTTTGTTATTCTTTTCTATACTGCGCAAGACTCTGCCACATGACAATCACCCTCTAACACTGTGAAGAAGGGACAATAAACTGTAATTATTCGGAGAACACCTTGCTCTAAGGAGGGAGGGCCTTTTTCTAGACGCATGAAGGTGTTTTTCACCTCAGAACTTAGCATTTCCTTTTCCTCACCTAATGAAAGCTATCCATCTTTCAGTCTGTCCTTGTTTCTACCCACTCACAAGGTGCCCCCCCTCCACCAACACTCATGATGGTTTTTCTTTTGCTCTTCCACGTCTGTTTGTTGCCCGTACCCATTAATCTCCATTAACACAGTGAGAGTATTAATAGTTTTCTGGGGATAGAATGAAAAGAGGGAGCCGTTGGGGCTTTGGGGCAGATTAAAGTGGTCCATGAATGGCTGATCTACATTTTTCTTCTCTTTCATACTCTGTATGCGTGTGTGTATATTTTCATTGTTCATTCCTGTCTTATTTTTATTATTACGAAATGTCTGGTTGCTGCTGCTACTCATGTAAGCTGTTAGTATAAAGACAAGTGTTCTGCAGGACAGAGTTATTTATTCACTCAGTTCTGGTAAAGCACTGTTAATTTCATCAACAATAACGATGATAAAAATATTAGTGGACATTTTTTTTTCCACCATGAGAACAAGACTAACTAAATAATTAAAAGTAACCTCTGGAAAGGAGAACTGTGATGAAATGTAATACATTTTTCGTCAACAAATATAAACTAAATAACAATGCAAAAGACATACAGAGGACAAATGAACTAATTACCATTTGAATGGAAAGTCTTATTCAATGATCCGCATGCACCTGTGGAATCAAACACTGTAGCTCCTAATTGATAAAACAGTATCCTCCTGTTTAGAAGTTGATTTACCCAGTTGACCTGCCGTTAATAAGATGCACCTTGCATTCAGCAACCTTTGTCTCTTTCAGTAATGTTATCTGATGTTACTGGTTCTGGGGACAAACAGATTTATAGAGTAAATTCATCCAAAATCCGCTGAGAATTAGACAAGAAGCAGCAATCTATTGGCTGCCTTTCCTGTTGCTCAAAGGAAATGAGTAACAGGATTAATGTTGGTATTCAACCATCTAAATCTTCCTCTACGTTTGCTAAAGAAATATCGCTACAATATCTGACGTTTTAGTCTCTCCCCTCCAACTAAACCCAGACACTGAACAGTATTTGAGTAATTTTTCATCAAGAGACTAAGACTCAAACTAAACAAAATCAGATGCCAAAATTAACATTATGTTAGAGGACCATAATGGTTGTTTTGCATATTTAAGCATCTTGACTATTCTCAGTAAGTATCTGTGGTTTGCTCTACAAGCAGAGCAATAAAACGAATCTTTAAAATGGTAATGACAATTCTGTGCAGGGAATTTTTGAACAAGCTCATCTGCCCATTCTTTACAAGGCTGATGGTGGATGGCACATATTCAGGTTTGCTAGCTAGCTGAAAGATTTATTTTCTGGCTCTGACTTGATATTAATTAGTATTCTCTTTGACTACATTTTTTTTCAGTTCGAAAAGGAACTCTTGGATGCAACATAATTGGCCATGGCTCAAAACCTTTGAAGTAAAATTGCCTGGGTGAAGTCGACTATTGTAAACTGGATTAAGAGTCAAGGGGGTAATAAGTAATCAGTTTTTCATTCTCTATCAACTTTCACTCTCTTGCTCTTCTCAGACTCCCACTCTCCTTCTCTCTGCTTGTGTCATCTCTCACTCTTTTTTGCTTCTTCACCAATCCTTCCTGTTCTCTTTTTCATTTTCTGTTTAATTCCTACTTGAGCAGCTCTAGCAGACTATCACAGTCTATGGTACAGCGTTTTCTGCCCACCAGATTGATAACTGAGTTGCTCAACCAGAAATTGACAAGTTTAGATCCCCTTTGTTTGCATCGCTGCAATTTATGACCATACAATGAGTTGCCCTATGACAGCCAAGAATCAAATTAGAGATAAAATAAGAGGTGGATTTTAAATGTCCATTACCTCTCAATTAGTGGCATCCTTGACTGAAAGGTTACTACAAGAAAACACAAGAGACGTAAGAAAATGAGACACACACAGTGGCTGACGCATAAACAGATGGAGAGAGAAAGAAAGAGACATAAAGCTAGAGAGAGAGAAGGAAACAGACTCCTAGTGGGGTGTGACAAATTATTCCTTAAGCCATGGCACACTAGATGGGCTGCAGCCCCGAAAACAAGGGCAGTAATTAGACGAGGAAGCCCTCTCAGACCAGAGTGTTCCTGCATGATCCAATAAAAGCAATGTAGAACAAAGTGGTAAGAATAGAAACAGTAAACAGTAGTTAAGAAAAAAGAAAAAACTGAGGCATTACCTGAGAGCACCTTATGGCACTAGATGTTTATTTGTAACACACAAACCAATTCATTGTCAAATTTAATTAGACTGGACTCACTGTCTTCAGGTTTACAAAGTCTAACCGTACAAGTCGTGAGTGTAATGCATTTCATGGCTCTTCTTTCCAGCCATCTGTGACTTGAGATTCATCTCAATTTATAATGCTTACTGCCAACAGCTTATGAAGTCTACTTCAGAGGCTGATTCAGTGGGCTATTAAACCCCCATCTTACTAGGATGTAAATTTTTACTGCTCACCTTTAAAGCAAGGGCTGCAATATGTGCTGTTCCTCAAATAAAAGCTTCTATTCCACAGATTGCAGTGACAAACAGCTTTCTTTTCTAACGCTTAGAGTTTCAAGGTATCAGTTTTAACTTTGCAAGACTTCTGATTCCATGTATTTGATGTGCTGCAGAGGCTACACGAAGACTAATAATCACTGAGGAGAAATCTCTACTGAGTGTTTAAATCATTAGCCATTATCATATCAGTGTATGTGTCTATTGATTTTTTTGAGTCAATATTAGCAACATTAGACCCATTCAAGTAGCAAGGAGGGTTTTAGAGGCTTCAAAGCTGAAGTGTCTCGACAAATACCTGGAAAACTAATGACATTTGTGTCTGCCTCAACTGTACTTTCTGTTTAGAGTTGACTAGCAAATACTAGTGACATTAAAATGCTAAACCTAGATGGTGAACATCTGGTGTTTAAACACTATACCTGCTAAAAATCAGCATGTTAGCATTGCCACTGTGAGCATATCGCCATGCTAGTGTTAGCATTTAGCTCAAATACTGCTGTGTCTAAGTACACCCTCACAGAGTACCTAGCATGGCTTGGTCTTCGAATCCTGCGCGTGTGTGCGCACACGCAAGAGCACCTCTGCACTCTAAATGCACTCCTCACACATCCACTTGATTCGATGTGAGAGAGAAGCATCTGTGGGGATATTTCTGCGTATCTAATGGTGAGAGGTAAAGGTATCACATTAATATTTTAATTGCAGGCAATGTCGGAGCTCCTGCTGAGAGACAGGCTTAATGTGGTGATAGATGAGCGTTAGGGGTAAACAAGGATTTGGCTTTGCTCCACAGGAATTGAGAGTTTTGGCCGTGAAGGCACCTAGCCTTTGGCGGCATGGATGCAAATCCATGGGCTGATTACTGGGGGCACGAGTAATAGACACCATACACTAGTTCACTACATGATCTCAAATATCCAATGTCACATATCAGCCTAGTAGTTACATACACAACGTGTGATAAGGTCAGCATGATTGGAGGGAAAATTCAGTTGTAGCCATAAAAATCATACTTTGTTTGCCATCAGTAGGGTACATAGAGCAGGTAAAGATCTGCATGGTCTGCTCACAATAGCACAGGCACGCCCCCAGCAATTAAGCTGCATTTTAAACAATTTGAACATCATGGTGGGTCAGTGACTTGCTCTATCACCTCACAGCATGAAGGTGCTGTTTCCACAGAGGTGAGAATATGACTGTGTGTTAATCTTGTTAATCTGTGTAAGCCTTATGATGAACTGCCAGCCTGGCTAATGCATGCTGGGATAAGCCCTTGCCCTCTGTGAGGTAAAATAAACTAATTTTCTTACATTACATGAAAAGCAGCACATGAAGTCAAAAACCAATAGAATGGCACTCAGTAGAGCGCATCCCTCTGCCCAGGCCAAATATTGACGAAAATGTCGAAAAATGCCCTATCTCGTCTTATCCTAAGGACAGTGATAAAAAATTCCTGGATGTGCCCCTTTAACCGGAGCCACACCAAAATTTTATGGGTTCTTCCCTGGCCCATGCCCCATCCCACCAACAAGTTTGGTGTAAATCAGTTATGTACTTTTTGCGTAATCCTGCAGACAAATAAACAAACAAACCAACAAACAAACACATGAAAACATAACCTCCTTGGCGGAGGAAATGATCAGTCACATTTAATTTAAACATATTCTTGTTTCTCTTCATTGGCCTGAGTGTTTTTTTATTTTTTTGCTTTACCCCAGCTCCTCTGCAGACCCAGGAGTGATTCATCCATAATGTATTCCCTCAGTTCTAGTTAAGTAAGGTCCCTTACCAAACACACACGCACAGGCAAGTTCAAATTGGGCCCAGGCTTATACCTCAATATACCTAAAGCCGGATTTAAAGTTGGCTCACGTGAGATAAGCAGCCTGCTCCGACCACTAAATTAAACTTAACTCACACTTCTCCTGTGCAACATATTTTCAACTAAATGTAACCTGGCACTTATTCTTTGATCAAAAATCTTTCTAACTAATCTCAAACTGTGCAGGCTTGAGACCCACAAAAAACCCCTTAGCAATAGCAACATAAATATAATGTTCTCCCTGAGATTTGCCACGTAACCTTTCAGGGGAGATTCTCGGAGAAGACAACAGTTTGTTTTTCCGATTTGCAGTAGCACTTATTAGGTTTTCTCTCGCATGTTATTTAATTGTGCTTCACGGGTGGGACAGTGCTTGTTCAGTGACCTGCTAGGTGGATCTGACAGAGCAAACAGGGAACTATTTTTACCATACCATAATCGCAGCAGGAAATTAATTATCATATGCCATCCAATTTGTGCTTGAACATTCATGCATCCAAGGTGTCACTGTTAGATTTTCAGGTTTCCAAAGGATGGCATCAAAATCAATGGATCCAAACTAGAAGACAGTAAATAGGAGATCGAATGTCTACTGCACAATGGCTGTGATCACTTTAACTAAAAAGATATGCAGTAATCTACCAACAGACTGCTGTTTTCTTACAATTTACAGCAGCTGTTGAAGTACAACTGCATTGCCCACATGGACTCTGGCATTACACACTGTCATGGAGTCTGAAACATGAAGGACTATGTCCTCCTGTTTACAGCTGCCCTGAGCATGGCCACGTCGTAACAACCCTTCTTTTACATCAGGAAAAAACAAACATAACAGCCCATGGCGTTGTCTCTGACTGGGCCATATGTAGGGCATGACTTTTGGTAAGTTGATAATAACAAAGATCTGCATGGTCTGCTCACAATAGCACAGGCACGCCCCCAGCAAGAGACTTGACTGCAATATCCATTAATCCACTGCAGTTTCCCACTGGTTCAAAGGCTGTCTTGCAGCGAAGCTCAACAACTTCAAAGAGTACTCTCTTGTGAAGGGTAGCAGTGAAATGTGGAACTCTCGGCTCAGCTATCTACCAGACTGCAGAGGAGTCTTTGGGATTCACCAAGAGATTCAATTAAGAGTTGTTTTAATTGAACTGACCTCTGCATTGATGACCTCCAAAAGGTGAAAAGAAACAGATGCTTCTGCTTCTAGCCCTCTAATGATATCACCAGTCCTTTGAAGGCACAGCTGCCTGTTGTGGCTGAATACAACACTATGAGAGCGGTTAGACTGAACTAAAGCAGTTAAGTTGTGGGCCAGACAGCTAAACATGAGCCAAAACTCACTATAAAACTCTCTACAGCTGCGGGGAGTTGCATATTCAGGTGATTATTCTCTTTTCGCATGGTCATTTGATACATTGTTACTATAAAAATACTGATTATAGCCACCTTGAGCTGCAGATTCTATTATTAGTTTCCTCAACCGGAAAATCTTTAGAGCTTCCACCCGCTGTGGAATACATGTATGACAGGATGTTGCTTGCGAACATTTGCGTTTTTATTTACACAGTCTTATATCTTATAATGTTCGTACTTTGCTCTGATGACTCAGTCAGGAGAGTTTCATCTAGGCCATAGATGAGCTCCATCTCCAACTCACCGAACGTTGTCTATGGAGAAAATGATTGGGATTTTTACGCCTAGACCAGCTTCTCCCACTTCGCAACTGTGTTTTTTGATCAAAACAAACTTTGGAATCTCATGTGGGTTCTCACCTGATTTTCGCTTGTACATGAAACATCAAGATCCATAATGTATTTCCTATTGAGTTTACATGGAAAATAATTCAGCGTCTACACGCTTAACGCTGCTTCTGCCACCTCCAAAAGCAGTGGTGTCTGTGACAGATTTTGGGTATTGTGCAGAAACCCTGTATCACAGATGAAAACAAGTTAATAACTTTCTTCCTTGGAATTTCTTTTGAAATGTGTATAACCTGAGAATGAAAAAAAAGTGTGCTTCAACCCTTGGTTAAGTGGATCTGTTTAAATTTTAAATTGATAACTCACATAAAAGCACTTTGCCAAAAAATAAATAAGAACAGTATCATGTTTATTGAGACACCTGGGAACTGTCTGGCTATCAGCCCAATTTTATAAATAAACTGTTCATGCCATTCCTTCTCCTAATGATTAACTTGTCTTTGAAAAGGTCAACCACACTTGTTTTCTGCTTAGTTTTATCTCTTCCTTTCATTGCCTTGCCCTTACAGCTCCCCACATCTGTAAAGGTCACGTTGGTTTCATGGAAGGTCTTAAGCTTTCAATCTGTTTACAGCATTCTGCCATACCACAGTCCTGCATGTCACTGTGAACATATTATGTCTCCAACTGTAATCTGACTAAAAATGTCAATTATGCTAAACCTTGCAACCGAAAGTGATTTTATATAGAGCTCTCAAATATACATTTAATTAAAAGGAAAAAATAAAGCATACATTAGGACTGTGGTTACTGTGTTTGCAAAACATAAAATGACTGCTGCTACTATCAAAGAATACATTGCACTCTTATTGTAGGGAAAAATATGGTTAACTTTCCTAGCCCAAGAGTGCAGATATATGTTAGTTTGATCAGTGTCAGTGACCGAGGTTGGGGAAAGTGAAAAATCAGTGCTTGCTGGTCTCAAAATAAAACCATTCAGGTGCCCTTGAGCAAGCCCCCAGCTGCACCAATGAAGCTGCTCAGTGGCCAACAGATCAGACTGGTTATACAGGGCAGCCTCCAGGTTTAAATGTGTGTAACTGTGTGTGAGTGGGGTGTTCCTGCAAAAGAGAGCACTGCTCTCAGTGAAACTACCCTGGGTACATGAAGGTTAAAAACTAAATAAAAACATACCTGCTTCCACCTGCCCTCACTTTCCTCTAACTTTACCCCAGGGACATCAAACGTAGCACTATAAATAATAATACGAGTATGAAAAGCTTTAAGTGAATTTATTCAATGGCTGCTGTGACCACCTGATATGTGTGACAGATGAGAAAGACAGCTGCAAGTACACTCAATAGTGACCATAAACAGAAAGCCAAGCAGCACTATCAATGACACACAGCAGCTTTGTATCCTGCACAGAGATCAGGGGTGGATATCAACCCTATAGCAAGATACAACTCTATCAGATTGTGGAATGGGTAAGACAAAATGTTAAAATGTAAACTACTTCTTGACAAAATCACACAGAGATGCATCAGCCACAGATCCATTGTTTTCCAGTGGCATTGTCTGCTAGCATGCACACCTCTCGTGCAATGCATTTTCTTGGTGGTATATTGGCTGCAGAAGTCAACAGACTTTAAACTTTTGCAAAGGCAGAGGCATTTCATCACATTAGTGTCATATACTTGGGCCAGACAGCCCAAATCTCACAGAGTCATTTTACATTTTTTAGCCTACACTATTGTAACAGTGACTAAGAAGCATTAACGAAGCAGACAAGGTTAAACAGAAAGTTTACTACATTCAAGTAGAGTAAGCAGCAAAGCACAGACAGGACTTGACTGTCTGCAGCCATGCCAGCAACTCTGTGAGACTGTACTTGGGTTTCGGTCAAGACTGGGATATTTCAGTCTGGACCCAAGTGTTAGACCACTCGACCACCAACATTGCCATCCCTAGAGTCATGCTGCTACCATGGCTAAAAAGGCATTTTGTACAAACATTTGTTCCTTCCAAATTTGTTTGTTTTTTGTATTCTGAGATGAATAGCTTCAAGAGAAAAACATCTTTTAAATTGCTTTTCCTGACTGATCTTACATGTTGGGGGGGGGTTGTTGTGACACTGATTTGCTAAGCCACAGATCATGGATTTGGCATGTATGCATGAAAGCCTTTATTTAAAAAACATTAATACTACTCTAATGAGTACAAAGCTTCTGCAATGGAGAAAGTGTCTGTCCCCACACGTAAGAGGACTTGTGCATGAACTGAGCAAAGCTAAGCTACCCTCACTGAAAAACATAACCTTTACACTGAATAGGAGACAAAGGAAAGGCATAAATGAGTTTTCCTGACTTTAGATTTGTAAAGTAACAGTAAAAATCCACAGAAACTCCTCAGTATTGAGGGCATGCGAGGTGGTTTTGGTGCCAGAAGTTAGTTTTGAGCCTTCTAGAGGTGTTATGAACCTAATTCAGCAGAACATCTGTGATGGGAGGCGCCCATCTGATAACCCCAAGGACATACCAGCTTTTAACTAACACTTCTCTCCTCCATCATCCAATCTGCAATTCTTCATCAGACTCTCACCCCGAAATGAAATAATGTTAGTTATATCACTGTATGTAAATAACTACCAGCAGTTTGCACATTCTGTAAAGTGTGTATAGTGTTGTTTTTAATATGTTCACTAATCTTGACAGTTAGGTGTCATCAGTGCCAGTAGAAAGAGAAAAATTTGATTTCTGAAACCATAAAAATGATATGCAATAATGATATGAATGAGTTATTCTCACAATGTAGACGCAGTCAAGCAGTGAAATGCTTAAAAGTCTGTTGAACACTTGAGAGACTTCAAGAAACACAAAATCAATATTTATACTGAATACATAGCCAATCTCAAAACCCACTTATGTGACCTCATTTTGCTGGCATAAAACTATCTTGTTCCTGCATTCCTGCTTAGCTTTGATTCTCTGTGGATCATCTTCATATATGCATGAATACATCATAATAATAAAAAAAACTGCAGTATTACCATACATTTGTGCACACTGAACACACACGTAAACACACTTTGATTTCTACATTTCTGCACTGTTTGTGTTTACTGAGAACACTCTTGGAGGGATGATGAGATTCAGTTCTGTTGAGATTAGTTCATAAATCAGGAGTCATTATTTGCAGCCAAACATTTCATTTCCATTCCTTATCCATGAAATGAAAGGTCATCCTAATCTGACATAGGCCTATTTCTGTTTCCATTCAGTTTTATAGAAATGAGGGGTGAAGATTGTTGAGCAGGGCAAAAGAGATTGAGGCTTGAACAGCAGAGATCCTGGCTTGCATTAATCAGACTATAACATTACTGTTGCACTTGACTCTATAGTTAAACTTGTCTTCTACACGCAGCTAGTGACTTTAAACAAAACAGATGAGAGCATTTGGAAGTTCAGAGGCAGTTTTTTTAGTTAAGTGGTTTGAAAATGGTTATCATGACACTGAATTCAACAACTGCTAGTGCTAAGAGACAGACAATTATTTTTAGAGGATAAAAGAACGCAACAATTTACTCCATTAGGACCATGGTGTAAAGTCCTATCTGGAGGACTAAAGTTAGTCACAGCTGAGAACCTCCTTCCTGCTGGTGTTTCTTTAAAGGAAACCCTGCCCTAAAGCGAAATATTATTTTATTCAAAATTATTCAAATTTTCTGTTTTACTTGATTTTTAAACCAGTTTAGAGTGTGCCTCACATAGTCATTCTTATACCACAAGATGTGAAAATATAACTTTTGCAAGCCAAGGTAAGAAGAAGTTTAAGGATGCCTGTGAAGACAAGGGTCAAACAAAAATGAATAAAGTATCCTTTGTCTTGCTCCACATGAGCAGGTCTATAAGTCACCACAGCAGCAGCCACCAGTGGCAGAGAGGGTCAGACAGGAGAGAGAGAAGGTTAGGGTGGTGAGGGTTGAACCAGCTGGGGTGACGGTGGGCTTTCATAACACTAACACAGAGGCCTTCAGAAAACCGCATTCATCAAGCAATCTTTATGTACTCTGAGAAAGGCAGGTTCAATCCTACGGATTTACCTGCTGGGACACTACCGTGGGCAATGGTGAAGATGAAGGTAACAAGAAGAGACAATGTCCTACATACAAATAGAAAGCAGAAGAGCTGGGTTCATTTTGGTTTTTGTTCATTCTTATGGTTTGATACAAAAAAAAAACTTGAGAAAACTTAAAGCTTTAATATAATTTTTTGGTTAAATTACTAATCCAAGATTGGAATGCAAGAATGAAGTCTGTTTTTAGTGACTGCTGTAAGGTAACAATACGGAGCTGACGGTTGCGCTAACTGTTATTAGCACTTTTTGTGTATGTTGGGTCTATTGTTTTCTTCATGTCGGGTACCTCTTGGTTGTTTGTAGCATGCTAGCTGCTACAGTTTGCATGTATTTTTGTAAAAGTATCTTTATAATGGCTGTTATTCCAGCGTGATGTGAAACATACGAGCCAGTTAAAGTAACCTAGTCAACTTTGCTCTGGATGGAGCTCCATCCTCTGACAGAAACGTTGGCGAAGCGGAGAACAATATTTGAGCATGTGGCTTATCTAAAAAATTAAGGTAGCTGTCATAATTTTAAACACTTTGCTGGTAGTCTTGAGATATAACTTGAAAAATAAAGCCATGCCAGAAATGATAACATTATCATGTCAAAATGTATGCATATAATCATGTCAGTATTGCCTTCATTGATATGCAAATGACATCCAACCAGAAGTGGCTGCTACACCACATAATTTTCTCTTTGTAGATTCCCTGCAAAAACAACAATGATGTGGTGAAGTAAAGGGTCAATGAAGGTGATAGGATGGAATCTAAACAGGCATGTATCAAGTCTCAAAAATAATTCCTTTATAATGAGATGAAAGCAAAATAGACAGCATTGCCACCCCCTTTCACTCCTGGGACTTTGCGGCTATACGTAATTATAGAACAACGAAACATAACCCTAGTTTTTCAAAACAATCTTACAAAGTAGCACAGCAGTAATTTTTACATCTATATAATGCAGAGCATTGCATTGTGGGATTGTTAGCAGAAGGTACTGTACATACATTGAATATTACTTTTTTCCGCACCACTGTGGAATTTTTGAAAGCATAAGATAGCGGATAAATATACACACTCAGAATTCTGAATCACAAATAAAATGGCAACAGTAAATGTAGCGCACTATATAGTCAGTGGGAATTGTCCCTATATTTTTACCACTGTCAAGCGATCTTGCCATTTTAACTCCACACTGTGGTACTGCTAAGATCCATGTAGAGTTGCCGGGTTTGTTTCTGCAAAACGGTGGTCATTATGATAAAGAGTGAAAGACTGGGATATGGGGGTTGCCAGACTATGATCTGGCAACCCTAAACTTCAAACTATTAGGTATTGTTGACCAGCTGCACCTTGACAGTAGTAGTATTTAAGTTGATGATGAACTGTGGTGAATCTGAAGCGGTAAGTATTTAAAAGTTTAAAAGTTTCAAACGTCAAAGCATTGAAAACGTCTTCAGTGGACAAAACTTATATCAACTGATATTACATGTACATTTCAGTGGCTGGGTGTCGTCAGCTAATTTTATTAAACAGTTTTATCACTGTAGGTGAAAATGCCTCCCAAAGCCACATGAGGTTATTTTTTACAGAAGAACCGAAGTGTAAGTAACAGCTGAGCTTAGCTACTGAGAATGATCTGTAATCAAGTCCAAACATTTCCCTCCTTTGAGGGCAATCTCACCTGAGCTGCAGAATCTCAGGTGAGATTTGAGGATGGCTTACAGCAGATAGTTGGTTCAAACAGAGTAGAACATTAAGCATAGGTTTTCATGTATTTATTTTCTTGTACAATATTCTTGAAAATCTGTCACACATCAATTTTAAATATACATTTTTGCCTTTTATTTTATTTCAAAAATGTAAAATACCTGTTATAATCAGGGAAGAAATCAAGATACAAGTCAGGTTTCAGGCAGGTTATATCACCAAATACATATTTAATAAAGTTAACTTTTTGCAGAGTCAGGCTCTGTACGTGTGTGTACATGTGTGCATATTAATGAAGAGGAGATAGAGAGCAAGTGCACTTACATAACTGTTTATTTTGGCCGTCCCTACGATAAAACCAAACCTATGCCCTTGTTGTGATGTGTGTAAGTTGACACAATAATATTATAACATTGGGTAAAATACTGGTAATAGATTTCTGTTTCTGCTTTACTTTCCCAACACAGCTGGACAACACAAAATGTAAAACAATAATGAATATTTTAAGTGCTGCATTTATTTAGAAAATTCTGCATAACTGGCATTATTTAAAAGCAAAGAATTTCAGGCATGCAGTGTAGTAAAAAAAGTCTGACTCACTGCAAGTCAAAAACAGGAGATACTGTATACAGAAAAAAGCAGAATCTGCATCTGTCTCACACACCAAGTAATACTCACGATTAAAACCTAATTCCTAGAGACTGATCTGAACAGGGCTAAATAAAGGAACGGAACTGAGAAGGATATGTGCTGCTCAAAGCTAATGAGCAACTCGCCCATGGGTCATGGACATTGGAAATATTATTTCTGTATGCAAGAAGCAGGCCTCAGATTCCACATGGTCGCATAATGGAAGGGGATTAACGAAGAATACCTCCTGTCATCTGTGGACAGCGTGATGAGCTGAGAGGGGATTGAAGGAGAGAGAGAGAGTGACAAAAAGAGGAGGGAGAAAGAGACAGAACTAGGCCAATTGTTTTGATGTGCTTAACTCTTTCTGGCTTTGTGTATGTGCTTGTGTGTGCATCTGTGTGTTTACATAAACATGCCTGTATGTCTAAACTCTGACTACTCTGCCACTCTACATCATTGTACTCTGGAATAATAAACTAAAGACATCTTGCAGCAATCATATGGCCTACATTTTTGCTTGCAGTGAGTGAGTATGGTAAAGTTGAATAAACATAACCGTTCTGGTACATTTGCTTTTGTCTATATTAGGGCTGCAGGGAATTATTATTTTATTACTGGTTAATCTGTCACTTTTTTGATTAAACAGTTGTTAATTTGATCATCCAGTTAATAATAATCAGGAAACATTATCAAAATTCCCCAAAGGCCAAAGGTAACATCTTAAAATTGCTTGTTTTGTCCAAACAACAGTCCAAAAGCCAATAATATTCAATTAACAATCATATAAAACAGACAAAAGCTGAGCATCCTCATATCTGAATGGCTTGCACCAACAAATATTTGGCATTTTTGGCTGGACCGCAACAGCGGGGCAAACCCTAAAAATGCAAATGTCCATGACTGACTGACTGACTGACTGACTGGTGCAGTTACACCATTGGCCAGCCGAAAGCCACGTGAGTGAGCTCTGACGTTAAACCACTGGTTGGTCAGCCGAGTGCTGGAGTCTCCCCATTGGCCGTTTCTCTTTCAAAATGAATGGGTGCAAACTGTTTCTATTGAGTCATCAGGGGGTCGTTTACAGGCAGTGTTGCCGAGTTGGCGCCCGATCCGCTAGATTTAACAACTTTTCACACCCCTTTAGCGACTTTTCTTCACAAAAGCACCTAGTGACGAATCTAGAGACTTTTTGGACAAACCTTAGCTACTTTCCATAGAAGAGAGTCAACATTACTGCCCCGCGAGCACGAGGTTGGGCTTTCACTTCATAAGCACACCTCTCTAGGCGTCTCATTCAACTGACAGCTGACACAGTAGTGAATTAGCTTATAACTTTCTCTGAGTCATCATTTTACAAGTAAATGTATCTGAAATCACAGTGCAGCCATTGTCTTTAACTTATGTGTATGATGATTTTGTCAGACGACATCGCAATTATAATCAGGATTTTAGCAGTGCAGAGCAGCAGCTTGGAAATGGCTTGGAAGGGACTGTTGGTTAACATGTAGTCTTAATAGGTGGCATTTCGGTCACTATTCATACTTGTTCCGTTGTCTGACAACAGAAACAGAAAAACATGTAAATGAGAACAGCTTTATCGGGAATTTGCTCTATTAAAATACTATATATGTGAGCACAGAGAGCAGGAGAGAAGCAAACAGATAAAGGGCGGTCCAGTCACATACTAAGTTTTAAACTACTTTTGTTGCTTAATAATTGACTTTGCCCTTCGATTTATGGGCAAATTATTTCAGTACATGTCCATATCAAAAAGACAGTAAAGTACAAGTAAAAATCCTGGATTGGAAACCCTATGTAAGCAAAAGTGCTTTTTATATTGCATGATTACGTTGTTGCATAAGTAGCATTTTACTGTTACATCCGGTTGAGGTAGAGCTAGATTTATCCTGGGGTTCAAGATAAATCTGAGAGGTTGTGAGATAATTAATGAAATTGGAGATAAGAAAAAACAAAGTTTTGCTACACAAATTTGTATCAAAATTTTCTCTAATTTTTGCCTCTGTGAAACACTAGATAATTTAATCTTTTAATTCTTCGAAAATGTATTTAAATGAAAACATCCTACAATTTTAAAGGGGAAATCATTGTTTTTGTAGGACTAACTGACATCTAAAACAAGGGTGAAATTAAAAACTGAATTTACATAAGAGGTCAAAAGCCATATTTACTGTGAACCACTGGTTTAATTGTAAACAATGTATTGTATGTTTTAGATTTCAAAGTTTACTAAATATACTGTGTTTTTTTTAAAGTAAAATCTTAATATGAAAAAATAACTAATAACTAAAGCTGGTACATAAATGTAATGAAGTATAAAGTACAGTATGCAAGAGTAGAAGTATGAACTAGCACGAAATGGAAATACACCAGTCAAGCAGCAGTACCTCAAAATAGTACTAAAAGCACAGTGCTTGAATAAATGTACTTAGTTACTTTCCACCAATCACACAAATACTGACACATTATCCCTAAAGCAAAACATCTCTAACATACAGTCATCTGTTCATCCCATCTACTAGTAAAGATTATAGAAGCCTTTGTAATATGGAAAAAGGGAAGGTAATATGGAATGCACTAAAACCTGGGAATCATTACCATGGGAAAAACATTTCAACATAAAGCACTTTAAAAGAGGATATGCTGTTAATACCCACGGCTTGCATGTAAATTGATATGCATGCAGGGATTTCAGCATGGATTGTTTTCAGCAAAGCATCTGCATTTAATCCCCTTTTGTGCCTTATTCAGATGATGAGAATTCATATACGGACATGTGACAGAATGCATATTAGCTCTTTTTAATTTTCTTACTTTCATTTTGATTCACGCAGTATTTTCGTCCTCCACTTCACTCCAAGACATGTCAATAATGACTGTAGGGCTGAGGTAGCTCACACATTAAATCCTGAATGTGATTAGATGTGAGTTTAAGAACCCTGTTGAAAAGTGAGCTAGGTATTCATAAAACATATTTAAGCAAGACAAAAAAAATCGTATATGGTAATGAATTGGAAATAACTAATTGGAGTATCAGAGTCCTGACATAATAGGTGTATAGTTGTTAGTTGGGCTGTTTTTATACAGGTGACAGCTCTTAGGAAGAAATTAAATGGTTTTAGTCTTAATGAGTGCACTTAGTTTTTGGCAGGAAATTTCATTACAATGATGGAAATATTTCTTGACCTTGAGACTGTATAATGTCCCAAGAATCCCTACTTAGCTTTCTTTTGGTGTAACTTGGCATGTACTTGTGACTGGAGAAAGCAAAATATAGAACAACCTTTGGCAATATTTGTAATATGCTGTCCATTAGGAGACTGATTCTTAACCCAGAGAAAGAAGACGAGTGTGTGGTCAAGGATGGTTGGAGAATGCGGGGAAAACGAATCATTAGAAAAGGAGAAAAATCCCTTTTCTGTTTTCGTGTCAATACAAAGTGCATTATCTCATCTGTGGTTCCCTTTCCTCCGCCCCTGCGGTGCCCCTCGTTCCTCCATGGAGACCAAACATCCGCTGTCACCTGTCAATCAAGCCCTGACAGACAGTGACCTTGCTCGGCATTGTTACAAATGATTTGAATTGACCTTGCATTTTCAAGTTGCTTCCACTGCTGGTTTCCCTGGCAATTGGCTTGTAAAAGAGGTGCCATGCCAAATAAAATTAGATTGATTGGCTCCCAGATAAGTAGATTTATTGGGCTCAAGTCTGAGGGGCCAGACCAGAGACTCTCATAGTGTTTTTATGTTCAGTTGTACTACAGATTAAAGGTGCAAAATGATGAGACTTTCACATTTTGTCTGTGATCTATCAAGCTAATGTATGCATCAGTGTACTTCTATATTGAAGGTGAACATATTCTTGCTAAACTCTAGCAATTCATCATGATCATACAACTAACATCCACATAATGTGTAGCCAAAAGAGTGCAGTATTCTCTTCCTCCAAACAAACTGTCATAAATCAGACTGTCTTTGTTTTGCAGAATGAAAATGGTAAGCATAAACCTTGTTTTTGTTGCAGCTCAACATATCAAAAATGCTTGACTGCAGGGCATTGTCATTTACCAGCAGCCACTATTTCGTGCAAAAGTATGTCAGCACTATTTGTGCTCTCTATTGATACTTGTGGAAGTCTGTTTTGTCCCAAATTATTGGAGGAAATCTCTTATGTCAGCCCTTGAGTAGTAGAACAAATAAGGGAATTGCATGTACACAATCCAGAATACATGTTTTTTTTTTGTATGGGCATCTTGCAGATGGGGTTCTGAGGGAGAGCTGGGGTTATATGAGTGTGTGTGTGTGTGTGTGTGTGTGTGTGTGTGTGTGTGTGTGTGTGTGTGTGTGTCTGTGTCTGTGTGTGTGTGTGTGTGTGTGTGTGTGTGTGTGTGTGTGTGTGTGTGTGTGTGTGTGTTGGTGTTGGCAGGGTTAGCTGTCTAACTCAATCTGTCCAAGCTCATGTTTCTGTCAGGGTTAGCGTAAGCCAGCAGTCAGCTATGTCAGACACTAAATGCCAGTTTCGGGGGAACAAAGTCACTCTTTTTTTTTTCCTCTTCCATTTCATATTTAGAGCTCAAGGAAACAGATCACAGAGAGACTGTGGAGGTTACTATGGAGGGAGAGGAAGAAAAATACTGACTAGAGAAACAATTAGAGCAGGGAAGAGTACAAAATATGCTGATGTGCTGTGTGTGGATGTGTGGGGGCATGTGACAGGAGGGTAGCACATGGGTGATGCTGCTCCTCTCGAGGAACAGAGAATTGTCACAATCTGCACCTTAAGCACTCTCTCTTTCTCCCCCTCTCTGTTTCAGACATGATGATTGAGGTTTTTTTTTTTTTTTTTGAGAGGGACGTTGCTATAAATTAACAAAACTGTAGCCTCTGGGAAGTGACTGTTACCCGCCTCTCCCACATTTTCCTCCCTTTCCCTAACCCAGCTCATTCTCACACATCACAGCCTCTATACCTCCCTCCCTCCCGTCTCCATCGCTCTTTTTTGCCCCCACCCCCCACCCCCTCCCTCTCTCACGAATGTCACCTCTACTGATGGTGGCTGCTGGAATTCACGCACACATACTCTCACAACCCCTCGCTGACTTTGGATGGGAGGAGTAGGAGGAGTTGGAGGGGGAGGAGGGGGTTCGGTGAGGAATGTGGGAAAGGAGCGTGCCATCAGAGGCAGAAGAGGAATCTCTGCCTGTCTGTGTCCATGTCTCCGCTCTATCCCCGGCTTCCTTCCTACAAAGACCGTCAATGTCCCGCTTGCCGTTCTACCTCTGGATTTAAGTCGGCTGGATTACCGCCTGGACTCTCAGCTCATTATTCCATGCTGCCACATTTAAATGGGAGGCAAAGTTGGACCTCCGTGGACTGCACAAATGGTGACAAACAGTTTGATTTCTCTCGTGCTTTTAAGAGCTTCTTAGCATTCAAAATGATTTCACTTTTGTTCAGTAAAAGTGTTTTTATATGTAAAATCATTTGAGCTCCTCCTCTTTGGTACTGTCTATTTCAAGTAGGTTAGTTATTTTGCAATATAATATTTTGAACCTGGCCAATTAGGTGCATTTTGATGTGAAAGATGAGTGGGGAAGAGGGTTAGAAACTTCTCCATCTTCCTCTTTTTAAAAGTCAGTCACTCTAACACTGGTCTTTCTGTTATTCTTAACACGGAAAATGTGACTTCACTTTTTTTCCGTGTGTTAGTGTCAGATTTTTATTTTTGATCAGAGTGGAGGCTTTACGATGCACTGCAGGTGAACTTGCATCTCTTCCAGTTCTTCCCTCTCCAAGGGAACCCTCAAACTAAACTCTTCCCTGTTAACCTACTTAGACGCCAGATCTCCCCTGTGGGGGTTTCTCTAAAACGCCCGTCCTACTCTAGTTTTTGAAGAAAAAGCAAAAGCCAAACCAGCAAAGGGGGTACTGGGAAGGAACAAACCCCCCTCCCAAAGGTGAGAGGGGGGGAAGATGGCAGCTCTCGCCAGCTCTCTCATTAGACAGAAACGGGCGGTCAAGGACGACCAAGCCAACCGGCCGGTAGCCAACAAGCGCAAACCTTGTCCTAAGAGCAACAAGTCCTTGTGCCAGAAACAGATCCTGGTCCTGATCTCCAAAGTACGACTATGCGGGGGTCGAAAAGGTCGAAACGACAAAAGACCGGGTGAGTCACTGCTACATTTTTTATTTCTCTCTCTGCTTTTTCCTTTTCTTGCTCATATATTAGGATATTTGGTTGGAAATTGGAAATTAAAAAGTTGAACAAAAGTATGTTACATTTTTATTAAATAACTAAAAACAGAGCAAATTATTTTTTTTTACAGTCAAAACAAATTTTAACAAAAAAAGTATATCATAAAACTCAGTAATTCCATTTGTTTGTCATAATGTCAAGTTTTGAAATTAAATAAATTTTATATCAGTATAGAGTTAATTTCTCTGCTAAAACAAGTGAATTTGGTTTAGTCCATCAAAAGCTACCAGAATGCTTTTTCAATTATTCAATTCCATAAGGAAGAAGGAACCACCCAGCATGACAGCTAGCTTTTAAGCACATATAACCCTTTTACTACATATTCACAATTAAAAGTTATCAATTTAATATCTGTTGCTGTCATAGATAATAAAACATAATACTTTCACATTAGCAGTTGTTTTCAAAAACAGCCACCAGCAGCTTCACCTGTTCGATACACTGACTAATGGTAGCTGCTGCCCTAAGCCTTGTGAAGTAAAAATTAAACAAGTTGTTGGATAAATGCAAGACCCGGGTGAAATGACTTCAGATACACCTAATGGAGCTTTCGCATTCCTAAACATATAAGTATGCAATGATCTGCAGGAACAATAAATTGTGTAATTAGCTAAAGCCATCATTGCCCATTTATGCTCCATGCACTCCCTCCAGTTGTATTCATGTCTGCAGATCATACAATTCTATGAAAAATCACCTGTACGCATTTTTCCCCATGCGGAAGAATTTACAATTTCCGATTACCATGTACACATCGCATACAACTGCACAACAAAGAGTTCTGCTCATGCATGGGAAAATTGTAAGTTAACAAACGGGAAGTTTGAAAGAAATGTTGAAAGTTGTACATTAACAGATGTAAATGTACAGATTTATGTTTTGAGTTTATCAATTGAATTTATACAGCAACCAGTGAGTGACACACATCCTCACTAACACACTCACACAAGCACAAAATGTGGTTGAAGGGGAAAATCCATTGGTTGATTGAGATTTTGATTTGGAAATTAATTAAGAATATTGAGATATAATAGTCTTAAAAAAATAAACAAAAAACACATGCAGATAATTCAATGAATGTTGTTCAGATAAATCAACTAATTTTATCAATGAATAAAATTTGTGATTAAAAAACACCAAAATTTCTGTAACAATTTAAAAAAGTCCAATTCTGGTGGACTGGCCAACAATACAGTGTCACATCAGCTTCATGTATGTAAACATTTCAAAGTTAAATCTTACAGTAATGCCGCCTTGACATCCACATCTGCAACACCACCAAATCTGGGTAAAACATGTCCTTTGCTGGGTAACTGTGTCAGGTTCTCTGCATGACTTTAACACAGAGTCTCTGCGGATACACAAATAGTACATTTAAAAATATACAGTCTCCTTGATGTTGTGGTTGCAGGTGCAGTTTGTGTTGCTGTTGTTACACTAGTTACATATTACTATTCACAAATTATACACTGTCTTGCTATGTTTAACATTTAATGTAAGGGGTTTTTTTTGTTTAATTTCTTGATTTGTAAACCTGTGTATTCTTTTCCATAATTGCTTTTTTTTTTCTAAATGCACTATTGGACTAATTCAGGAGAGAGAACAATGTAATTTCTTCATTTATCTTTACTGTAGTCCTTCCTCCTTTGCTGTGACTGGTAGACTGCTGTATTATTTAATTAATGACTGAGAAACGTTTTGCTTTATTCATGCACAATTGGTAAGTGTAGTATGCTTAAGTTGAATTATGCGTATTACAGAAATGAAGAAACATCTTTCATTAAGAGGACATATACTTTCATGGTTGATGGGGAGAAGCAGTGAATTTAGTGTTTTCTTCCCCCCCGGAGCTAAAGACTGCATCTGAGCAGATTGAACGTGAGAATGATGAGCGATGAGCAGAGCTTTGTGCTAGATGAGGACTTTCATTTCATTCTGCACCACTCTATTAACACATGTCCGCTATGCTTCAAACAGCGTTGTAATTTTGAAGTAAACCTCATGGCCAAAAGACCGATGTACTGTAGAAATGATAACGGTGCAGTATTTACAGGAAAAAAGCTTAACATTTGAAAGCCTGATCAGCTCAGTTTGGTCTGCCAGTCACTGTTTAAGTCCTGACAGCTTGTTTAGTGGCATTTCATGGCATTGTTAGTTAACACAAAAGACTTTCCTATGAAAAATTCTGATACCAGCTCAATACATCCGTCATTAAATGGAAAAATATCTTGCCGCCAATCACATCCATTTCAGTGGTACAGAGACCTCCACTTCCATCTCTTTGTTGCTGACAAAACGCGCCGATTTTGACACTTAGCAAATGTGACACAACAATGATATTATACTGTATCACAGCAGCTTTATTTCTTGGGAAAACGTATGGCGCCACTATTTTGCATCTGCTCTGGGTAGCCTGCACAGTCCCTGATTTTTATGAAAGTTAAGTTATTAACATAATAATAGCAGATGTTGGTCTGGTGTTGCATTGGCAAAGGGGTTGATTATGGACATGACTGTAAAGGCTCTGTGCTCACATAAAGTTAACATTATTATCATTACGATTTCATGAGAATTTTATCAGTGACTTGGCTTGTCCTGAGATAAGCTATTTGTTATCTGAGCCATATGGTTCTGTATGACATGACAATTAAACATGTTAATTAACAAGATATTTTGGTAATAGAAAAGGTAATCTGGTCGGCATTACGTTTCTTTCAAACATATTTGCTGTTGTCAATTAGTTATATAAAAATGTAATTTCTATGAGACAGGGTTGAAAAAAACGGAGCAATACATTATAGACACCAAGCAAAACTGACTCTCCAACTCACTCACAAACTCTCAAATCTGCTTATTCATTCTTAGAAGGCTGCAGTTTCTCTTCAAGGAGCAGCAACTTTGGTTACCGTCAGCCCTGTTCTGTAGACCTTGTTGTTTTGTAGAACTCTTGATGTTGCCACCTATAGGCACGTAAAACTAATACCTGCTACAAGTTAAACACAGGTAAAGAGTAGTATTATTTTTATTTGGTTTCAAATTGGAAGGAAAGAAAAATCAGCTTCATCTAAGCTATTCAATTTTATACAGTATTGTCTGAAAGACTTTGGGATTTTTGAGCAGATATACAGTATAATGTACATGGGGTGCAAAAGCCTGAGACCACTCAGGTTTAGAGATTAGAGATTATGTCTTCACATTTATGCAACACGAGCGCATATCTTTTGTAACATGTGCACATAATAGTTTGTCATTTGCACAAGTTAATACCTTACCGGGAAATATGTTTATACATTTTCTCCACACAACAAAGCCATCACAGGATTCTGTAGATCTGTGGTTTTTGAGAGGAAGAGAGTTTCAAATGACTGACTACTGTAATGACAGGGATGGACATAAACCCTACTGCTTATACATATGGCTGGCACAAATCTCACACTGGATGATATCCATGACAAACCACAGCATCTGACGGATTTTACCTGCCTGCCTCCGCTTCATCACCCTCCTCTCGGAGTCCTGCGCAGTCCCATACTATCCAAGAGACCCTTCAAGGGCTTGCCTGACCAATTAAAAAAAAACAAACAAACAAAAAACTGTCCCACTGAGATCAGTGATCTGCATTGCTGCCCTCTTTTCAGATCAATTC
Source organism: Xiphias gladius (assembly GCF_016859285.1). Classification (NCBI taxonomy): domain Eukaryota; kingdom Metazoa; phylum Chordata; class Actinopteri; order Istiophoriformes; family Xiphiidae; genus Xiphias; species Xiphias gladius. The sequence goes on along the minus strand of NC_053416.1, from coordinate 20,299,625 downwards.
AGTCCATTAATGTATAGCGATTAATCAATAATCACCCTCTCAGTTTGTTCAAGGTGGAATCTGACTTGAAAAGGGAGAGATATCGAACTGCCTGCCCCTGTGTATCACCTTTAGCGCCTTTCTCTAAGTTAGAGCAAATGGATCTTAACACACAACATAAGTGTGCGTGGAGCTAAAGAAATTTAAAACAAAAAAACAATACAGTTTTCATTTAGATTCAAAAATTAGCCAGATATGTGATATAAAGAATAAATAATTTTAACAACTATCTGGAAATGCCACTAGACTATACAGTAGTAAAAATACAAATGTGCATTAAAAATAGAAACACTATTAGTTGAGTCATTAGAAACTAATCCATGCAAATACAGTGCAGACCTAGACATCTTGTAGCATTGAGTGGGCTGTTTGGCATGGAGGTGCACTGTAGTATGTTGTAGGAGTATGCATCCAAGGGGCCAGTCCACAGTTGGAGCACAAATGTAGGCCCCGGCAGGCGGGCAACAGACCGGGTTACAAGGAGAGATTCAGCAGAGGATAGCATTAAGCTGACCCCAAGAGATCAGAGCCGCAAACTCGCTTAGTCAACAACACCTGATCAGACAATGCAGTGTTAGGTAGCTTCTCATCAGAACTTTACTGACTGTGACAGGGGTCAGAGAGAGAGAGACAGAGAGAAAGAGACCGAGAGGGAGGGTGAGTCCGCAGAGGTAAACACAAGCTTAAAGAGAAAAGTAAAGATATTACTGATGTCAGAGGAAATTGTGTCAAAAAGTGGAGGCAGATGGCAATCATGGGGATGGACACAGATAAAAAGGTAATCAAAAATACAGGAGTGGAAGTAGGGATAGATACCAGTGGAGATTAAGGGGAAGGTGGGTGGGACTGAAAAGAGCTGTGAATCAGCCTGTCATGGAGGCAGCATGTGGAGAAGATGAGATGGGAAATCACGTGGCTGGTTATTAAGTGTCAATGTAAAACAGCTTCCTTCAGACATGAAGTTCTTCTCTTGTTTAACAATCTGTCTAGAATGTAGGTTGTCTTTAATTGAAAGCTGAGAATGTTTCTTCTATTGAAGAAACTACTGCAGTGCGCATTCGAAACGTGCTTGTTATCTCATTGATAGTTCAATATTTTAGTCAATCATCTAACCGTCATCATCATCTAATTTCCACATCGCTGCTGTGTTATGATGACAGTAATAATAATAGACACTATGTGTCAGATTCCTGATCAGAAAATACTGGACCACAAATTCAAAAGGACTGCTGTGACACATTCACTCACTTACCAATTTATTAGGTGTACCTAGATAAAACTAATGCGGTATAATATAACTGGCCTATCAACATAAATCCTCCCTTCATGAGGATTATAATGTTTGGTTTTTATTGCACCTGTTTGAAAGAGGGGTTGATTTATTTTAATGGTCATTTTGGAGGCTGTAATTTGTGGTGCTGTTGAACTGGGTTATACTGAGAGGAGTTCTTAATATGTTCTCCATCTCATTTATATTAATTACGGTTGACACAATATTACGAACCCGGTTTCATTTAGGTGTACCTAATAAATTGGCAAGTGAGTGTAGATTAATATAATCACTGGGTGTCATAGTAACCCTTTTCCCTGAACTGGAGAATCAGTATTTACTGGAGAACTTGACTTAAATCTTAAAATGGGTATGACAGGGATTTATTTCATCACTTCAGTAATATGCAGTTAAGAAAATCACTGGCAGATGTATTTTTGCATCAGCAAGGAAAATATTTCAAAGAACTTAATGTCCTGGATGCTTTCCCTTCAAGTGACAGTGCATAGCACTTGTGCTGCTGTGATAAGACATTTCCAATATGCAGAGCTTGGGTCTCTGTCTAAAAGAAGCTGCAGCATGTTTTCCAGGGAATCCGTGCTTTAACTGGGCGCAGCTATCTTTGCAACGCGCCGTCGTCCTAATCGATGACATTGGTTACGTGGATGAGTCGCCACAGCCCTAACGGACTGTTGTTTAATGTTTCTCTTTTTGTGTTTCTCGAGAACCACTTGTCCAAAAAAACCTCACAGTCGGCAATGCACTTCCTTGTGTTCTCAACAATATGCACATGAAGTTTGTAGTCCATCACATAAGCGGTTGTTGAGAACATCGAAGGACAGACAGAGATTCCTCCATTTATAGTTAGATGGTGATTTAGTTGGTTATGTTCTTGTGGTGGCAATGGTAAGTCATGGACAAAATTACAAAATTACTTCACACCATGATCTCCTTGGATTTAACCAAACCTCACAATCTATACAGTGAACTGTAAGATGCAGCTTTGTTGGACTTCAAACTAACATCAAACGCGCTTAAAGCACCATTAACAAAACCAAGTTGGTTATTCTAAAGTTTAAGACAGTTAACCAGCATTTACTTTGAGACACAGAAGACTGTGTCTCAAAGTGCTAACAAAAACAGCAGAATTGTGCTATCGATGGTCACAATTCCCCCGGAAAACAGTGATAATCACGATAATGACAGAAATAGAAATTGTTGGTGTTGTTTTATTAGAATGTTTCCAAGGTAGATAGTAAAACCAGCCACTCTCTACGCTAAACTTACTTGCTGTTTCAACTGTTGTAAATAAACGTAAGACAGGGTTGTAATAAATGACATGAGCTATTTACTTTAACACCCCTGCAATGATAAAGTATGACATACCTTAGCTGTGTTGAGCATGCAGGGAATGTTAGGAAAGACTGGCTCTCAGCTGCCTCTTAACTCTTGTAAAAAAAACTCAGTATGTTTTGGGGACCAAGAAAAATGAGTTAGAGTGCAAAAGTGCTTAAAGATAACATCAAATACCTCGTCAGATTTGTGTTCTTGTTTACTTTTATCAGATAGTTCCTCTTTTGTACCAAAGTTTTGCCAATTCTAGGCACTTTTAAACTTTAAAACAAAAAACAGGGTTTTCTAGAAAATATCTTTATATTTTATCAAAGTAAAGTAAAGGACCTTTTTGGTATCAGTGCTGACACTAGGTTATTGTAGCAGCACTAATATTGAAAATGTTCAAAATGATATACAGCCTTTAATCAAAATCTGAGAGATTTTCAAACAACAGCTTCCTGTTTGTCTGCATCTAGACAAGACAAACAAAAGATTAGTGCCTGATTGCTGTTGAGGTTATCCCACCAATGTCTGGGGATTTTCCGCCTTGAACAACCCTCGTTTCATCAGTCGGATATAAAATATCTGGTACCAAATGGTGACGATGAGGATAGGGATGCAGCTGTTCACGCGTAGAAGTAGGTGATCTAGTTCAATGCTTAAACTTTGTCCAAGATATGCCCATCAGATTAAACCACAATGAAACAACAAAGTTTTGGCTCTAATCTTTTAGGGATTCTTATGTAATGCAAAAATCCTTTAGAGATTAAGGGATGTACTTGTGTATTTTTTTTAATTTTGAAGATTTATCTAACTTTATGTCTCTGGGTTGGAGAAGCCCCTTAGACACTCAGTAAATAAGGTCAATTGACATGGGAGGATCGGGGGATCCATGTCTTTTTCTTTGAGTAGTAGCGCAGTTGGCTTGTGAAAAGATATTCCGCTGTAGAGATGCTGTTGACAATGCCCTTAAGTCTTATTCAAAATGAGACAGCGGAGGACTGTGTGTACAAAGAACACCCTTTTGTTTTCTGTTGTCCTGAGAATACCACCTCAACCTCCCACACATACCTGCTAAAATTGAATCTGTGGGTGTTTTCATTAAAGCTGACAAGGACAGAGTGAACTTACCTCTAACAAGAGAAAGACAGTGAGGATGGAGGACACCTAGAGAGGTAATGATGAGAAGACAAGGAGAGGGAGAGGTAGACATAGTGTGACAGGAAGAAGGGCATGAATGGGAGATGTATTGCAAGAGAAGCAGGAAGTACTTCTTCTACCATAAAGATGTGTTTGTGTGTGCACATGTACATGTACACATGACATTATACACATTAATAGTTTACTATGAAAATCAAATTATTATGTTTTACTGAAGTACCGAATTAAAATCTCACATGACAGTGTTCTCTGGAAAAGTGGTACTTATATAGGTTTTCCTTTTAAATTTACATGTGATGACTTTTAGAAATAAGTATCGTTAAATTAATAGAAGAGCCTCAGGTGGGCGACTTCCTTCGGCACACTGGCACCTGCTGGTCCTGTGCTCTCTCCGTTTCTTACCAAAAAAATCATTGTTAAATCAGAAAAAAAGGAAGTGATGGCTACTAATGTGGTGGGGAACGGACAGTCTGAATCCTTTCTGAGCAACTCTTTCATCAAGAGAAATTAAAGCATAGCAGTGTTTGGTCACGGTGCCCCACTACTACGTGGAAAAAAAATAGGTCACTACTGGAAATGCTTCATGAGTTTGAAAATACCAACGCTACTTTGTGCAAAATGTAATTAAACTATTAACATACTCCCCAGCAATGTGCACACAATCTACAGTATAAACTGCATAACAAGGCAGCAAAACACACATCGCATATTTTGAATCAGGATATCGCCTGTACATTGAAACAAACTCCTTTTTAGTGCTTATTCAAACACGATTTGTGCATTACCTTTAGCAGTGCCAACATTTCAGTTCATGAACTCGCTCCCAAAGCCGAGGAAAGACAGTGGTAAGAAAAACAGAACCCTGTGAAAATGTGTACTCATTTAAGTTGACTTCCGGCAGTGGAAAAATCCCATTATTTATTTACTGTTTGTAAAATAGAGTATAATTTTAAACTAATCTTTCTGTAAACCTATTGTGTTTGATGAAATATTTAGTTTGTGCTTTGCTCACTGGCATGCATGTTTGCATAAGTGTACTGTACATTCAGTTGTTCAAGCGTATTTATATGCCTGCTTTTTATTTATATGCCTACTTTTATGTGTGTGTATCTGTGTCTGCACGTTTCTATTCAAATACAGCTGTAGGAGTATGGAAAGTGTGTCAGCTAAACTTAATCTCAGACAATGTTTGGCTGAAATCTACGACAGATTCCCTCCTCTAGTGCCAAGCTGTTTTTAAGCATCTCTACTCGTGGTTTTCTTCTTCCTCTACTCCTTCTGTGTGGGAAAATCGCACCGTGTAAAATTTCTGAGTTCTTTCTTGTCTATCACTGTGCAGTTTAGCTTAGTTGTGTGTTCAC